>NC_081416.1:155914306-156214306 GCF_949786415.1 Peromyscus eremicus | reverse complement strand
CTATATATTTTAAGGTTTATTTTTATTAATGTGTGTGTGTCCATATATGTGTATGTGGGTACCCAAGAGGCCACAACAAGACATGAATCCTCTAAAGTTGGGGTTACAGGGTGGTTGTGAGATGTTCAACATGGGTGCTAGGTACTAAAATTCAGGTCCTCTGCAAGAGCAGCAAATATTCTTAATCATTGAGCCATCTCTTCAGCCCTTCTTTCCTTCCTTCCTTCCTTCCTTCCTTCCTTCCTTTTTTTTTTTTTTTTTTTTCTTAAGACAGAGTTTCACTGTGTGACCCAGCCTGGCTTTGAACTCACAGTAATCCTCTTCCCTCAGACTCCTGAGTACTGGAATTACAAGTGTATGCTGCTACACTCAGCCAGTGGGTTTCTCTTAGACGATTCCTCGACCTTTGCTGAATCTCGACAGGCCGCTCTCATTCTCACTCGCAGTCACCAGAGCTCCACCCTGGAGCACACGGACCTCCCCTGGAACACACGGACCTCGTCCCTGGAGCACACGGACCTCGTCCCTGGAGCACACGGACCTCGTCCCTGGAGCACACGGACCTCCCCTGGAACACACGGACCTCCCCTGGAACACACGGACCTCCCCTGGAGCACACGGACCTCCCCTGGAGCACACGGACCTCGTCCCTGGAGCACACGGACCTCCCCTGGAACACACGGACCTCCCCTGGAACACACGGACCTCGTCCCTGGAGCACACGGACCTCGTCCCTGGAGCACATGGACCTCGTCCCTGGAACACACGGACCTCCCCTGGAACACACGGACCTCCCCTGGAGCACACGGACCTCCCCTGGAGCACACGGACCTCGTCCCTGGAGCACACGGACCTCGTCCCTGGAGCACACGGACCTCCCCTGGAGCACACGGACCTCCCCTGGAGCACACGGACCTCGTCCCTGGAGCACACGGACCTCCCCTGGAACACACGGACCTCCCCTGGAGCACACGGACCTCCCCTGGAACACACGGACCTCCCCTGGAACACACGGACCTCCCCTGGAGCACACGGACCTCCCCTGGAACACACGGACCTCCCCTGGAGCACACGGACCTCCCCTGGAGTACACGGACCTCGTCCCTGGAACACACGGACCTCCCCTGGAGCACACGGACCTCCCCTGGAGTACACGGACCTCCCCTGGAGCACACGGACCTCCCCTGGAGCACACGGACCTCCCCTGGAGTACACGGACCTCCCCTGGAGCACACGGACCTCCCCTGGAGCACACGGACCTCCCCTGGAACACACGGACCTCCCCTGGAGTACACGGACCTCCCCTGGAGCACACGGACCTCCCCTGGAACACACGGACCTCCCCTGGAGCACACGGACCTCCATCCTGTGTGCATTGCACTTTCCTCCTATTACTTTGGATGCGCTTGTGTTCTAAGGCAAACCCCTGTGTTTTGCACATCTCATCCTATTTTCTTTCCCTTTCTTAAAGCACGTTGCTCTGGTCTTTTCTTTTTTAAGTAGCACCAAGGTCTCCCTGTCTACTGGCTCATCCTCTCCACGTGTGTATTTGCTAGAATATCATCATTTTGGGATTTGAAAAAGCTCTATCCCATGTTCTTCTCCAGCGACAGCTTCATTTTACTTTTCCACTCTCTGAGAAAGCTGGCATGCTCTTATTTTGGAGACAGTCTCACATCGTAGCCCAGGTTGGCCTTGAACTTGCAATGTTCCTGCCTCAGCCTCCGGAGGGCTGGGATCACAGCCATGCTCTTTCATGTCTAGCTGGCATATTCTTTCTGAATTTAATGTAGTTAGGTTTTTAACCCCTGGTAGTCATTTCTCAGGCTTTATCTTTCTTAGCCAGCCTACATTCTTTTCTTCTTCAGGCTTCAAACAAAACCTCAGCTTTGGGCTAACACCCAAAGGTACGGCAGTGTTTGACTCGCCTGCCTCCTCACTGTTTGAGCCTTCCGGCTCTCTTTGCTGCCATTCTTTATCTCCCTGGGCCAAAACATCAGAAGACTTGGGACACAGCCCTTGAGCCCCCCTCTCCAGCTCTGTTTGTAGTGTGATGGTCAGTCTCAGTGATCAACTTGACTGAGTTGAGACATGCCTAAGAAATTAGTGGAGTACACTTCTGGGGGTGTTTCTCAGGGCATTTACAGAGGCAGTTAACTAAGAAGAGAGAATATGCCCTGGATCCCTGAATGTGGACAGCACCATCTCATAGGCTGAGGGCCTGGATGGAAGAGGAGGGGAAGAAGGAATCTCGCTAGCACAGGCTTGCTCTCTCTTTGCTTGGCCACCATGAGGTGAGTAAACCACCCCCCCCCACAGGGTTTCGCTGTGTAGCTTTGGAGCCTGTCCTGGAACTTGCTCTGAAGCCCAGGCTGGCCTCGAACTCACAGAGATCGGCCTGCCTCTGCCTCCCTAGTTCTGGGATTAAAGGCGTGCGCCACCACTGGCTGGTGAGGTGAGTAACTTTTATCTGGGCAAATGTCCTGGGTTGTCTAAGAAAGCAGGCTGAGCAAGCCATTGAGAGCAAGCCAGTAAGCAGTGTTCCTCACTGTCTCTGCTTCAGTCCCTGCCTCCAGGTTCCTGCTTGAGTTCCTAACCTGACTTCCTTCAGTGATGGACCGTGATTGGAATGTGCAAGCCAAATGAAATCTTTCCTCCCCAAGTTGGTTGTGGGCAACGTTCTATCTCAGTAACAGAACCAAACTAGGACAGTCATGATGGAAAGAAAGGCTGAAGAGTCTTAAGGGGCTGTAGATGCAGAGCCTGGCCAGACCTGAGATGGCTCAAAGCATTGCTTCTCAAAGGACCAGAGGCTGGTTCCCAGCACCCATGTTGGGTGGCTCACAGCTGCCTGTAACTCTGGCTCCAGGGGATCTGATGTTATCTGGCCTTTGTGGCACACACACACACACACACACACACACACACACACACACACATACACACAAATAATAAAATAAATCTTTTAAACAGTAACAAGAAAGAATGGAAATGTTTAAAAATACATAGAACCGGGGGTTGGGGATTTAGCTCAGTGGTAGAGTGCTTGCCTAGCAAGCGCAAGGCCCTGGGTTCGATCCTCAGCTCCAGAAAAAAAAAAAGTATATGGAACCTATGACGGCAGGACTGTGTCAGAAGTAACTGGGAAGAGTTGTGGTAACCTGGATGGGTGATTGTGGACGGGGCAAGTAACCGATTTGTACGCAGGGCCTCTGGGCCATGGGCGGCATTAACAGGACTGCTGGACGCCCTGTTTTGTCTTCCTCTGTTCAGAGCAGGGAGAAGCACCCCACTTTAAAGACCCACGTGGTTTTCCCATTTCCTTCCTTCCTTGATTCCACCCCGTCTTCCCCCTCCTTCTTGGAGTTCTCCTACACCGTTAACCCTGTGTCTGCAATCTTTGTTTCTCTTCCCACTAACCTCTGACATAAAGTATTAATTTTTTGGGATTTTTTCCCCCCTTTCTTTGAAGTGCTCCTTCTGGCTACAAAAACTTCCAATTAAGTTTTTTAAATAAAAGATAGAAGTTAAAAGCAACCGCTGCCTCAGGTTAGAGGGATGAAAACTTGTAGTTGCTTGGAGCTGTACTTCAAAAAGAGAAAACTCAATTTTAAATGTGTGGAGGTTTAGTTGTGAAATACATTGTGTTTCAGAAAATGAATCTGTGGATACTGTTGGCCTCAGAAGAGTAAAACTGTTAGTCATTTGTGCTGCTATATTTACCTGTAAGATATCCTTTCCCCAGCTAATGTTTTAAAAAAACATTTAGTTTTTATTTATGATGTTTCGCCTGCATTTATGTCTGTGTACCACAGGATTACAGTGGATTCCCTGGGACTGGAGTTACAGACAGTTATGAGTTGCCATGTGGTTGCTGGGAATCGAACCCAGGTCCTCTAGAAGAACAGCAGCCAATGCTCTTAACTGCTGAGCCATCTCTCTAGTCCCTCACACATACATTTTTTAAAAGATTGATTTATTTATTATTGATGTGTATGTGTGTGAGGCTGTATGGGTTTATGTGGACCATGTATGTGTAAGTATTCTTGGAGGTCAGAGGACACTGGATTCCTTAGAACTGGAGTTACAGATGGTTGTGCCCCGACTGATGTGGGTGCTGGGAACCAAACTCAGGTCCTCCGCAAGAGCAGTGAGTGCTCTTACCTGGTGAGCCATCTCTCCAGCACCAAGATTCATCTATTTCTGAGAGATCTTGGAGATCAAACTAGGGTCTTGTATATCCTGGGAAACTGCTCGATTCTTGAGCTGTACCCACCTGTGAGACTGTCATCTTTCCTGTCCCAGGGAGGGTGCTGACGGGTCAGGGAAACATGGGCTGTGAATGGATCCACCACGGATAGAAGGCAGAGGCAGAGTTTATTAGACACAGTGCAGTGGGTAGTGAGCAAATGGTAGCAAGAAACTGGCTGTAGTGTGACTTTTAAATTACATGTATTTGTGTGTGTGTGTGCGCGTGTGTGTGTGCGCGCGCGCGCGCGCGCGCACACACACACACACACACACACACACATGTGCGTGCGTGCACATACGTCAAGGCACCTGTGTGGAAGTTAAAGGATAGTTTGTGGGAGTTTGTTCTTCCTTCTGCCATGTGGGTTTTGGAGATTAAATTCTAGTCTCCAGGATTTACAGCCAACACTCACCACTGAGCTATCTTGATGGCCCCAAAGGACTGTTTTTTTTTTTTGTTGTTGTTGTTGTTTTGGTTTCTACCAGCAAAGTCAGGCACTGTTTCAATGGCATGGTATCCTTGAACAATTGCAGTTGGGGTTAATGTGGCTAACAACAGCCTGCCCTTGAGGCAGTGATAGTCTTGTCTTGAGTCAGAATGGCTGGGCAGGGCCGCTTATCCTAAACAGGTGTTTGCATTTTGGGTTCCTTACACTCACCTCTTTCTGAGGAGATAAGGGCCCTGCTTGGAGACAGCACTGGCTTTGCTGTGAGCTCAGCCTGCTGGGAGGCAATCGCAACCTTGTCCTGAGGCTAAGAGGGCTGGCACAGCCTCCATCCCAGCATCCCACAATCTCTAGTCACTAAAGTCCTTTCATGAAGCTAGTATTTATATTCCTCTCAAGTACTACTTCATACATGCAAAAGAATATGTGAATGCACGTCAAATACCTTTTTTCATTTTGTCAAGTTCTCTTGTTCCCGGACCCTACTTACAATAGATGTTCCAGACAGAGAGCATGAAGTCCCTTTCTAAAAATAAGATTTTATTTTTATTCATGTATATGTATGTATGTGCACTTTTGTGCAGGTGCCTGTAGAGGTCAGAAGAGGCTGAACTCACTATGTAGCTGAGGATGGCCTTGAACTCCTGATTCTTCAGATTCCATCTGCTGGCATTCTAGGCATGCACAGCTGGTTTATGTGGTGCTGGGGGGGTCAAACCCAGGACTTTCTGCATGCTAGGCAAACACTCTATCAATTGAGCTACATCTCCTGCACATTTAGTTCTTATATAATTTTTTGTTCTTATATTTTCTAAATTTGTCTAGGAAGATGGACTTTTTGATTAATCAATTTAAAATTTTGTGTGTGCATTTGTATAGATATGCATGAGTGCAGGTGTGCATGTGCCGTTGAACTTGTGTGGAGATTGAAGGACAATTTTTCAGACATGGGTTCTCCACCTCCACCCTCTCGGTTCTACCACAGTGCTGTGTACTCCAGGACTGCAGCCTGGGAGCTTCTGGGTGACTCCGTAGGAGTGCTGGGGTTACAGATAGGGGATGCCGTATGGCTTTGTGTGGGTTCTGGGGACTGAATTCAGGTTGCCAGGCTTTCACCACAGGTGTCTTTACCGACTAGCCATCTCCTAGACCTAAGATAGATTTTTTTTTTTACAGCAATTACCTTTGTGTTTAAACTCCTGCCCTCCCCGAGAAGGGCTTTGCTTGTGTAGCCCTGGCTGTCCTGGAACTTACTCTGTAGACTAGGCTGACCTTGAACTCACAGAAATCTGCCTGCCTTTGCTTCCCAAGTGCTGGGATTAAAGGTGTGCACCAGTGGGCATGTTTAAACTCTTAAAAAAAATCATGATTAAGATATTTCTGAGAGGCAGAGGCAAGCAGATCTCTGTGAGTTTGAGGCCAGCCTGGTCTACAGAGAGAGTTCAGAACAGCCAGGGGCTGCACAGAAATCCTGTCTCTAAAAAACAAACAAACAAACAAAAACCAAAAAAAAAAAAAAGATATTGTTTCTGGGGCTGGAGAGATGGCTCAGTAGTTAAGAGCACTTGCTGCTCCTCAGAGGACCCAGGTTCAGTTCCCAGCACCCACATGCTGCCTCCCAACCATCCATAACTCTAGTTTCAGGGAGTCTGATGCCTTCTTCTGAGCTCTGTGAACATTAAGCATGCACATGAGGAACATACATACATGCAGGCAAAAACTCATAGGCATAAAATACATAAGTAAATAAATCTTAAAAAAAGAAACTGTTTTCTTATTTAACATTTTTCTCTTTTTAACGTGTATGGATGTTTTGCCTACATGTATGTTTGTATGCCAAGTGCATGTCTAGTGTCCTTGGAGATCAGAAGAGGGCATTCGATCCCCTGGGACTAGAGTTCTAGATGGTTGTGAGCCACTAAATATGTGCTGGGAATCAAACCTAGGTTCTCTGGGAGAGCAGCCAGTGTTCTTAACAGCTGAACCATCTCTCCAACCCTTTATTTAAACTTTTAATATTAGATTGGGTGACTTTGTTTTAATTTGGGGGGGCTGAGTCTCATGTAGCTATAGTGGCTTTGAACTTAGGTTGCTGAGGATAACTTTGGATCCTTGATCCTCTTGACTCCCCTTTCCAGCTCTTGAGAGATACGGAGGCAGGAGCTTGGAAAGTTCCAGGTCAATTTGGGCCCCATAACAAGACTCTGTTTTTTAAAAAAAAATTATTGAGATCTAGTTCATATAATTTAGGATTTGGTCATTTAATGTATACAATTCAATGACTTTTTTGTTTGTTTGAGACAGAGTTTCTCTGTGTAGCTTTGGAGCCTTACCTGGAATTCACTCTATAGCCCACGCTGGCCTTGAACTCACAGAGATCCACCTGCCTCTGCCTCCCCAGTGCTAGGATTAAAGGTGTGGTCACCACCACCCCTCAGTTACCATTCTTTTTTTTTTTTTTGTTTTTGTTTTTCGAGACAGGGTTTCTCTGTGTAGCTTTGCGCCTTTTCCTGGAACTCACTTGGTAGCCCAGGCTGGCCTCGAACTCACAGAGATCCACCTGCCTCTGCCTCCTGAGTGCTGGGATTAAAGGCGTGGTCACCACTGCCCCTCAGTTACCATTCTTAAACAAGGCAGGCCCGCCTGTCCCGTGGTGGCCCCGCCAACAGTGGGCGGAGCCTCCTACATCAACCAACAGTCAAGACAATTCCCCACAGATAGGGCCACAGGCCAGTCTGATCTGGGTGACACTCTAACTGAAAGTCCCTCAGATGTCTCTGGCTGTACCAAGTTGACAGCTGACACTAACTAGGACGTTTAGTTTATCCTGTAGTCTGTTAGTATATTATTTGGTGTGTTTTCAACCTTTTGGCTACGTATTAATTACTTGTCTATTACTTTGATAAAACACCATGACCAAGGCGATATATAGAAGGAGGAGTTTATTTGGGCAAATGTATCATCAAGCCGACAAGATTGGTTAAGAGAGAAACTATTAAAAGAGAAGGATTATAGCCTAGTGGTGGTGGTGCCTTTAATTCCAACACTTGGGAGGCAGAGGCAGGTGGATCTCTGTGAGTTCAAGGCCAGCCTTGTCTACAGAGGGAGTTCTAGAACAGCCGGGCTGCACAGAGAAACCCTGTCTTGAAAAAGCAGAGAGAGAGAGAGAGAGATAGATAGATAGAGAGAGAGAGAGAGAGAGAGAGATATTAAAATAGAAACTTTGGAGTGGAAAATTACAGCAATAAATTTCAGCACAGCATCTCGTGGTAGCACCGGACTGGAGGAGGGAGGATCAGCCAACTTGAAGGCATATCCAGGAAGAAGATGGCGCCTGAAGAAGGCGGGGGTGGGGGGTGGGTGGGGGGGTAGGGGGGGTGGGGGTGTGGGGGGTGTGGGTGGGGGGTGTGGGGGGTGTGGGTGGGGGGTGTGGGGGGTGGGGGAAGGGTGGAGAAAATAAATAAGGCCTTGGGGAAGTGTGATGCACCCTCAAATTCATCCAAATAGGCAGAACAGGAGTGCTCTAAGGAGATGAGAGAGCAGACACAATTCCTTTCTTTGCTTTTTGTTTGGAGATAGTGTCTCATGTAGCCCAGGCTGGCCCAGCACTCATTAACAATTGAGGCTGGCCTTGAATCCGTGATTATCTTGACTCCATAGCCAAGTGATGGGATTACAGATATATGTCACTCAACCTAACTCTTCATTTGCTGCTGCTTCTGCTCTCCTCTCTCCTCTCCTCCCTTCTCCTCCTTCCCCATCACCTCCTCCTCTTCCTCTTCTTTGATGAGACAGTCTCACTAGGTAGCCCAGGCTGGCCTGGAACTCACAGAGAGCCACCTACCTCCGCCTCCCTAGTGCCTGGCTTTCCTCAGCAGCTTCCGTTGGCATTTTGAGCACAGCAGTGACTGCCTTGAGATGTTTGTCTGAGAATCTGGCGTGTTGGTAGCACAGGCAGCTGCTTTTCACTAATGGTGGGGATTGCTCTGTTGCTTTTGATAGTCCCGGGGATATAAGTTGGCTACACGTTCTGATCTAATTAAAATCAATAGTCTTTAAAGAGTAGTCTTAGAGGCCAGTCTTGGAGGTTTGGTCAGGCCTCAGCAGGATTCTTAGCTGCCTTTTCCCTGGTTGTCTTGACTGAAATTCCTCCTGGTCTATAATTTGCCGTCTGAACTTATGGCTGTCAGCCTCCTCTTAATTGTGTAATATCAAAATGCTCATTGTTTCAACAACACACTTGGGTTTGAATTGCCCCACACATTTACTTCAGTTTTGAATAAAGCAGTCCTCTTGGGAAGGGGATTGGAGGCCTCTGTTTATGCCCTGCTTCTCTCTACCAGGCATACCCTCTTATTGTTCTGAGACCGGGGGCGACACTGGCCAGTCTTTATTTTGAGATGGGGTCTTGTTATGTAGACCAAGCTGGCGTCAAATTCACTTGGTAGTCCAGACTGGCCTCAAAGTCATGGTCTTTCTGCCTCTGTCTCCCAAATGCTGGGATTGCGGGCATGTGCTAGCAGGTCTGGTGACCTGCTACTCTTGAGTGACATCACTGCTCTCTGAGGAGGTCACTGAAGAGGGGTGGTAGCTGCTGATAGCTCACCATACCTCTTCTGTCATGGAGTTCCCTGTGAGCAAGTTGGGGCCAGGGTGATTTGTGCCTGATTCCCCCACCCCCCTCTGTTGTATATGCACTTGGTAGTGTGCATGTGTATGCAGAGGTGGAGGAGTTACACTCCCAGCCTCTGAGGGGTTGGCAGCACAGCATGGAGGTAGATGGGTCAGGAAAGCCCATCACTCAGAGAAGAAACTGGTATCTGCACTGACTTGGCCTTTATAGACGATTTGGTTTTGAATCTCAACTCATGCTCGGGACTTGCTGGCTCCCACACAGAGAGGAGCAGGCTTTGGGCACTGCAGGGGTGCCAGAGAGGAAGATGCCATGAACTGGGAAATGGTGGCGTACGAGTGGGGTGAGATGAACCTAGAGAGGTGTGTAAAGGCCAGGTGGGAGCTTGGTATGTCAGGATGGTGGCAGGGACAGCAATGCAGGCCATATAGGCCTAGCCTAGCCTAGTGCACAGAAACCTGGCCACTGTTTCACTAATTTGTGTGTGCCTGTGCAAATGTGTGGGAATGCATGCACATGCCAAGGTTGGAAACCAACTTTCAGGGGTTAGCTCTCCTCTTCCTTTGTGGGCTCCAGGGACTGAACTCAGATCATCATGATTACATGATGCCATCTCACTGATTCCCCACCCTCTTTAATTTTTGAGACAGGGTCTTACTATGTAGCCCAGGCTGGCCTTAATCCTATAGCAATCTTCCTGGTTCGGTCAGTCTTCCAAATGCATGTACCACTGGGCAAATCTTTCCTTATAACTGATCTGCGATGGTGACCCTGATGCTGATTGGAGAGGCTATGGGAGTGAGGCCAAGCCTACCATGGATACCTGAAGCCAACACAGTTTTAAGATGTATTCAGTTCATTCTCAGTCCTAACAATTCATGCTCAATAACTATTTTGTGTTTCAAACTATATCATGTGAAGGCTGGGGAGATGGTTCCGTGGGGAAAGTGCCTGCTGTGGATCCCCAGCACCCACACTCAAACCTGAGCATCGTCACACCCTTCTATAATCTCAGTGTTGGACAAGCAAAGACAGGTGGGCAGATCCCCAGAAATCCATGGCCAACCAGCGTAGCCAAACTGGCGAGCTCCAGTTCTGTGAAAAGCAAGGTGGGCAGTGATTGAGGAAGACACCCGGGGTCAGTCTCTGGCCTCCACACACTAACATGCACCCACAAACATGCATTCTCTCTAATTCATTTATTTGTAGTAGAGATTCCCCAATAGGAATTGACTGAGACAGCATGAAATAACGTGACTTTGGTCTTTCAGGCTCAGCAGGAAAGGAGCCCCCAATACAGGCTAGTAAAACCTGGTGGGGTTTTGTTTTCACAATTCTTCGTAGGTGAGAAACATAAGCCCCGAAGGTAAAGGTTTCTATCCCTTAAAAAGAGGTACTTCTCTTCCCTTCCTGCTTTGTTAAAAATATGGACCGACCTTAACACCAGAGGGCAGTATTTTATAGTACTTGCCATACCGTCCTTCTAGCCCTTTTTCTCTAATGGATTAATATGTGTTAGGTGTGTTTGCAGTTTACTCTTGTGCTGTTAAACTTGTCCTGGGACTCAGTGAGCCCAGAATTTCATAAGTGGCAGGCAAAGCAAAACCAACCAAAACAAAATAGAAATGATGCATGCTCCCATCTCCCACTCACCCCTGGACCAACTGTTCTGTTTCATGAAGCTAAACCTCCCTGAACTGATTTTCACAATAAGTTGCACTGTTTGGGTTTTGTTTGGTTGTTAGGGATGGTGGCATTTCATACCACATAACTTTCCCTAGACCCAATCTAAGCCTTGCCCAGTTAGGTATCTTAAAAGTCAAGATTTATTTATTTACTTTTTTTATGTGTATAGGTGTATGTTTGTGCATCCTGTGTATAGGTGTCTGTGTATAGATGTGCGGTGCCAATGGAGGCCAGAAGAGGGTATCACATTCCCTGGAACTGGAGTTACAGGTGGTTTATGTGCAGCTAGCACACTTGGTTTAGCTTTAGGGATAGTCAGAAATGGAGAGTTTTGTTTCAGAAAAGTACCCTGGTCTTAACAAGAAGAGAATATGCTGTAGTTGCTGCTGCTGTGTGTGATGCTGGGATTGAACCCAGGGACTTGCATATTTTAGGCAGGGGCTCTACCACTGAGCCACACCCCCAGCCCCTCACTGGGGGATTCTAGACAGGGGCTCTACCACTGAGGCACACCCCCAGCCCCTCACTGGGGGATTCTAGGCAGGTGCTCTACCACTGAGCCATGCCTCAGCCCCTCACTGGGGGATCTAGGCAGGGGCTCTACCACTGAGCCACACCCCCAGCCTCTCATTGGGGGATTCTAGTCAGGGGGCTCTACCACTGAGCCATGCCCCAGCCCCTCACTGGAGGATCTAGGCAGGGGCTCTACCACTGAGCCATGCCCCAGCCCCTCACTGGGGGATCTAGGCAGGGGCTCTACCACTGAGCCATGCCCCAGCCCCTCACTGGAGGATCTAGGCAGGGGCTCTACCACTGAGCCACACCCTCAGCCCCTCACTGGGGGATTCTAGGCAGGGGCTCTACCACTGAGCCACACCCAAGCCCCTCACTGGGGGATTCTAGGCAGGGGTTCTACCACTGAGCCACACCCCAGCCCCTCACTGGAGGATCTAGGCAGGGGTTCTACCACTGAGACATGCCCCAGCCCCTCACTGGGGGGGGGGATTCTAGGCAAGTGCTTTGCTCCTGAGCTACACCCCAGCTGAGAAGGGACCTTTTATCCAGAAAATGTCATGAGGGTTATCGAGTGCACATTTATACATTTTGTAGTTTATAAACTATAGATAGCAAGAAGGACTTTTTCAAACTTAAAATTTTTTATTTATCTTTTATTATGTGTATGGGTGTTTTGCCTGTGTAGATGCCTGTGCGTCTTGTGTGTGCTGTGCTTGCAGAGGCCAGAAGAGGGCTCTGTAAGCCCACATGGAAATCCTTAAAAAGCTGGTCACAGACTCCTCCCTTCTCTTCTGCTCTCTCTTCTCTTCTGCTCTCTCTTCCTCCCCCCTATCTCTCTCTTCCTGCACATGTCTTTCACAGGCCTGGTCACTCTCTTCTGTCTCCCCCCACCCCCCATAAACCTCTGATACTGGGTTTTGTTGTGCCTTGTGACCTTTCTCGCATGGTAACAAGTGCTGCATTTAAAAAAATATCTGAGCCATCTCTCCTCCCCAGGAAGGATGTTTTAGTACACTACGTTTAGTTACCCGTCTGTTTCTGTACGCTAGTAAGTTCCATTTGATAAAGTCATATAATAGTGCCTGTTTATGTGGAACAATGTGATATTTCAATACATGTGCACAGTGTGTTCTGACGTATGAGGCTTTCACCTCCTTATCATTACTTTATGTTTGGGCCCTCCAGCACCTCTATATAGTGACTCATAAAACACGTAACAGCTTGTAGTACATTGCTAACCTTTAAAAATTTAATCAGAACAAGCCAGGCATAGTGTTGAACACCTTTAATACACTCTTGGGAGGCAAAGGTTTATGGATCTCTGTGAGTTCGAGGCCAGCCTGGTCTACAGAGTTCCGGGACAGCCAGGGCTACATAGTGAGATCCTGTCTCTTACCAAATAAAATTTAAGCAAAACAGAAAGTTAGCTACTGAGAATTCTCAGCCATTCCAACCCCAGTGCAGTGAGCTGCCCTGAGATCCTGTTGGGCTGGCTGCCTGTCTCTGAATCCCGAGTTCCTTTCTGCCCCTCTTTGGCCTGACCTGAGTTGGTTCCCAATACCATGGTAGAATAATTACTTTAGAATGTAAACCATATTAGATCATGTTGTGTCCCAACCCTAAGACATGTGGAAAGCCAGGTGCCATGCTCTAAAGATATTCAAGTAGCCAGGGGGGAGAGACAGAACTGTCATTATTTATGCACTTTGTGCCATAGCAAGTAATTAATTGATCTAGATAACTTGTCTAAGGTCAACTGTGGAAAATGTGGATTCGAAGTTTGAACCTGAATTTGTCAGGTCTTCAGAGTCTGAGTTCTTGACCACTGGGTTCTACTGCCACAGGGTCAGCCCTAATATGTGTCCCAGTCATCCTGAGCCCATTGAGAATTGCACCTGAGTCTTGAGTTTACTTTGGTTTGACTAGAGTTAAGAAATAGCCCTACAACTTCTATAACATTTAGATTTCTTTTTTTTTTAAAGATTTATTTATTTATTTATTTATTTATTATGTATACAATGTTCTGCCTGCATGTATCCCTGCAGGCCAGAAGAGGGCGCCCGATCTCATTATAGATGGTTGTGAACCACCATGTGGTTGCTGGGAATTGAACTCAGGACCTCTCGAAGAGCAGCCCCTGCTCTTAACCTCTGAGCCATCTCTCCAGCCCCACATTTAGATTTCTTTTCTTCCATTGCAACATTGTATGAAAACAGGTCCAGTTTTATTTTTCATTTGTTGTATTGATTGACTAATAAACACTTTTTAAAGTTTACTATATGTTTATTTTATGTGTGAGAGTGTTTAGCCTGAATGTATGTTAAGTGCACTATGTGTGTGTAATTCCTGAAGAGGCCAGATGAGGGCGTCAGATCTCTTGGAATTGAAGTTACAGATATTGTGAGCTGCCAATGAGCATTTGTCAAAAGCACATTAAAAAAAAATATTATGTATACAGTGTTCTGCCTATATGTATGCCTGTAGGCCAGAAGAGGGTAGATCTCATTACAGACGGTTTTGAGACACCATGTGGTTGCTGGGAATTGAACTCAGGACCTTTGGAAGAACAGCCAGTGCTCTTAACCTCTGAGCCATCTCTCCAGCCCGTGAAAATCACATTTAACCTAAGAAACTTCTAAAACTTCTTTCAAGACTCAGAGAACTTCCAGGTGGTGGTGGCACATGCCTTTGATCCCAGCACTCAAGAGGCAGAGGCAGGTGGATCTCTGAGTTCAAGCCCAGCCTGATCTACAGAGCGAGTTCCAGGACAGCCAGGGCTTTTGTAGCTTTTTGTTTCTCTTTGTGAGAAACCTTGTCTCAAAAAAAAAAAAAAACAAAAAAAAACCAAAAAAACCCCAAAAAAAACAAAAACCCAAACAAACAAAAAACAAAACAAAACTTAAAACTACTCAGAGAACTTTGCTAAAAAGGGTTCGAGATTTTTAGGCTCTGTTGGTATATTGTAGCCTTTTGTGTTTTTTTTTTGTTTGTTTGTTTTTGTTTTTGTTTTTCGAGACAGGGTTTCTCTGTGTAGCTTTGCGCCTTTCCTGGAACTCGCTTGGTAGCCCAGGCTGGCCTCGAACTCACAGAGATCCGCCTGGCTCTGCCTTCCGAGTGCTGGGATTAAAGGCGTGCACCACCACCGCCCGGCTATTGTAGCCTTTTGTGTTTGTAGACAGTGTGTGTGTGTGTATGCACGTATGCCTGTGCACTTGTGTATATGTGAATGTAAGTGCATATGTGCCCTGGCATGTGTGTGTTGTGGGTATTCGTTCCACCAATAGTTTTGGACTACCAGCCTTAGGGCATGGCCTCTTGGCAGGTTACCTGACTGCTTAAAATCTGAGGAGGGGGTGCACAGTTGCTCTCTTATCTTGGGGTGATCTGAGACCGGCAGGCCAGATCTATTCGCTCCTGGGCAGAATGGAGGACAATGATAACTTTTTACTCTGGTTCTGTGTCTATGAGGGTATTTTTCCCCATTTCATATCTTAATAAATCCTTGATACCCCTTAAACAGACTCCTGTGGGTTTCACGTAACAAATGGCATCCAGTGTGGAAAAGAAAAAAGGGGAACAGATAGGATAGGATAATGAGGTAGAGTATTGTATCTACTTGTAAACTAATTTAGTCACTATCAGCTTTAGATAATTTGCTGGTATGGATTCCTGTATATTGATACAAATGTAAAAATTTTTTTTCTACTTTTGTTTCAGATAATTGGTATATTGATACACATTTGAAATTATATTTGTCATATTGTACATACGTTGCTACTTTTTAAAATATTTTTGTATATTGATACAAATGTAAAATTATATTTGTCATACTGTGTGTTTGTTCTACCTCTGTTTAGAATATTTTGTATATTGATACTAATTAAGGATACTGTTGTCATACTGCACTATACATTTCTACCTCTGATTAAGATGTTTTTGCATATTGTTACAAATTCGAGGTCATTGTCCTTATACTGTACATCTATCTACAGATTGTTTAGTTCTATAATGTGAAGCTTTAGTCTTTAAGTTATTTAGGTTGATAAAAAATTGGGGTGGTGGTGGCGCACACCTTTAATCCCAGCACTTGGGAGGCAGAGGTAGGCGGATCTCTGTGAGTTCGAGGCCAGCCTGGTCTACAAAGCGAGTTCCAGGACAGGCACCAAAACTACACAGAGAAACCCTGTCTCAAAAAAATAACCCAAAAAAATTTTTTTTCAAAAAAAAATAAAAGTGGCTGGAGAGATGGCTCAGCACTTAAGAGCACTGCCTGCTCTTCCAGCGGACCTGGGTTCAATTCCCAGCACCCACATGACAGCTCACAATTGTCTGTAGTTCCAGTTCTAGGGGATCTGACACTCTCACACAGATATAGGCAGGCAAAACACCAATGCACATAAAATAAAAGTAAATCATTGGGTTGGGAATTTAGCTCAGTGGTAGAACACTTGCCTAGCAAGCGCAAGGCCCTGGGGTTCAGTCCTCAGCTCCGGGGGAAAAAAAATTACAGGTTAATAGTCACCCATGCCTGTCATACTTATAGTCATGTTGGTTAGGTTTTCTAGATCTAGAGAAATATATGTCAGATGGATAGGTAATCTTCAAACACTTCATAGACCTAGAGAATATGGCATTTAAATGTTTTAATAACTTAGAATTCTGTTGACGTGAGACATGATTGCCCCTGGCAGCACCGATCTACTCCCGAGAGGATGTTGAATATTGAAGACACTCCATATGGAATTTGTCTTCTTCTGGGCAAAAATGGCCTGTTGGGCATAGACCTGCCCTTGCCTCGGCTGCTGACAGTAAGCACTCTGTCCTTTCTGGACAAGCAGGACAGAAGGAAAAGCAGCTGCTGAACCTCGCCAAGACAGGGTAGGACAGTTTCTCAAAATTTCCTGCTTTTGAGAATGGTCTGTCAGATATTCTAGGCCTGAAGCCAAAAGTAGAAGCCCCAACATTGCAGAGAAACATTGGTGACTGTCCAGGCAGTCAGCTGTTTCTGTCATTTCTTACATTTTTCAGAAGTTGCTTGCTTGCACTTCCTGTTCACTCAGGTAGTAGTATTTCCTTCTCAGGTCTTTGATGGGGTTGAAGACTAGATAGTTACAGTTACCTGTGGCTGGACATTTAGTATGTGTTTCTTGCTTGATGTTCTTATTGGTTGTAGTTCCATTTTTTTGTTTATGTTATTACCCTTTCTTTCTCCTGGACAATACTTGATCATTGTTCTTATTGTATAAAGCTTTGTATTAGGTTTAGAATCTTCTTATTTAGACAAAAAGGGGAAGTGTTGTGAGTATTTGTTCCACCAATAGCTTTGGAGTACCAGCCTTAGGGTGTGGCCTTTTGGCAGGTTATGTGACTGCTTAAAATCTGAGGAGGGGGTGCGAGGTCACTCTCTTGGAGTAATCGGAGACCAGATGGCTGGCTCCATTAGCTCCTGGGCAGAACAGAGAACTACAATGGCTGTTTACTTGGTTCTGTATCTGTGAGTGTATTTTCCCCCATTTCATATTTTGATAAATCCTCAATACTCCTTACACAAACTCTCATGGGTTTCACATATCATGTGTGGAGGTCCTTGCCTCCCACCCTGTTTGAGACAAAGTCCCCAATTGTTTCCCACCATGTACACCAATGCAGGTGCTCAGCAGGTTTCTGGGGACTTTTCTCTCTCAGTCTTCCCTGTCACCATAGGAGTGCTGGATTACACATGTGCACACTATGCATCCAGCTTTTTTTTTTTTTAAGATTTATTTAGTTATTTTGTTATTTTATGTGTATGAGTGTTTTATCTGCACCCCAGAAGAGGGCATAGGATCCCATAGGACTACAGTTATAGTCATTTGTGAGCTGCCATGTGGGTGCTGGGAATTGAACCCTGGACATTTGGAACAGGTGCCAATGCTCTTGACCACTGAGCCACATCTCCAGCCCCTGTGCCCAGCTTTTTATGTGGGTTTTGGGGATCTGAACTCAAGCCCTTCACTTGTGCAGCAAGGGCCGTTCTACATTCAGCCATCTCCCTAGCGATTTCCTTTTGTTTCTTTCTCCATTCTCCTCCCCTCTGACAAGGTCTATCATGTAGCCCTGGCTATCTTGGAACTCCCTATGTAGACCAGGCTGGACTCGAACTCACAGAGCTCCACCCAACTCTACCTCCTGAGGGCTGGGATTAAAGTTATACAACACTATGCCTGGCCCCTATTTCTTTAAAACAAGGTCTCACTAAGCAGCCTAGAATTTATCATCATGTAGCTAAGGCTAGGCTTGAACTCATGATCCTCCTGTGTTAGCATTTTATAACATTGATGGTGGGCTAACTTTTTTGGAAGTGGTGGGGACTGAACAAGGAGCCTCTGTTTTTTGTAAAGCTTGTTAAATTGGTCTTTTAAAAATGATATGTGTAGCTGGGCAGAGTTGGCACATGTCTTTAATTCCAGCATGCAGAAGGCAGAGGCAGGCAGATCTCTGTGAGTTCCAGGCTAGCCTGGGCTATGGAATGAGTTCCAGGAAAGGTGCCAAAGCTACACAAAAACACCTTGTCTTGAAAAACTGAAAAAAAAAAAAAAAGACGGGTGTAGCCAGGTATGGTGGTACAGTCTTTAATCCCTGCACTAGGGAGGCAGAGGCAGGTGGATCTCTGTGAGTTCAAGGCCAGCCTGGTCTGCAGAGTGAATTACAGGACAGTCAGGGCTGCACAGAGAGACCCTGTCTTCAACAGAAACAGACAGCCAGTTATACAAGTTTCTTTCTCATTGCTATAATAAAATGTCTTGACAAAAGCAGTTTAGAGGAGAAGGGACTGGAGACTGCTGGCAGGGCACAGATTGTCATTCACATCGCAGCAGCAATCAGGAAGAACAGGAAGTGGGGCCACGCTATAAAACTTAAGGCCTGCCCCCACTGACATACTTCCTCTAGCACGGCTCCATCTTGGAAAGATTCTGTAGTCCTCCAAACGGGGCCACTAGGGGGTGAGCAACGCCCCTGAGACAGTTGGGAGCATTTCCTGTTTAAATCAACACCAGGCATCACTGGTAAAGCTGAGTAGGAGAATCACAAGTTCAAGGCTAGCCTAGGCAACATGAAAGCCTATCTTAAAATCCAACAACAAAACATGTTGGAAACTCAGAAGGCTGACACAGGAGAATTTTGGGTTCAAAGCCAGCCTCGGCTATATAGCAAGATATTGGTTTAGAAAAGAAAATTATTGGCTTCATTTGTGTGTGTTTAACACACTATTTCTTTTGTCAAATAACTTTTAATTCCAGGCATTCCCCCTAAAGGACAGACATACTCCCCCACCCCCCATAATTGGATGTTGTGCACGGTGACAGGATGGCCTTTTGCATTCATTGTTTTAGTTCAGTAGCAGAATATGTTAGTTTAGTCGGGATTGTTAATTTCCCCTTGGGGAGAATCAAGTGCCCGGGGCACTGATTGAGAAATCAATGACTCCTTAGTGAGTCTGGTGAATTAACGGTCACACACATGTCAACCTTTTCTCCAAAGAGCATCGATTTTTCCTCAGGACCAGTGTGTCCATTCCCCTCCATCATTTTCTTCCTCGAAATTGTAATATACTGAGATATTGAAACAAATCCCAGAGACTGCACGCTACCTTTCCTTTCCTTTTTTTTTTTTTTATAAAATAGCAGTCGGAATCACAGTGAAGGCTCTTGTTTGCATATTTGTATTGCAACCCCTAACCTTTCCGGAGGGAGGACACACCGCTGTCTGCCTGCTCAGCCGGAGGGCCGGAGCATGGGGCTTCGGATTAAGCCCTGAATGCTGACTAGTTTTTCCCAGCCTTCCCAGCATGTGAAGATAGCACTCATAGCTCCCAGGCAAACGGGGGCGTCCAAAGCCGAGCAAGAATTTTGAGCAATAGCTGTCTGATGTATAAATTTATTTTGCTCTTAGTGTTTTATTCTCGCTGGCTGCATTATTCTTTATTTTGACTTTCTTTGAAAATAGCTTCGCGTTTGTTTGATGTTCTCACCACTGTGGGTAGAGTTTTGGTCAGTTCCTGTTGAATGTTGCAGTCTTGATTTTTTTTTAAGTTCATTGTTGCTTATCATTTAAAGGATCAAATTGTGGATGAGTAAGAGACTCAGATATTAAACCCCCCCTCCCCCCCCATAGTGACTTCCACATAAGTCTGTGTGGCCTTTCACTGAACACAGATCTGGGCCTGGCTGGAAGCCCTGCCAGGTGCCAGCTCAGGTTTCCTCACACTTAGGATGGGAACAAGGCTTTGGGCTGTGGGTTTCTTTTTCTAACAGTTTGAAGTTGTTATTATGTCTATTTTCAGGGCAAAGCAAATGTATTCTCTGCACAGGCTTATTGTTCTTTTATCAAGGAAACATCTATTGTAGACAGGTGAATTGATGTATTTACCATTTTCTTTTTATTTTTGGGGACAAGGGCTTATTCTGTGGCCCTGGTTGACCTTGAACTTACTAAGCTTTGTAACCCTTTATATCTCACTAACTTGTAATCCTTGTGGCCTTGAACTTGTAGGTCAAGGGAAGCAATGGGAGACGATTTTCCAAAAATAATTTAAACTTAAAACCTGTGAGCTCCTTAAGTCTTTAAGAGCATATCATTGTCTATTTTCCTTTTATATGCAAGACAATGAGAGCTTTTCTCCGGAAACGACGATGTGTGTTTTCACACACCCCATCCGCTCTCTTGCCGGCTGTCTCCAGAGCTTGTTTGCAGGTTTTAGCAGGATCCTGGAAAGTTCTTCTCTGTGAGGGAGGCTGTCGTTTTTGACCCAGTACATGGCTTCAGAAGGGACACACGTGGGGTGGTGAGGGAGGAAGAGGACCTTCCCAGCCAGCCAGCACAGCCAATCCATGCTGGAGATCACTAGGAGGCGGAGAGCTGTTGAGTTAGTTCATCCTTGAATACATTGTCCCATATTTTGCACCTTGAAATGTGACCAACACATAGTACATTTTATGCTGAATTCTAAATAATAGTTACAATAGGGGACGGAGAGAGCATTGGTTAAGAGCACTTGCTGCTCTTCCAGAAGACCAGAGTTTGACTCCCCCTGTCCCATTGGGTGGCTAACAACTGCCTGTAAGTCCAGCTTCAGGGTAATCCAACACCTCTGACCTGGGGGGGGGGCACCTGCACTCATTAGTGCACACACACACACATACACACATATGTGCGTAAATACACACTAAATGAAAAAATGTAAAGCAATTATTTATTATTCTTATTGTGTAGGTGGTGTGTGTGTGTGGACAGCTCTGTGAAGTCTTCTTTCTCTCCATCTTCATGTACATTTCAGGGATTGAACTCAGGTCACCAGCCAGTGCTTTAGCAGTTGAGCCCTCTTGATGGCCCCACTTGTCTGGTTTTGTTTTTATTTTATTTTAATGTTTTATATATGTGTGTGGTGTGGTGAGCATGTTTGTATGTTCACATGTTGTGGGTGTGTGAGTATGTGGGTGTGTGCACACGTGTGTGGAGGCCTGTTACTCTGTCCTCAGTCCTCTCCACCTTACTCACTGGGGTAGAGCCGCGACGAGCCAGGCGTTTGCCATTTCCGCTGATCAGCCTAGCCGGATTTTTCCCCAGGATTCTTGGTCTCTGCTTCCTGTGCTGGGATTGCTGGCGAGCCGTGCCCACCTGGCTCTCACACGGCTGGTCCTCACACTTTTTGCAGCAAATGCTTTACCATCTGAGCCACCTCCCAGCTCTCCACCTCGTTTGGAGCTTGCCAATTCAATGAGGCTGACCGGCCATCAAGCTCTAGGGATCCTCCTGCCTCCGACTTCCTAGAGTTGGGGTTACAAGCCCATGGTGACATGACCACATTTTTATGTAGGTGTTGGAGATTCGAATTCGGACCCCCATGCTTGTACGACAAGTACCTCACTGGTTGAGCCGTCTCTCAAACCTCATTTCCCTATCCCCCCCCCCCCACTTTTTTTTTTGCTACAGGGTTTCTCTGTGTAGCCCTGGCTGTCCTGAAACTTACTCTGTAGACCAGGCTGGCCTCAAACTCACGGAGATCCACCCGCCTCTGCCTCCTGAGTGCTGGGATTAAAGACATATGCTACCACCGCCCTGCCATTTGCCTGCTCTTAAAAAAATATAATAGATTACCTAGTCCAGGTTAAATGTCAAGATAAGCAGCAAATGGTTTTAATTACTTTGTGGTATTTGGGAGTGAAGACATCGGTTTACCACTTATTAAACGATTTATTTTATTTTTATGCATGTGAGTGTCTTGCCTGCACGTACGTCTGTGCATTATATGTGTACCTGGTGCTGTGGAGGTCAGAAGAGGGCATTGGATCCCCTGGAACTAGAGTTTCAGATGGTTCATCTGCAGTTATTTTGGCCATGTTGAGTCTAAGATGCCTGTTATACACACAAGTAGGAAGATGAGCTGCATGCTATGATAGGTGGTGTTCAGAGGAGGGGTAGGGCTGGAGAGACACACTTAAGACTCTCAGAGTATGGGTGATATTTACAGTCACGGTCCTTAGGCTAGGTGGGGTGATGCACATTAGAATCCCAGCACCTGGGAGGCAGAGACAGGAGGATCTGAGTTCTGGGTCAGCCTGGGCTACACAGCAGATCTCGTCTCAAAACAAAACCAAAACCAAAAAACCCAACACAAAACTCAAACAAACAAACAAACAAACAAATGCTTAAAAGTCAGGGATGTAGCTCATGGTGAACGGCTTGTTTAGGATGTACAAGGTCCTGGATTCAACCCTCAGCACTGGGGGTAAAAAAAATCACACAATGGGCTGGGGAGACGGCTCAGTGGTTAAAGAGCTTGCCAAGCAAGTGTGAGGACCCAAGTTTGGAACCTCAGAAACCCACATAAATGCCAGGGAGGTATGGCAGGCTGCCTGTAATTCCAGCCTCGGAAATTGGACACAGGGGATCTACCTTAATAATATAAGAGCCAGAGAGAATGATTTTGGACATCAACCTTAGGCGTCCACATGCATGGGCACATTGTGTAGTTGCAGCTACACACATGTGTGCCCAAACACACACAAAATCCGCACCCACCTAATGCACATTACACATGAAAAAAAAAATGGAGGAATAAAAGCCACACAAGTCAGGTACATACCCATAAGGCCAGACTCTTGGAGGTGGAGTCCCAAGGATCAGGAGTTCAAGGTCATCCTTGGCTACATAGAGTTCCCAGACGGCCTAGGCCGCAGATCCTTGTCTCAAAGCAACAACAGCAAAGCCACAGGGTGGGATGAGAGGCCTTGGTTTTCTAGAAATAAGAGGAGATGTTGTCTTCAGCTCGAACCCCAGGCCACTTTATAGTTAGAAGCTGAGAAGTCACAAAGTGGAAGAAGCCAGTAAAATCTGAAATAAAACCAGAACACAGTGAGCGGCAGCCGTCTGAGGAGGATCTGTGCGCCAGACGCTGCTGACTGACGAGTCCTGAGCCATCTGAGCCCTCCGATGACCTCTTACCTCAGCCCTCCCCGTGGTTGACACCTCAGCTAATATTCTTGGAGGGGGAGGGAAAGGTCAAATTCCACCGTGCAGCCCCGTCGTATTCTCAGTGTACCATTAGACCGAGAATAAAACAGATTAAGGAGTGAAAGTGCTGGAGGCCCCGTGTCTGTTCGTAGGCATTTAACCCACCCCATAGTGGCGTCCTGGTGTCAAGCAGCTGTGTGTATTTAAAAAGAGCCCATCTGAATGCTCCAGAGGGCTTTTTGTGTCATGAGTTAGCACCGCTTGGAAGAGCTGATTGGCCCAGGTCCACAGAGAGGCTTCCAATAGGTTTTAAAGCCTTCTGTCTCATTTCCTTGTGCATTTGTTATTAGCACAATAAATAATAAATAGAGGAATTATCCAGTCACTAATTTGCTTTCCTTGATCAAGTGGAATTCATGTTTTAATAAATTGCCATTTTTGTATTATTGAATGTGAGCTGTAATACACCCGTAACTTCAAACATAAAACTCTTTCTCACTGTTGCCTTTTGTTCTGTTCCCTGCATGTCTGCTCCTCAGCCATGGCTTTATTGGGTGTTTGTTCAGTTTTTAACCCCTCCTCACATCCCGTCTTATAGATGCCTTCCAGGAAGATGTCTGCTTTCTTCCCGAATTACTTCACTTAAAAAACTAATATTTGTTTACTGTTCTCTGATCATAAGAATAATAAATGATCCCTTTTAGGAATCTTACACTGCTTCTTCGTGTGTGTGTGTGTGTGTGTGTGTGTGTGTGTGTGTGTGTGTGTACACCATACATGTGCAGTGTCAGAAGAATCAGGAGGGCATTACATCCCCTGGATCCAGAGTTCTAGGTGTGAGCTGCCGCCGAGGTGGGTGGGTGCTGGGAACCGAACTCAGGTCCTCTGTGTTGTTTTAAAAAAATGTACAGGGGCTCTGTTACCAGGCGAAAAGGTCATGAGACAAGTGCCACAACAAAACCCAGTATCAGAGCTTTATTAGGAGGAAGGAGAGACAGAAGGACCAGGCCTGGGGAAGAAGCACGTGCAGAGAGAGAGAGAGAGAGAGAGAGAGAGAGAGAGTAGGGGAGGAGAGAGCAGAGAAGAGAGAGAGGACTCTGTGTCCGGCTTTTTAAGGATTCCCATGCACATGTGCAAGTGGGCTTGTGGAGCTACGCCACGCATGCACTGATTGTGTGACCACGCTGTGCGCATTTGTGAGATCATGCAGCACACTGATGACCTAAGACCCCTTACTTAGCTACTGAAACTGAGCATGTGCCGTCAAGCGGCGGAATCCTAACACTCTGGAAGAGCAGCAAGTACTCTAACCGCTGAGCCATCTCTCCAGTCCCAGAGTATTGACAATAGCTACATTTATTATCAGGAAATGCTGAGTTGAGCTATGTGAAGCTGATAATATTCAATCAGTTTTCGTTATAGAAACTGTAATTTCAAATAATTCTACCTAACAAACAATAACAGAGAAAGAGAAGAAAAGGAAAAAGAAAATAGTTCCACCTGCTCCCTTTGTTTGCATTTGTAATTATTCCAACACTTACTTATTTAGCTTTCTAATTCAATTTCAGGCTTTTAGATTTCCTGACTTGATATAACAAGAATTGAATAGTTCCCTGAAATAGCATCTCTTGTTTTCTCTTTTCTCAAAGAATTGGTTTCATGCCTCCCTCAGTCTCCGGTCTGACTTTTCAGCGCCAGAGGCTACAATGCTCCCTTAGCCGTTCTTGCACAGTGTTCTAAGATGGCTCCAGCCCTCCTAGAAGCACCAGCACAGCGTCCCTTTCAGAATGGGATGCACTTGGATAGGACAGTGGGAGGCACATCGGCTTACACGCAGCCTTATGTAGGTCATAGAATGTATAGAGTGCTTGTCCAGCATCCAAAAGGCTCTGGGTTCAATCCCCTGAACTACAGAAAACTGGATGTGGTGGTCCATGCTGTAATCTAAGCATTTGGGAGGTAGAGGCCGGAAGCTTGGAGGTTCAAGGTCATCCTTGGGTACATAGTGAGTTTGATGTTAGTCTGGGCTATGTGAGATTCTGTCACCAACCCCCATCTCTTGCCAAACCTGGTTTATGGATGTTCGCAGTAGCTTAGTGTATTATTAAAGCTGGTACCAGTCTCAACTTGGGTGAGGGTGCCTTGCCTGCCTGATCTCCCCACTTCTGTGTCTTCATGGTCCAGAAAGGAAGCATGACTACTCTGGCCCCTGCTTCCCCTCTTTGTCCTGTCTGCTGGCCCTCATCTCCTTCCCTGCGGTTTAATAAGAAGAACGGTAAACTGGGCATGGTGGCGCACGCCTTTAATCCCAGCACTCGGGAGGCAGAAGAAGGTAGGTCTCTGTGAGTTCAAGGCCAACCTGGTCTATACAGTGAGTCCCAGGACAGGCTCCAAAAGCTACACAGAGAAACCCTGTCTCAAAAAACAAAAACAATGAAAAATAGCTTCCATCAGTGGAGGGTTCGTACTGGACACTGTGCATTCTATATGCACTACCTCCTTTAAACTCCCAAGCAATTCACTGTCTACATCATTGTTGTTATAATTATATATATATATATATATATATATAATTATAATTATAATATATATTATGGAGGGGCCAGGGCATGCAACAGACTTTCAATGCACAATAAAAAGTTAAGCAGGGTCTGCTATTTAAAAATTATTAAGAATTTCAAGTCAGGGACCGTGTTAGTCACTGTGACAAAAATGCCTGGCAGAACATTTTGAAAAGGAGAAAGTTTATTATCTGGCCCATGGTTTCAGTCTCTAGTCTTTGACTGCTGATTCTGGGCCCATGGTGGTAGGAGTATGTAGTGAGGCTCCTCACCTCATGGAAATGGGAAGTAGAGAATAAGGGGACTGGAGAAAGATTTAGCCCCAAGAACACATCCCCAGTGACCTACATTTTCCAACTCCTACTATTTTTTTAATCACCTCCCATTAAATACAGTATTATGATAAATCCCTTAAAGGATTTAATCCATTGCCAGCCATCAGGACTCAGTCAGTTTTGCAAAACCTGTCAGCTGGCAACCAAGAACCAGTACACTAGCCTGTGAAGGACAGTCTTCAAGCCGTAATAGTGACATGAGAGCCCTTCCATGTGTTGGGCTGTGTGCACTTAACCCAGAACACGTCCAAGAAGCTGTCCTGAGGTGAGAGATGCTTAAGACCTGCTGTGTAGCCAGAAGTTTTTCTCTGGTCCCGCCCAGCCCTGTGGTCCTGTAGCCACTTATAAAATAATTACTCAGAGGCTTATAGTACTTACAAACTGTATGGCCTGTGGCAGGCCTCTTGCTAGCTAGCTCTTATATCTTAAATTAACCCGTTTCTATTAATCTATGTTTTGTCGTGTGTTCCGTGGCTTTACTGGTCGGCTGGCATGTTGCTCCTTGGGTGGCAAGCTGGCGTCTCTCCAGACTCTGCCTTTCTCTTTCCTGTCTCTCTCTTTGGATTTCCTGCCTGCCTCTAAGCTGCCTTGCCATAGGCCAAAGCAGCTCATTTATTAACCAATGGGAGCAACATATATTCACAGCGTACGGAAAGACGTCCCCCAGCAATGCTGAATGTGCACTCAGCCTCGAGCTGCAACCTCTGAGGCCATCCTGCCCTGTGGTGACCTCCTGAACGGTTAGGAGAACTGGCTGCTCTTGCAGAGGATCCTCGTTTGGTGGTGTTCAGAACCCATGTGTCAGTTCACAACAGCCTGTAACTCCAGTTCTAGGGGACCTGACACTCCTTTTTCGGCCTCCCTGGACACCAGGCATGCGCAAGCTGTACATCACTACACACAGACAAATACTCATAGGAAATAAAAAAATTGAAAAAGATTATTTTTAATTACATACATGTGTTACATGTGTGTACATGCACATAAATGCAGTACCCACAGAGACCAAAAGTTGATACTGGATTTCCTGGAGTTGGAGTTACTCATGGTTGTGAATTGCTTGATGTGGGTGCCGGGGACAGAACCCTGGGCCCTCTGCAAGAACAGCGCGTGCTCTTAACCACTGAGCTGTCTCTCCTGTCTTCCCTGCTTGCTAGATACACTACACACACACACACACACACACACACACACACACACACACACACACTGTAATAGTAAGTAAATAGATCTTTGTCAAAGCTCCCAAACCCGCTGCTGTGATTTGCCTATGAACCCCAACCCGACGGCTCACGTATGGAATACTGAGTCTGCAGCTGGAGGTGCTGTTCTGGGAGGGCCTGCAAGCTCCAGAAAATGGGGGTTAGCTGGAGGAAGTACGTTGATGGGGTACCTTGCCTGAGCCCCTTCTGCACCCTTCTCTGTCTCCTGCCTCACATGAACAGCTCTGTGGCACACCTTCCACTGCAGTGATGTCTGCCCAGGTGCTCAAGGGCCGTGCGCTCAACCCTTGAAAACACCAGCCAAAACAAACCTTCCTTTAGGCTGTTTACGTCAGGTGTTTTGGTCACAGCACGTATTCATGCTACACAGCAGGCTTTCTAGGTATTTTATCTTTTATTGTTATTATTATTTTTTTCTTCTCAGTAGTTAAATACCAGTCTCTTTCCCCCATCTACCTATCTGGCTGCCTGGAACATCCATGTTCATGTTCATTCTTTTTTTTTTTTTTGTTTTGTTTTGTTTTTCGAGACAGGGTTTCTCTGTGTAGCTTGGTGCCTTTCCTGGAACTCACTTTGTAGACCAGGCTGGCCTTGAACTCACAGAGATCCGCCTGGCTCTGCCTCCCGAGTGCTGGGATTAAAGGCGTGCGCCACCACCGCCCGGCACCACGTTCATTCTTGAATGTGCAGTGTAGCATTTCCTCCTGTCAGAAGCATCTTTCAACCCTGCCCACCGCCCCTGCAGAGCATCCAGTGCCAACTTAGGGGCTGTTGCTGTGTGTCACTCCTTTGCTTTTCACATCTGCCTTGGTACCGAACTGAACGTTATATGGGCAGGTTCAGTGTATCTTACTGGCTCTGTGTTCCGTGTCCACTCAGGGGGTTTGGCAGGGAATATGTGTTAGATCAATGCTGATCATCTTGACTTAAAATCAGGCCCAGCCTTTGGGTCATGGTGGGAGTTGGAGGCATTGGCAGTTGGCAATACATCCCAGGTCTCTCTGAACTACCTGACTGAGAAGATGAGGAGGGTGTCTTAGTCGCTGTTCTATGCTGTGAAGAGACACCATGACCACAGCAACTCTTGAAAAAGACAGCATTTAATTAGGGCTGGCTTATAGTTTCAGGGGTTTAGTCCATTATCCTCAGGGTGGGGAGCATGGTGGCACACAGACAGACACGGTGTTGGAGAAATAACTGGGAGTTCTATATCCAGATCGACAGGCAGCAGGAAGAGAGAGATGCTGGGCCTGGCTTGGCTTTTGAAACCTCAAAGCTCACTCGCAGTGACACACTTCCTCCAACAAGGCCACACTTTTCCCAACGAGGCCACATCTCTTAATCCTTCTCAAGTAGTGCCACTACCTGATGACTAAGCATTCAACTCTATGTGCCTATGGGGCCATTCTTATCCAGACCACCACAGGTGGCTACCCAGAACAAGGTCCCTGTTTGTGTTTACCTGGGACACAGATAGGGGTGGCATGGAAAGGCCCAGGCCTGTTGCTCCTGTGAGGCACCACCAGATCATGTTGTGTGAGCCTGGGGGTTGGCACTTGAGGTGGTCCCTTTAAGATAGCTAGAAATCCCTGTTCCTTGAAGACATGGTGGGAAAGAGAACGCTGTAGCTGCTCCAGTATGGAAGGAGATTATTTTTCACCCCACTTGTAAGTAATTATGCCTCAAAAACAATTTCAACTTTATGTGATGGTTTATGTTAGATTCTAAGTAGAAATTGCAAACACAACAGATTCGCTAAATAAACCAAGTAGTGAGAAGTCTAACAGTGTTCCAAAGATGGTGGTGGTGATGGTGGTGATGATGGTAAAGATGGTGGAGGTGGTGGTGGTGATGATGGTGAGTGATGGGATGGTGGTGAGTGACAGGAGATGATGATGATGATGATGATGATGATGATGGAGAGCAATAGGATGGTGAGGGTGATGAGTGATAAGGATGGTGGTGATGATGGTGATGATAGTGATGGTGATGGTATGATGGTGAGTGATGGGATGGTGATGGTGGTGGTGATGATGATGGTAGTGATGGTAGCAGTGATGGTGATAATGATAGTTTTCTTATTTAGTAAGTGTTTGGGCAAGTTTTAGTCAACTAGATACATACTAGAGTAATCCAGGAACTACAATTGTGGAGACTAGTATTTTAAGGTGTTACTTTTGTTTGTGTTGCGTTTGCTTAACTCTGTGAAGCTGTGTTACTGTGCCTTGTCTAATAAAGAGCAGAATGGCCAATAGTGAGGCAGGAGAGAGGATAGGTGGGGCTGGCAGGCAGAGAGAATATATAGAAGGAGAAATCTGGAGGAGAGATCTAGTAGCCAGAGAAGGAGGAGGACCCAGGGGCCAGCCACCCAGCTACACAGCAAGTCACAGAGTAAGAGTAAGATTTATAGAATTAAGAGAAAAGGAAAAGCCCAGAGGCAAAAGATAGACAGGATAATTTAAAGTTAAGGAAAGCTGGCAAGAAAAAAGCCAAGCTAAGGCCGGGCATTAATAAGTAAGACTAAGCCTCCGTGTGTGATTTATTTGGGAGCTGTGGATGGAGGGCCTCCCAAAAGAGCAAAAACAACCAACAGCACACAATCATCAATAAGGCTGTGGGTATGTCCGTGGGGGCATTTTCTTAATTACTAATTTATGCATAAGGGCCCAGCTCACGGTAGCTGGTGCAACACTTAGGTGGGTGGGTCTGGGCTGTGTGAAGAGAAGCTGAATGAGCCAGATGAGGAGTAAGCCAGGAACCATGGTTCCTTCATGGTTTCTGCTTCAGTCCCTGCTTCCAGGCTCCTGCCTCAGTTTCCCTTGATGAGATGAGGGACTGTGACCTGTAAGGTGGAATAAACTCCTTCTCCAGGTTGGTTTTGGTCAGATTTTTATCACAGTGACATGGAGCAAACTCTGTAATTTCTGCTGCTCATGAGCTTTGGTGACATGAGCCACATCACAAGTGTGTGTCCTACTGGTGGAGAAAAGGTAACATTGTTTCTCTTTTATAATTTAAAAATGTATTTAAAATTTTTAATTATGTGCATCTGTGGCCTGGACCAGCAAGTCATTCTTCAGTGACAGAGCCCTGATGGATAGGCGTCAGGGGCTAAAAAAGATACAGAAGATAGAAGATGAAAGATGGGACCAGAGGCCTTACGTGAGCCTTTATTTATGCCAAACAAGTTTATTAGGAAGTACAACATCATACATACTATTTTCAGTGGTGCAGGGTTGGGGTGGGGCGGGTGTGGGGGGGTGGACAGCCACAGTAGTGGGTGATTGTTTGAGCCATGCCCTGAAGCACCACCCCTAGTAAGGTAGAAGGTAGCTGTTCCACCTGCCTATGACCTTGAGGTACATGCCCCGGGGCATGGCCACTGGGGACCCTTAAGACCTAGGATGCACATATGTGGCTCTCTCTATGCTTTGCTACCTTGTGGTTTTGGATGCTGGTATGGACCAGGGCAGAGCTCACCAGAGAACCACGTTGGACCATGCCTCACCCTCCTAGGATCCTGTGAGAAATCCCCTTATCCTGTCTTATGACAAATAAATTCCTTTGATCATTGAATAGACTCTGTGGGTTAATCCCAATAGCCAAGGTCAGCAGAGAGCTAAGCCAAACAATGTTGGAAAATAACACAGGATACCTCAGACATAGCTGCCTAAGAACTGATAACTACAGCCCAGGAGGAAGAGTCCTGTCCCCAGAAACCACAACCTTGACTCCTCTGAGACACTGGCTCCAGCATAAGATAAGCCTTGCCAAGTCCACTCCTTGACAAGGACGCAGAAGTAAAGTTCTCTTTGTCCCTTTATCAGGGCCCCCCAAAAAGAGTTGGTCTGGCTCCCCATAGTCAGTCAATCTGTCTGTCAGTGCGTGCGTATGTGTGTGTGTGTGTGTGTGTGTGTGTGTGTGTGTGTGTGACTGCAATGATTATAGGAGGCCAGAAGAGGGCGTTGGGTCTCTTGGAGCTGGAATTTTGGGCAGCTGTGAGTCTCTTGATATGGGTTCTGGGAACTGAACTTGGGTTTTCTGCAAGATCAGTATGTGTACACTCTTAACCCTGTACCACCTCTCCAGCTCCCTTTAATAACTTTTTATATAGACTCGCCATGATTCTTTTTCTATGCATAGTCCTTCCCCCTCCTTTTTATAAATCAGCTTCCTTTGTTAGGAAGCATCCTCTTGAGATTGTGTTTATTCCTAAAATAGATCCGAGCTGTATAGAAGCGCCCCCCCCCCCCGCCCCCCGCTTCTTGTTGAGATTTTGGTTGTCTTTAGTTCCTGCAAAGGGATTGGGACCTTGTTATTAGTGCGGCTGCTTCTACAACTGTCATTCACAGGATGGAGCTAAGTGGCTGCAAAGCTTTTTTTGCCATCTCCATTAATTCCAAACAGAACTAGAAGAGACTCAGTGACACAATTGTCTGCCCAGTAAAGCTTGTTCTTCAGTGGCTGGAGAGATGACTCGGCCATTAAGAGCACTTGCTGCTCTTCCAGAGGACCCCAGTTTGGTTCCCTGCACCCACACTGGGTGGCTCACAGCTGCCTGGAACTCCAGCACTAGGGTAACCTATACCTCTGACTAATGCAGGCACATGCACTCGTATGCACACATTCCCCGTCTTAGTCACTGTTCTATTGCTGTGAAGGGACACCATGACCAGGGCACCTCTTACAAAAGAGTACATTTAATTGAGGCTGGCTTACAGTTCAGAGGTTTAGTCCATTCTCATTTAGGCGGGGAGCCTGGCAGCATGCAGGCAGACATGGTGGGTGCTGGAGTTCTACATCTGGATCCATAGAGAGCAACACTGGGCTTGGCTTGGGCTTTTGAAACCTCAAAGCCCAAGCCAAGTTAGTGACGTGCTTCCTCCAACAAAGCCACACCTCCTAATCCTTCTCAAATAGTGCCACTCCTGGATGACCAAGCATTTAAATGTATGAGCCTATGGAGGCCGTTCTTTTTTTTTTTAAAGATTTATTTTATTTATTATATAAACGGTGTTCTTTCTCCAAGTTTGCCTGTATACCTGAAGAGGGAATCAGATCTCATTACAGATGGTTGTGAGCCACCATGTGGTTGCTGGGAATTGAACTCAGGACCTCTGGAAAAGCAGTCAGTGCTCTTAATCTCTGAGCCATCTCTCCAGAACACCCCCCAGGCCATTCTTATTCAAACCACCACAACCCCTCCAGAGACACATTAACATGCACACAACTAAAAATAATAAAAATAGGGGCTGGAGAAATGGCCCATTCTTTTGGAATGCTTAACTGTTCTGGTTCCTTCTCCATGAATTGTGGACCTTGACCATCTGCTGGCCCTTAGTCACTGGCTGGTGTTGGCACCTCCAGCCGTGGAGGTACCTCAAAGAGCTGTCAACTACACCACATTCTCTTTGTTCTCCTAGCCGCTTGTGTGTGGGGTGGTGGTGGTGAGGGAAGGGTCTGGTGTCTCTTTCCTGAAATAGATGGGGCTTTCCTCCAAGCTGCCATTGTTAGGGCATTAGAAGCAAGCATATGTAAAATGACAGCCGTGGAGGGGATCTCGTGGACTCTATCCAGCCCGCCCACCCTGGCCTTGCCTCTCCAAGCCTGCCTGCCTCTTCTGGTCTCCTCGGCTACCTCAACCCAGTGGCATATTTCTTTGTCTCTCATCTGGAGTGTTCCTGATTTCATAGTGTCCGTGCTATGTTTCTTCTAACCCTAACGTGTTCTCGCCATAAAATATAGGAGAGCTACTTGTCATTTGCACCATGGGCCTTTCCGTGACCGCCATGTAAGCCAGCAGGACTGCAGGCGTGCACTGTTTCTGCCAGGTGTTTGGTCACAGCTATGACACAGCTGCTGTGTCGGGATGGGACCCCATTGGACACTGAGGGGCATTGGGAACTGTGTCTTGGCTGCATCTCAAGCTTTTCTTCCTTTGTCAACAAAGGCGGCATGTGTTGACAGCTGAGTCCATCCATCAGGCTGCTTCCTGTCAACAGAAGCGCGCGCGCCTGTGTGTGTGTGTGTGTGTGTGTGTGTGTGTGTGTGTGTGTGTTACAAGCTTCCTCTCACCTTGTCCACTTGTCTCTCAGTCTACACTGGCGGCATTTCTGCTGGCTCATTTTCTCAAGAACTCTGTGAGTCGTCTATGTATTTCACTGGGTCTGTCTGTTGTACCAAACCCATGCTGGCGGATCTTTTTACAGCCACCCCCATGTCACCCTTTCCACATACACCTGGGTCTTCTGCCAGGGATGTTGAGGGTCAATTTCCTCGAGCTCTTGGAGGCTCTGTGGTTTAATGAGATGGTTTATTATGCCCACTCTCAGTCTCTCCAGGGGGCACTTCAGGAGGCTGAACACTCTGACTTCTACTGTTGTGCGTTTTAGCCACACCTTCAGCATCCACTCAGCTTTCTGACCTCCGTCAGTGCTCGGCAGTGTTGTTTGTAGCAAGAATTCTTGCTGTCTGGAAAGGCCGAGAATAAAAATATTCAGGGAGGACTACTTTTGTTCTTTTAAAAAATATTTATTTTTATTTTATGTGTCTGAGTGTTTGACTGCGTGTATGTCTGTGCATGTGTATGAAGTGCCCACAGAAACCAAAAGAGGGCAGCAGACTGCCTGGAACTAGGGTTACAGTGTCTTACAAGCTTCTTCTCACCTTGTCCTGTCGTCTCTCAGTCTACACCAGTGTCATTTCTGCTGGTTCATTTTCTCAAGGACTTTGTGAGCTACCATGTGGGTGCTGGGATTTGAACCTAGGTCCTCTGGGAGAGCAGCCAGTGCTCTAAGCCATCTCTTCAGACCCTGCTTGTCTTCTTCTACTCTTTTACTGGCATATGCCTTACAACGTGTGCACGCCATTTTGATGTTATAGATTATAATAGAAACATATGGGAAACATGTTAGCAGGGTTTGGATGGACACCTCAGCAAGGCCTCTTCTAGTGCTATAAGTCTGTGCTCTGGTCGACAGATGTCTGCAGAGAGGGAGCCTTGGAATCACTGTTTTCCAGCTCAGGACCGAATCTTTGGAAAGGACCTGCTGGATCATCCCATGGCTCGAGGACTGTGTGATTGTAAAGGTTCCTTTTACACAGCCTCCTCCTCTCTCAGCTCTGCTCCGCCCTCCCCTCCCTCCCTCCTTCCTCCCCTGCTGTGGTGGATTAGGAATGGCCCCATAGGCTCATATGTTTAAATGCTTAGTCACTAGGGAGTGGAACTCTTTGACAGAATTACAAGGGGCCTGGCGGTGGTGGTGCACGGTTCAAGGCCATCCTGGGCTACAGAGTGGGTTCCTTGAAAGGCGCAAAGCTACACAGAGAAACCCTGTCTCGAAAAACCAAAAACCAAAAAAAAAAAAAAAAAAAAAAAAAAAGAATTACAAGGATTAGGAGATGTGACCTGTTGGAGTAGGTGTGGCCTTGTTGGTGGAAGTGTGCCACTTAGGGTGGCTCTGAGGTTTGAAAAACCCACGCCAGCTCTCTCTCTCTCTCTGCCTGTGGATCAGGATGTAGAACTCTCAGCCACTTCTCTAGCACCATGCCTGCCCTGCCTGCCGCCACGGTCCCCACCGTGGTGTTAGTGGACTGAGCCTCTGAAACTGTAAGCCCGCCTCCAGTTACAGCTTTCTCTTTAAGAGTTTCTGTGGCCAATAGAATGGTGACTAAGACAGCTGCTCTTTCTTCCTCCTCTTTTTGAGGTAGTTGTGATTCTCCTGCCTCAGCTCCCAAATGCTGGGCTTTTTATTTGTTTGCTTGTTTATTTGCACGTGTCCCTTGAGACACATGCAGCGGTCAGAAGGACTTGATCCTCTCCCTCATGGAACCCCGGGATCGGGCCCAGGTGGTCAGGCTAGCACAGTGAGCACCTTTACCTGCAGAGACACCTCCCGGCTCCCCGGATGCTGGCATCGTAAGTGTGCACCACCACACTCAGTGTCCGTTCACAGTTTCTGTGCTTGAAAATCTCTTTGTTAAAAAACGTAATAATTCCTACATTTCAGCATTTACTTTTCCCCCTAATCCTAGTATTAATAAATGTGATATTCAACTCAGATTAATTTGTTTAAGCTCATGCTGATAGTTGAGTCATAGTTTTTAAAAATTAAGTTTGGTTTATTTAAATATTTATTGTGTGTGTGTGTGTGTGTGTGTGTGTGTGTGTGTGTGTGTGTGTGTTTGTAGGCAGAAAACCACTTAGGGAACTCAATTCTCTCCTTCCACCATGTGACTGTAAGGATTGAACTTAGGCAGACAAACCTCATGGCAAGCAACTTTACCTGCTGGACTAATCACTTTCCATTATGGTGATAAATCACTATGCTCAAAAGCACCTTTGGGAGGGGTTTATTTTGGCTTCTGGGTCCAGAGGGAGAATCTATAACAGTGGGGGAGGCATGGCGTGGTGGCAAGAGGGTGAAGCTGAGAGATCACATCTCAGCTGCATACAGGAAGCACACCACAGGAGTAGGGACAGGTCGAGGCTACAGACCTCAAAGCCCGCCCCCAATGATGTACTTCATCCAGCACGGCTGTACCTTCTAAGGGTTCTATGACCTCCCCTAAGAACACCACCATCCAAGGACCGAGTGTTCAAATACAGGCGCCTGTGGGGCAATTTCTCACTCAACCACCACACCCGCTGAGCCTTCGCACCAGCCCTGGGCCGTAATTTTTTCCCTTGCACATCTGGGTACTTTTCTGGCCGACAGCTTAGCCTATTCAGAAAACAACTCAGGCCCAATAAACTACGAACTGGAAACTCTTCCTGGGTAGACTTTGACGTATTGAGTTTTACATAGTGTCTGTGTTCACTGGGTGTGGTGGTGCACACCTGTAATCCTAGCAGAAGATGAGCCGGGGGTGGGTGTGGGGGATGGGGGGTGGGTGGGGGGACACTGGAAGGGACAGGACAGGGGACGACAACGACACATGAGTTCCAGGCCAATCTGGGCTACACAGTTCCAGGCTAGCCTGGGCTACAGTGTGACAGCCTGTCTTTAAAAAGCAGACTCACGGAAAGGGTTGCAGAAAGATTTGGTATTGATAGCTCAACCACGATGCCGTGTCATTCCACGACTCCAGGCCTCACAAGTCCTCCAGTGGATAGCGCCACTGAGACTCGCCTGCTCGATTGTGTGGGGAAGCATTTGTCTGAGACAATGTCCTGTCTGCTCCCCCTGCCCTGCAACCCTCTGCAAACTGTGTTTCACAGTCTTAAGCGGCTCTGGTTTTGCCTACAGAAAGGCCCTGGTGCAGCGCCCCCTGCTGGTGAGCGGCAGTTGAAGGGTAGCATCCTGTCAGTGATGGGCACAGCGAGTCCCCTAGCTGACATGGGAGCCGGGGGTAATGCTGAGCCTGCCAGGTCATTTTTACATCATGTCCTTAAAGTCACAGAAAGTCGAATCTATAGAAAACGAGCAGCTCACTGTTTTGTTTTTTCTCTACCCTTTTTTTTTTCCCTGATGGGACGATTCGCTGTAGCTCAGTTTGGTTGATAAAATAGAAGCACTTTACAGAAGGGTTTGCATTTCTGTGTCTGCCTTAGTTCACAAGTCATTTCACTCTAATTCTCAGGAGCCGTCCCCTCCTATCACCGGGAAACCTGACTAGAGCCTCCCCAGAGAAGGTTTAAGTGTGAAATATTTTAGGAGTGTTAATTTTGTTAAGCAATTAAGAGAGCACTTGAAGGGGACCAAAAGCCCTTTCCTCTTTCATGTCAGTGGGATGAGCTGGCATTCCCCGATGCGGGTCTCTAAGTGGTCATGTTAAAGAAAATTAATTAAAACGAAGGACAGACGAGTGCTTTCGTTTGTCATTTTAACTTTGACTTCTGAATGAGATGGCTTGAAAATGCATAATTATCCATTTCATTTTGCTCTTGCAGTCAGTGGGGCTAAGCATGCCTGTCTGTATCAGCTCCCCACACCCTGCTATGACCAAAATACCACAGGGTGCAACTCAAAAGAGGAAGGTGCTCTTGGGCCCAGGGTTTCAGAGGCCTCCGTCCATGGCTGCCAGGCCCCAGATACCTGGCAGGACACTGTGGCAGCCTTCACCTCATGGTAGACAGGAAGTGGTGATGGACAAGATACTCCCAAAGGATCCACATCCAGTTTTATGCTTCCTCCAGCTGGGTCAGTCCCACTTCCTAACGTTTCCAGAACTTCCTAAAATAGCTTCCCCAACTCGGGATGATAAAATTTAACACATGGTGCTGGGGGCAGTAGCTAAGAGTTACACCCTTATCTGCAGGCAGCAGGCTGAGAGAGACACACACACCGGGCCTGGTGTAGGCTTTTGAAACCTCAAAGCCCACCCCCAGTGACACACCCCCTCCAATAAGGCCACACCTCCTAACCCTTCCAAACAGTTTCACTAACTGGGGATCCAGCATTCAAACACATGAGCCTGTGGTGGCCATTCTCATCCAAACCACCCCAGGTCCTCTGGAAGAGCAATGAGTATGCTTAACCACCAAGCCAAGATGCTGTCTTGAGAAGCAAACAAATACCATCACCACCACAACAAAAAAAATCCTCCAAATGAGGGAACAAAAAAATGAAGGAAAAATTTAATTTAGCAACATGGGACCTCCTTGGAGGACAGTTTGGGTGGGTTGTGGGAACAGAATCCTACTTAGCAGGTGTTGACTAGTGAATGAATGGGGAGAGATAGGGTGAGAGTCTTGTCAATGAAGAATAGAGAAAGCTATCTCCAGAGATGGGTGTGTGTATTCTTCCATTTCCCATCTGTGTAACAAAGTATCTGACACAAGCTACTGATGAAGAAAAATGATGTGGATCCGAAGTGTTCTCATGTGCTGAAGGCTTCACTCCCAGCACAGAGGATGGGGCTCCTCGGAAGTGTGTGGATCTTTAGGGTTCCGACATAATCAGTGGGTAGAGTCACAGATGGATTCCTAACTTGATGGCATTACACAGAGGTCGTGGAGAAAAGGGATTTGGTCCTTGTTAAAGCAGGTGGGCCCCGGGTGTGTGAAGGGTTTCTCTTATTTATTTATTTATTTATTTATTTATTTATTTATTTATTTATTTAGGTTTAGGGTTTCTCCTATTTCTCATTTTTTTCTCTGCTTTGACCTTGCTTTCATGAGGCATGAGGTGTTGTTGCTTTTGTCTTTATCTCATGTCTCTTTCTTCTTGCATCCGGCCCAAACGGAGCCAGCCAACCAATGGCAGGAGCCTCTGAAGCCACAAGCTCAAATAAACCTTTCTTCCCTTTGAATGGATTTGGGGGTGTATTGAAGCAGTGGGAACCCCGACGGATGCAAAAGGAGCTTCCTTACCTTAACCATTGGACTGTTAAGGTAGGTCCAAGTAGTGTGACTCCAGCTGTCTGCATCACCTCCCGGCAAATAACAGTCATGGGGTGTGAGAGAACACAGGAGTCAGGAAGCAGAAAGAGCAGGTAGGATTAGGGTTAGGCTTGTATGTCTATGTATGTATGTATGTATGTATGTATGTATGTGTTTTTTATGTATATGTGTGTAGGTACACATGGTACATTTATAGAGGTCAAAAGACAACTTGCAGGAGTCGGTGGTTCTCTCCTTCCACCATGTGGGGTGCAGGGACTGAACTCATATGGTCAGTCTTGGTGGCAAGACTTTGCTTGCCCCAGGCTTGTTCTTTGAGTAACATCCTCCATTAGGAAATATTATCAGTGGACCCTACCTCTAACAGATTCTACCATCTCCTAACGGTGCCACAGTAGGGACCAAGACCCCCGTATATCAATCTTGGGGGGAAGATACAAGCCATAAGATAGGATTCTAATATAAGTGAATTTTCTGACAATTAAAACCATAGAGCCACAGTCAGGGACACTTATGAGTAGCCTCAGCAGAAATGCTGTGGACCAATGATATACAAGGATAGGATGTTTTGCTTATTTTCTTATTATTTTTGTTTGTGTGTGAGTTTATGAACTGAAGTTTGCATCTTGTACCCTCCTGTGCTGTCCTTTGAGAGTTATTTGGACGTTCTTACAGAGGACCACAGCTACTTGAACACCCTTGATTGAAGACCCATCGTCCCCTGTCAAGGAAGGTTGGCCTCTAAGCACATGGCTTAGGGAGGGGACACATATGGAGCCATGAGAGAGTAGAGGACACCTGCCTGACTTCTCCTCTCTGTCCTCATCCACCCCTTCCCACTTCCCATCAGCTCACAGGCCCCAATCTCTGGGATGAGGACACCCCTTGATGCTCTGATAGCAGCACAATGAGAGCCTATCTGGACCCCACTTCCTGTCCCCCAGTGTGAGACCCGGAAACAGAGCCTCCAAGAGGTGATGTCAATCAATAACTTTACCTTCCTCTGGTTTTCTTTTCATCTCTAAAATGGAGATATCAAGTGCTTTTACCCCCTAACACTGTTTGAGGATTAAATGACAAAGCACCAATGTCCCCAGACTCTAGGCATGGCCTTGGCAAGGACATTCCTGGAAAAGCCCCAGTCCCGAAAGCCAGTTCTGATTCGAACCGGCTGCAGTAGAGCTCCCTGTAGCTTGGGAGTCCCCGTTCCTCGACTTCCATTACTGCACGTGTGCTATCTGTCCAGAGTGCTCCAACTACTTTTTTCTTTCAATCAAAGCTTTAAAGAGGATTAACTAGATGGTGTTGTACTCAATCATGGAGGAATTACCTTTTATTACGGAGCCGTTTTCTTAAATCATTTATTTGGTTTCCATATGCACACACCGCCATGAAAGAATGTTTTACAACCTGTGATTTAAATGGAGGATTCTACTCTGCTTACGGGTGGAATGCTCACAGAATAGTCTGTGATTTTATCCCTGCCGGGTAACCTCGTAGAGAGACCCAGTCCGTCCCTGGGGATGTGGCCTGGAGGATATGGTTGGCTCAGAGAAAATAGCTTGCAGAGTGACAGGACACTCCTCAGCCAGCTCCATCAGCTCTCCCTGAGGCAGGAGGCTGGGTACCTGTGCACACACCTCTAAGAGCACATATCTTTGTGTGCTAAAGTGAATACAGTACCACTTGTTTTTCATTTACTATTATACAAGTAAGAGACTGTTAAAAAGTCACGTTTGACCTGTGTGTTCCCCCTGCAATTCTATTGAAACAAGAAATAAAAGTATTGAAAAACAGACACACAAGCAAAACAAAAGACCTCACCAGGCTGGAGAGATGGCTCGGTAGCTAAGTGTATTTATTGCTCTTGGAAAAGACCGGGCTTAGGTTCCCAGCACCCACTTGGTGGCTTACAACCACCTGTAACTCCAGCTTCAGGGGCATCTGATGCCCTCTTCTGGCTTCTGTGGGTTCCTGCATGCCCAAGGTGCATATAAACTCATGCAGGCACACACACACACACACACACACACACACCAATAAATAAACAGATAATCTTAAAGCCTGAAAAACAAGACATCACTAGGACAAAGAGAACAAGCGAGAAGAAGACAGCAAGCACAGGAAGGTGGGGATGTGGGACAGATGACGTGGCCCCCACAGCAAAGCTCTGTTCCGAGCTGGTGGGAAAAGTGAAGAAGCATTTTAGTTTATGCTAAACCTTTCTCCCGAGGCCTGGCAATAGTCAGACTGAAGTTGGAAATGGGTCTGAAAACAAAACTCTATGGAAAGTTGTCTAGTTAGCACTAGAAAGAGTTTAGTTAGCACTCAGAGCCTGTATAACTCAGGTAGTGCTCCGGGTCCTGCCAGCAGAGGGGAACAATTCTGTCATCCTGGGAGGTAGAGGTTCAGGGCCTTGTTGGCAGGGACTTGAGCATCTGCTTTATTTCCTCCCTCACACCAACGGTCTCACAGCCAAGCGGAAGCCCTCACTGTGGACCAGCTGCCTCGCATCGTGCCCCGGCTTCAATGGCCTTTCTCCATCCTCACCTCAGCTCCAGGACCTGGCTTTGTCACACAGAGATCCATCCCGGGTGCAGGTAGGTTGGGAATTTCTCTCCTCTTTCTTTTTGGTGTATTGGTTATTTTACTTTTCTATGTGTCTGTATGTGGTGCGCGTGTGTGCGCATGGACGTGGGATGTGTTCTGAATGAGTGCAGGTGCCTGTGGAGGCCAGAAGAGGCCGTGGGTTCCCCTGGAGCTGAGTTACAGGCAGTTGTGAGTTGTGGGTGCTGGGAGCCGAACTCCGGTTCTCTGCAAGAACGTTGTGACATTATTCTTGGGGTCAAAATGACCACGTCTAGAATTACTAAAACCCAAGAGACTGAGTACACTGTGAGGGACTTCTTAATTAAGTCATTTGAAATGGAAAGATTCACCTTTAATCAGGATCTTTTAAGGTAGGGAGATCCTACCTTTAATCCAGATCTTTTGAGGTGAGAAGATCCACCTTTAATCTGGGCCACACTTTCTGTTGGCAGCCTGAATAACGGATGTGGAAGATGGAAGCTTGCTCTCTCTTTGCCTGCTTACCCTCATTCTTGCTGACAAGTCCGTTTCTTCACTGGCATAGAGCTGACTCCTTTGGGATTCTGGTGTATACTGAGGACTGGCTGAGACACCCAGCCTCATGGACTGAACAGCTACTGGATTCTTGAGCTTTCTGTTGGTCCACAAGCACTGTTGGACTAGCTGGACCACTGCCTGTGAGCTACTCTAACAAATCGTTTTTTTCTTGCTATATGATATATATAAATATAAGTATATATGTGTATATATATATATATATTCATTCATTCATTCTACCAGTTTCATTCTTCTAGAGAACCCCAACTAATACAAGCAGCAAATGTTGTTAACTTTCTTCTTTTTTTTTCTTCAGTGCTTGAGTATAAACTCAGGGCCTCTTTCCTGCTAGGCAAGTGTCCTACCCCTGAGCTCCAGTCCCAGCCTCTTACTGCTGGATTCTATGTTATTACTTTGCCACTAAGCTGCAACCTAGATCTTCATGTTACACAATTCAAATTTTTTGAGACAGAGTCTTACTGAGTTGCCCAGGCTAGCCTGGAACTCACTCTGTAGCCCAGGCTAGCCTGGAACTCACTCTGTAGCTCAAGCTGGTTTTGAATTCGCTCTGTGTCCCAGGCTGGTTTAGGATTTCAGATTTTCCAGCCTCAGCCTCCCGGAGTAGCTGGGATCAAACTGTGCCAACAGGCTGGCTTCCTTCCTGGTAGTGACCTTCCCTTCTGTGACTTCTTATTCACCCCCAAGCATATGGCTGACGGAGTAACATCACCGACTCTCCGAGCTCCATCTCTCTGACTGTTCTTGCATCTGCTAATGTCCCCGCTCTGTGGTCACTTACAAACTCTGTCCAGGGTTCCATGCTGAGCACCCACGGGCCTGTTATCTCCCTCACGTCACCCCACCAGTCCCTGGTTCAATCTTCACCATTACATTTTGCAGCTGAGCATTGGAGAGGTTTCCCCCTCTGTTAGGAGAGAGTCCCCTCCCCCCCATTATAGCTGCTGCTTTGGTGACATCAAGCTTTTCTCTAACGTGTTTTCTATTCTTTTATGAGGTGCTTGGTGCTGTTCTCAGAGTCTCATTCCTATTTTCCCCGGAGGGCCGCCTCCATTACTGCGGCTGCTGAGTGCCGCGCAGGCAGCGTGGGAGGTTCCTCCCTGTCTGCCCTAGTCTTCAAGTGAGCATGTGAGTGGGTGATCACACAGCCGCTGAAGGCCACAGGCTGTTTCCCAACCACACTCCTCTTCTCGGGGGACTTCTGTGTTTATTCCTTGCTTTTCCAGGTTTCTTTCTGATTAAAGAGGATTTAGCGCATCAGGGTCTTGCAAATCTAGATTATCTGAGGTCTTCCGTAAAATCATCTTAGTCCAAACAGAGAGAGCCAGTTCAAATGCTACAAATGGACACCATCAGAGGGTAACAAAAGGATGGCCCGAATTGTGTTTATGAATCTGTTTTCCCCTGGCTTCTAAAACAGATTCCGATGTTTGGGTCATTTTCATGACTCTCAAAATGGAAAAGCCCTTGAGGGTAACAATTCCTCCATCAGTTGAACTGAGTCCCAGGGAGGCCAATGCCTTGAGCATACATGTGACTGGGAGGGTTATGTATAAGACCTGTGTCTTCTGGTGTGGGGCTTTTCACCTCTCTCTCTCTCTCTCTCTCTCTCTCTCTCTCTCTCTCCCTCCTCGCTAGTCCTCTAAGTACCTAAGTGTGCCGAGAGACCCATAGGCTTCCTTGATCATCATTTTGGGGAGATAGGGAACCATCTTGCTTACTGATTTTTTTTTTGGAAAGATATTTTTGGCTTCAATGCATTTTAATCTGATTATTTTTATTCTGTTGTTTGTTTTTGAGACAGGTTCTTATTATACAGCTCAGGCTGGCCTTGAACTTGATGTTCTCTTGCCTTGGTCTCCTGAATGCACCACCATGCACAGTTTGTAAATCTATTTAAAAGTTGTTTTAAAATCTTAAATTTATTATAATTGTATTATGTGTATATGATGAGGAGTGTATGCCCATCACAAGTGGGCACATGAAGGTCAAAGGGCAACTTCATTATAATTGTGTGGGTGTGTGATGGGTTGCACACGTGAAGGTCAAAGGACAGCTTTGTGAGGTCTGTTCTCTCACTTTTAAGTAGAGTCTGGGGATTGAGCTCAGGTTTCAGGCATTAGCCCTAGAAACCTTTTTTTTTTTTTAACTACAGTAAAGCAATTGTGTGTGTGTGTGTGTGTGTGTGTGTGTGTGTGTGTGTGTGAGAGAGAGAGAGAGAGAGAGAGAGAGAGAGAGAGAGAGAGAGAGTGTGTATGTATGCCAGGGAGGTCAGTGGACAGCTTTCAGGAGTTGGTTCTCTCCTTCCACCACATGGGTTCTGGGGCTCACACTCAGGTCCTCAGGCCTGGTGACAAGCTCCGTAACATGCTGAGCCATCTCTCCAGCCCCCTATAAACCTATTTTTAAATGGAGGTTTTAGTTGAAAGTTATTGCACATTAAGAAATGATATATTCTTTATTTAACATGTATTTAACAAGTAACCCACATAACCTTTTGTAATTATTGCTGTGAATGAATGAGAATTTGGAACCCCAAGCCCTTTGGGAGTCCCAATTCAGAAACTGGGAAGATTGGGAGGATCTGGGGGTGGAGGGAAGTGGGGTAGGGAAAAGCGTAGTCAGAATATATTGTGGGAAAAAGTTTTAATTAGAAAAAGCAAGTGCTTCAGTTACTTTGAAAATGTGGAGATGCTGATATTTGAGACTATAATGACAGTTTTTCATTGTTTTCTTTGATGGTTTTGATGACATGGAGTGAACTGGGGCATCTCCACTTCTAAGCTTTAGATACGTTGTTCCCCCTTTTAAAAAAATATGCATCTGGACCATCAACAAGTTGGCTTGTTAGTTTTTCTTTTTAATGGTTGGTATTATAAACTAGGGGTCAGAACTAAAAAGGAAAGGGAAAATTCTTTTGAAAAATGATTTATTTAAGTTGGGCATGGTTGTTGCGGAATATTTGTTTACACTGTGTAAAGATGTGTCACTGTGATTGGTTTAATAAAGAGCTGAATGGCCAATAGCTAGGCAGGGGAGAGCAGGTGGGACTTCCTGGCAGAGAGAGGAAATGCAGGAGATGCCAGTGAGACACTGGAGAAGTTGGACATACAGTACAGAGGAGAGGTAACCGAGCCGTGTAGCAAAATGTAGATTAATAGAGATAGGTTAATTTAAGTTAAAAGAGCTAGTTGGGAGCTATGTCAAGCTTTCATATTTAATAATAATTCTGTGTTGTTATTTGTGAGCTGAGTTCAAGGCTAGCCTGGTGTACAGAACAAGTTTCAGGACAGTCAGGGCTGTACAGAAAAAGCTTGTCTTGAAAAGCCAAAGAAAATTATTTGCACGTGTACATACATGTACACACTGTATTCCTCTGGGTTTGCATGGAAGCCTCAACAGATCCACCTCACCTTAGCCCCCCAGCAAATTTATGTCTTTTTGGGAGGGGGCGTGTTTGAAGACATAGATTCTCTGTGTAGCTTTGGCTGTCCTGGAACTCCATATATAGACCAGGCTGGCCTTGAACTCAGCTCACAAATAACAACACAGAGAATTATTATTAATTATGATCCACTTGCCTCTGCCTCCTGAGTGCTGGGATTAAAGGCATGCACCACCACCACCCAGCCATGCTTTTTTTTTTCTTTTAAAAATAAGCCACTGAGTCCAATTTGTGCCGCCCGTATAGTCCTGGGCTTGGGACCATCCCCTGGAGCGTGGTCAACCTACAGGAGCCACACTCTTGAAGAAAACTCTCTTCCCTGAAGCCATCAACTGTCCCTAGTTCCTCAGCTCGGGGTGAGGGGTGGGGCAGGGGTGGGGCAGGGGTGGGGTGGGAGGGGGTGGGGTGGGAGGGGGTGGGGATCATGAGTCCTCTCTATCCATGTTGGAATGTTAGCCGGCTTGATCTTGTGCAGACAACCACTGCTGCCCAGTTCCTAAGCGATGCGGTCCTGCCATTTGAAGGAGACACATAATTATCTCCTCACAGTCCTCCCTCGCCCCCCAGTACAGTTAAAGGGGGAATGAGACAGCATATGTGCTGTGGTGCTGGCACACCACGCTCAAACCATAGCAGCCCTGACTCACCATCTAGCATCTCCCTGGCATTTCCATCATCCCGGAACTCTCAGACGCAGCGCATAGAATCACCTTAGAAACATTGAACTGAAACTTAGTTCAGAAACGTCTGAGGAGCTGATGAGGTGGATTAGTGGGTAAAGTGCCTGCTGAGCAAGTGTGGGGACCTGAGTTTGGGTCTCCAGCATTTATGTAAAAAGTTGAAGGCGGCCACACACCTGTTACCCCAGTGTTGGGGGATGGAGACGATTGGATCCCGAGGCTTTGCTGGTCAGCTGGCCTAGCCAAAATGGCCAGGTCCCAGGTCACTGAGGAACTAAGTCTCAAAAATAAGGGTACAGCCACCTTTCCAAGACCCAGGGACCATTGTAGAAGAGGGAGCAGAAAGGTTGTAAGTGCCAGAGGGTGGGGAGGAGCAAATGAATGTGGGCTTCTAACAGAGGTGCTGAAGCACACCAGCAAACACAGCAAAACAAGCCAACAGCAATGGAACAACAGCAACCCGCCGAGGGCATTTGGTTATGTTAGCAGGACGGTTTGGGGGTGCCCAGGATAGGGGGTTTAGATTCACCCAAACTTCTTGGGCTAAGACCATACCTGGATGCATTCATTGGGCAGACCCATCCTGCTCTCTGGTGTTCTTACCGGCAATGGTCATAATAAATGAAAAAATGAGGGGCTGGACAGATGGCTCATCAGTTAAGAGAGTGTACTGCTCTTGCAGAGGACCAGAGTTCGATTCCCAGCACCTACACCAGGCGGCTCCCAACTACCAACAAGTCAGCCATATTCAAGGCTGTGCCACACAGGGATTTCCAGGCCAGGTGGGACTATAGCTGAGCCCCTGCTCCAAAAGAAAACCAAAATAAATAAATATAAAATAATCATCATTTAAAGAGGTGCAGCAGAGGGCAAAACAAAAGCCTGTGGCAGACACTTACAGCCAGGCTAGTGACGAGATCTCCCCCTGATGGGGCAGAGGTAAACCAATCAGAAGACCTTTAGATGTGTGTGAGGAATGCAGAGCCAGTGGAGCATTTGGTAGCTTAGGAACAGGACAGCAAACAGATGTAAGGGGTGATGGCACCGGGATAAGGGGAGCTAAGTCTGAGGAGGCACCCCCCTCCTTTCTTATCACGTGTGAGCATTGATCTCCAGCTATAAGGTCCGAAGGAGTGGAAGAGACTCCTAAGTGCTCCTTTAAATGGTCCCTTCCATGATTGGGCCCACACCAAGGAGTAGCTTTTGGGGATGAAAATTAAATTGAGGATCTGGAGACAAGGTCGAGTCACCCAGGTGACGATGCTGAGGGGACAGAGCCAGGAAGTCCCAAAAAGCAAACTGCCATGTTTCTGAATGCTGCAAAAACCAGAAAGGCAGGAGCGCTGTGAAATTAGAAAAACTACCTTGAGGCCCTCTTTCTTTTAATTTTTTAGGAAAATTCATTTTACACAAAAATGAGCAAGCAATTGAGGTCAAACCTCATACCTAGTTATTATTTGTAAGACAAGATTAAAGAGGAGAATTACATCCTTTTATACAATGAGAACACACATAGCACATGACCACAGAGCTAATCAAAACGGTGAGCTTCTCCCCATATAAGATAAAAGACACTCAGAAACTTACCCGAGCCATGAAAGGACGTGAATCGGAATTAGAAAGGCCGGCGGAACTGAGAAGACACTGGCAGGAAAGTTTAGAAATGAAAACTAAAATAGAAGGTATGTAAGTCAAACGAGAAAACAGAGGATGACAAAACAAAGCTAGGAAGAATGGTTAAAAAATATCGATGAAAAAAGAGACGGTAATATTCTACAGCCAAGTGATGAGCATTGAACGCAGGCAAAGAGCCAACATATGAGAGAGAAGAGTCCAGCCAGCAGGATAGCTCAGTGGTTCAAGGTGCCTGCAGTCAGGCCTGAGGACCTGAGTTCAAACCCCAGGACCCACTCGACAGAAGGCGACACATGCACCGTGGCATATGCATGCATGCATTCATGCATGCATGATTAGACATGCAACAAGTAAAATAATACTATAATGAAGACAAGAGAAAAATATCTGCAAAAGAAAAATCGAGGCACAGACAGACCATAAATAATAAAAGTCAATGGTTTTTAGAAAGTACTCCTAAAGTGGAAAGATAATTTGAAATTGCATGTTGAAAGGGTTTACCAGGACCTGAGACTACCAATCCAGTACAGAGAGCACCACATGAGGATGCATTCTAGTTAATTACCAGGACTTGAAAAGAAAAGTTATATTCCTCTGGGTATCTACCAAGACCCAGTGATTTATGTGAGAAAGTTAGTTAAATTATTGTTGTGTTATTTACAGCACTACTTTATGCCACAGGAAGATGAAATAATTTGGTTAAAATATTCAGGTAGGAGCTGGAGAGATAGCTCATCAGTTAAGAACATTGGCTGCTCTTGCAGAGGACCTGTGTTTGATTCTCAGCACCCACATGGTGGCTCACAACCGTTTGTAACTCCAGTGCCAGAGGATCTGATGCCCACTTCTGGCCTCAGCAGGCCTCAGGCATGCAGTGGTACAAATACAAACTGCAAATAAACACTCATACACATGAAATAAAACTAACAAAATCTTTTTTTTTTTTTTTTTTTTTGGTTTTTCGAGACAGGGTTTCTCTGTGTAGCTTTGCGCCTTTCCTGGAACTCACTTGGTAGTCCAGGCTGGCCTCGAACTCACAGAGATCCGCCTGGCTCTGCCTCCCGAGTGCTGGGATTAAAGGCGTGCGCCACCACCGCCCGGCCTAACAAAATCTTTAAAAAAAGATATTCTTGTAAAAAAATTAAGTCAAAGATTTTTTGTTTTTGTTTTTGTTTTTTGTTTTTCGAGACAGGGTTTCTCTGTAGCTTTGGAGCCTGTCCTGGACTAGCTCTGTAGACCAGGCTGGCCTCGAACTCACAAAGATCCGCCTGCCTCTGCCTCCGAGTGCTGGGATTACAGGCGTGCGCCACCACCGCCTGGCTCAAAGATTTTTTTTTATCTAGAAAATAGACTGTCAAGTATTAAGATTACTATCAATTCCACTAATTCAGAAAAGAGTGCTCCTGTGAACCTTTCTTGAGGAATCTGTTAGAAAAGCATTCTTCTCTCCTTCCAGGGACCAAACTCTGGTCATCAGGCTTGGTGGTAGGTGCCTCAGCCATCTCAGCAGCCCATAAATGTTTCTCTTAACCTTGGTGGTGGTTGCAAGGTTCTGGAGTTTTGCTTCTAAAATAATAATATTTATTTTATACTGAAAACGTTAAAAAAAAGGATAGAAAAAAAAGCAGAGATAAAATGACTTAAAAAACATATGTATGGCTTTCACTTTGCGTGGTGGATTTGTTCTGTTCGACCTTCGTCTTGGTGGTCGGGGTTCCATAGACTCAACCACACTGTTCGCAGCACGGTTTCTCACCGCATTGGGCTGTTTTCTTGGCCTCCTGCATTAGTCGGCTTTCTGGTACTGTGACAAAATGTGTGAGATCAATGACTTAGGGGTGCTAGCCACAGTGCCAGTCCATGGTTGGTCAGTGGATTTGTTTCCGGGCTGAAGATGAGGCTGAATGTGATGGTGCACAGTGTGTAGGGGACAAAGCCATTCACCTAACAGTGGCCAGGAGAGAGGGGGAGGGGGAGGGGGAAGGGGAGGGGAGGGGAGGGGGAGGGGAGGGGAGGGGGAAGGAGAGGGAGAGTGAGTCAGTCTTTGGATAAGATACACCTTCTTCAGCTAGGCCCTGCCTCCTAATTTTCCATTCAGCTATGAATTCACCAATGAGTGGATCTACTGATGAGGTCAGAGTTCTTATGAGCCAATCATCTCTGAGCACTGCTGTGCTGGTGCCTGAGCCTTGACAGGTGAGCCTTTGGGAACACTGGATCTCAACACTGACACCCCCCTTTCCTGCATCATGTTTCCCAAGGTAGGGTGATGGTGGTGGAGGTGATCATGTCCAAAGAAGGTGAGAAGTTTTATGTTGACGTTTTCTTTCCTTTCTGTTGATATGACAAAACACTCTGACCAAAAGCAAATTGGCCAGGGTGGGGTGGGGTGGCATTTGTCTTACACAACCAGGTCATGGTCCATCACTGAGGGAAGTCAAAGTGGGGACCTGAAGCAGAAACCGTGGAGGAATGCTCCATTCTGGCTTGCTCTTGGGCTCATGTTCATCTGGCTTTCTTACCCAGCCCAGTATCACCTGCCTAGGGATGGTGCTGCCCACAGTGGGCTGGGCCCTCCTTTGTCCATTAATAATCAAGACAATGTCCCACAGACATGACTGCGGCCAATCTGACCTGTGTAATGCCTAATCGAGGATTTTTCTCTTAGATGACTCTAGGATGTGTTAAGTTGGCAGTTAAAGCTAACTAGGACACCTACACCTTGTAGGAAAGAGAAAGCTGTTATCTTTGCATTTATTTTAATGATATGCCTTTCAAGATACCTATTGCAGGCCTGGGGATAAAGGTTGTGGGTAGAGCACTTCCTAGAATGTGCAAGGCCTTGTGATTGATAAATCCTGAGCACCACTGTAGCTAGAGAGTTTTCTCTCTGGGTCTGGCCAAGCCCCAGCAGTTCGACAGCCCACTTATAAAATAAACACACAGATGCTTATATTATTTAAACTGTTTGGCCTAATGGCTCAGGCTTCTTGTTAACTGCTCTTACATCTTAAATTAACCCATTTCTATTAATCTATACTTTGCCACATGGCTCGTGGCTTACTTGTACCTTACATCTTCCTTGTAATGGAGTCTCGCTGACTCAGCCTTCCACTTCCCAGAATTCTCCTCTCTGCTTGTCCTGCCTATACTTCCTGCCTGGCTACTGGCCAATCAGTGTTTTATTTATTAACCAATCAGAGCAATACTTTTAACATACAGAACATCCCATAGCATACCACAAAACCCAAACCCAACCCACGAGACCACATGTATAGAAGACAGGTAAATACCAGTGAGTATAAAGTCCTCCTTCAGTCCTGACAGTTGGTATTTGAGTATCTATATTGGTTTTTTGAGACAAGGTTTCTCTGTGTAGCCTTGGCTGCCCTGGAACTCGCTCTGTAGACCAGGCTGGGCTCAAACTCAGAGATCTGCCTGCCTCTGCCTCCTGAGTGCTGTGATCAAAGGTGTGCACCACCAACACCTGGTGAGGTGTAAGTATATTGACTTAGTTTTGTTCTATGGATATAAAACAAAGAGGTTTAGTGAAATTCTGTAGGTCACTCAGAAACCTCTAGCTCGCTATCCAATGGGATTTTTGGCCATATTAATTACTATTAATTAATTAATTATTATAATTAGTATTATTAATTAACTGTTTTATATCAAATATTTATTTTATTATTTACTTGTGTCTGCATCTATGTTTGTAGAGGGATGTGTATATGTACATGCAGGTGCCCATGGAGGACAGAAGAGGGTGTGGGATCTAGAAAGGAGCTAGAATTGCAGGAGACTGTGAGCTGCCTGGGATGGGTGCTGGGAACCAAACAACTGTGTGTTAGCATTCAGACCCGCTTCTTGGAATCCTGGTCAATAAGCAGATAATACTCTGGCCCGCCCAGTGTCCTGATATCATCCTATGTTCTCATTCCCTTTAAGAAAGGATTCCTCCCCCTTTGCATGCACTCTCTCTCTCTTCCCCCTCTCACCATGAGGTTCCATGCACCTCCTCCCTCTCTCTCTCTTTCCCTCTCCCTTCTCTCTCCCCTCACCAAATAAAACTCTCCACTGAGTGCTGTCTGCATGGCGTCTCTGTCTCTCACCCACCGTGGAGCACCTTGGCTCCACCTGCGAAGGCCTCTCTTTTGCCATATCACAACACTGTGTTCCTCCCAGCTGCTGAGCCATCTCTCCCACCCCTATTTTTAATTAATTCATTAATTTTATTTATTTTTTAAATACCATCTTAAGAAAAAGGCTTTGTGGTCTGCAGAGATGGCTCAGTGGTTAAGAATTGCTGCTCTTCCAGAGGTCCTGAGTTTGGTTCCCAGCACCTACATCAGGTGGTTCACAACCACCTGTAACCACAGTTTCAGGGGATCCGACACCCTCTTCTTGCCTCCAGCTGTCACCACACACACACACACACACACACACACACACACACACACACACTGGTGTGTTAGGATTCTGTGCCACTCCAGCTACATGACTGCACATGTGCAGTTTGGGGTCTTATGTCTTACATCATCAGTGTGCACTGGTGACTACGTATGCACCTTAAAAGCCGGATGCAGACCCCACCCCCTCTCTTTGCCCTTTGCTCTCTCTCTGCTCTGCTCTCCCCCCCCCATCTTTCTCTCCAAGCCTGGCCCTCCTCTTTCCCCTGCCTCCCTTTTCCCTCCTAATAAAGCTCTGAAAACTAACAGTGGGTTCTGTGGTGGCCGTGATCTTTCCACTTGGTAACCAGTGCCGTTCATCATCTTTTCAAGGTGCCCATGCATACATGCAGGCAAAACACTGATACACGTAAAGCCAAAATAAAAACCAACTTTAAAAAAAATGGGTTTTATGTGAAATTTTAAATTCCAGAGTCTTCCTCCTCCCTTGCCTCTTTTGGCAAAAGTCTTTGAAAGGAAGTCTATTGTTTCTGAATTATAGCAATTAAAGATATACCCTGAATGGTTGGTTCTCCCATGCAAACCCCTTACAAACCAACAAACAACAAACAAACAAACAAACAAACAAACAAACAAACAAAGTAAGCGATTTCGACAGAACTGGGACGCGGCAAGCAAGCAAGTCAATTAAGGCTGCTTTTTTTTTTCTTTTTTTTTTCTTCCGAGAACCACATAAACGTAAAAGCGCCACATATTTGAGCCGTTTTAGCAGTTTTCCATCTGTTTTTGTTGTCTCAAGAAAGAAAGACGTTTCTGGGGCAGGTCTGGGAGTTGTGGGTGACTTTCAGGTTGTCACAGGGCTTCGGACGGCTCTGGGGTTTGGGTCAGGGTCTGCCCTTCCCCGGGTTCCAGGTTTTTTTTACTTTCTTTTGGCTTGAGGAACGAAGCCCTGTGCATGCTGGGTGGGCAGAGCCACATTGTGGGCCGCCCTTCAGACACATTTTCCACAGGCACCCATGTCTTCTTGGGCATAAACAGGCTGTCGCTGAATGCACAACCAGCCAGGAGATTCTGTAAATTGAATCCTCCATCTTCTGCTAATATGGCTTTTGGCAATAAAGCCATTATCTCAAAGTGGCATAAAAGGCATCTTGAGCCCCCCCCCTCCTTTTTTTTTTTTTTTTTTTTTCATCTGTTGCGGGCTCAGCAGGGAGTTTATTGCTATTTAGAACTCTGATTGCTAAATGCTAAAGGAGGCAGGTCACCCTGTAAGTGGATAGACAGGCCTCTGAGGTGCCACTTGCTGCCATTCAGGGTGACTGGCAGGCATTTTCAGTGGTATAGCCTAAGACTCCATGAGAGCGAGCCTCCTCATGGTGTCTGAGTTGCTTTGGTGATGATCAGTAAGTCCAACCAATGGGACCTGTTTGAAGTCTGGTATTGTGAAAGTTTAGATGGGCGTAGAACAGGAAAGTCCTGTGAGCAGCGATTTACAGAGTCAGCTTCACATCTGTAAATCCTGTGCTCAGGAGCCTGAGGCAGGAGGAGCCTGAGCTTAAGGGAAGTCTGGGCTACAGTGTGAGGTCCTGCACACACATGCACAACTTCTTCCCACATATATACATAAGTGAAACTAAAAATCCTGGAATTACATTTCTAATTTTTTGGGGTGGAGGGTTAGTACCTGTCTAAGTTATTTTGTCATCATTGCCAAGGAACACCTGAGAGAATCAACTTGATGCAGGAATGATTTATTTTAGTTCATGGCTTCAGTCCACTGTGGCAGGGGTTCACCCGTGGGGAGTGGGGAAGGGTGGCTCCTCCACCATGGTGAATTAGTGTGGCGAGCACATACCCCGGTTACGGGGGAGGAATAACCACTCTTGATTCATACTTGGTATAACACTCATTTATTCACACAATAAGATTACAAACAATATTTATCCCATCTTCCAAGGGGGAGCAGGAATACCTCACCGGGCGTACAGGTCCGGACTGGCCAAGTCTGTTCCTCCGGATCTCGGGTCAGCCTTCCTGTGGTCAACCTCGTCTGAGCTGAGGACAGGATCTTTCGTCCCTGGAGGAGGAGAGTCGTCTCATGTGAGGAGCTCTGTTGGTCGTGTCCGAGGCTTTCTCTTTTATAAACTTTCTGGGTAGGTTCTAGTCCTTCCACACATGGCTTATCACTACCCACTTATGGTTTATTTACGTCATTCTGTTGCTTATCACTCCTGACTAGGGTTGGTCACCCTAGGTCTTATATGTTCCTTACAATTAGGAAGCACAGGGCAAGCCAGGACAGAAGGGGGTGTGGTCTTCAGAGGTCCACCCTAGTCACTGACTCTGTCAGCCAGGCCCCACAGCCTCCCCTCAAACAAATGCCACCAGCTCGGGAGCAACAGGGTGGACAGAGCAGCCTCTTGGGGACATTTTATTTTCTGTCCACAGCAGTACAATCATTATATTGAAGCTTTTTCTCAATCTCTTGGGGTTTTATAGTTGGTATTTTGAAAATCAGAGTATCTACTTTTAATTATGATATAGCTACTCTCTCTCTCTCTCTCTCTCTCTCTCTCTCTCTCTCTCTCTCTCTCTCTCTCTCTGTGTGTGTGTGTGTGTGTTAGGGTGGTTGACTGTAGCAGAGGTAGATCTGGAACTCGCTATGCAGCCCAGTCCAGCCTTGAATTCCCAGTAATTCTCCTATATCAGTCTCCCAAGCCCTAGGGTGGCAGATTGGTTTCACCATGACTGACTTTAGAATATCTATTAAAAAATAAAAAGGAGGCTGGAGAGATGGCTCATGGGCTAAAAACACTGGCTGCTTTTGCAGAGAACCTGGGTTCTGTTGCCAGTATCCACATGATGGCTCACAACCATCTGTAAATCCAGTTGTAGGGGATCTGATGCCCTCTTCTGGCCTCTGCAGGTACTACATGCACATGATATACATACTTGTAGGGAAACACACATGTACATAAGAGTAATAAAAAAAATCTTTTTTGAAGGTAAGAATCTTGGTTTTTCCTCATTATTTTGAAGTACAGCTTTTTTTTCCAGTCTTAGGTGATACCTATAAATGGTTAAGACATCCAGATTTTCCTTTACACAATTGAAAATGCTTTTTTTTTTACCATAATGAGAAAAAAAAAACCTTTACAAATGAATATTACCATTATGCCTCGATAGTCCTTTAGATTTGATAAGGTAATATCTTCCCTGCTTTCTTTGAAAAGAATTACTCCCATATCTCTGTTTTGTTTGTATTTTGAGTGAGGGTCTCTCTGTAGTCCAGGACAACCTCCAATTCCTGATCCTCTCACCAGCCTCCCGAGTGCTGGGATCTCAGGTGTGCATGATGCCTACCTCCTAGTCTACTTTCTTTGGAGTTTTTGTTTACCCTCATTTCTAGAAAATTTTTGTAATATGTCTTTAGGATTATGAAAATTTTGCCAAGTGAAAGTATCTAGTGTGATTTTTAGACTAACAATAGTTAGCTTCAAATTATTTTCATCTAGCTGGGTGTGGTGATATATGCCTTTAATCTCAATACTCAGGAGGTAGAGACAGGGGGATCTTTGTGAGCTGGAGGCCAGCCTGGCTTAAATAGTGAATTCCAGGACAACCAACCCTGCATAGAGAGACCCTGTCTCAAAAAACAAAAACAAAAACAAAATAGTTTCATCCTTCCTTTTGTGATTTTAAGATTGTCTCATGTAGAGATTTTTAGCTTCATATCCCCTGAAGAGAAAAAGAAAGATGAGCTTCAGAGCTTGATTTTACCCACAGGTACACTTCTCTAATTAAAAAAAAATTTAGATTTTTAAATTTTATTTTATATGTGAGTGTTTTGTCTGTGTATCTGTATGTGCATTATGTATGTGCAGTTCCTGCAGAGGCCAGAAGAGGGCGTCAGATCCTGGAACTAGAGTTGCAGATGGTTGTGAACTGCCATGTGGGTGCTGAGAAATGAACCAGGGTTCTCTGTAAGAGCAACAAGAGCTCTTAAACGCTGATCCATCTCTCCAGCCCAGGTATACCGCTTCTCACTTCCCTTTTTTTTTAAATTAACAAAGCTAATGTGAAAGTAAAAATGTTGCCTGTTGCCAATTTAACTTCTTTAATTAAAGCAGAAAGTTACCAGGCGACAGTGCCATGGGTGAAGTTCTGAAGTCATCAGGGTGAAGAAGTCAGTTTAAAATTAAAACTGTTGGCGTGCTGGTGACTGTACATTCTGGTATCAGGAGTGTCGATACTTTAGTTAATGGAAAATGGAGACAACTGCCTGAAACTCTACTAGTATTACCTTTTTAAAATATTATGAAACCGTAAGAGGCGTGACTAGAGAGCAGCCTTGACGAGAGCTGAGCTGCCTTAGAAGCCCCGAGTTTGGAAGATTAAAGCGTGAAACTCAAAGGAATGTGTATTCCGCCTCTTAAATGAGGTCAGGCGAGGAGCCCTGCTTCCCTTCCATGAGCTCCTTAAGCTGGAGAGTGTTGGAAACAAACAATTCATTCTGGAATGTGCTGAACCCTATGATTAAAAAAAAAATCCCAAAGAACCCCTGGTTTGTGGTCTTTGAGCCAGTCGATGGCTTTAAGGGTTAAATTTTTTTTCTGCCTAAAAAGCCAAGTATTCTTCTCCCCTCCCCATTCCCCCCTTCCTCCCTCCTTTTTTTCTAACTTTCTTTTCCTTTCTTCTCTCTTCCCTTCCCCTCCTTTCTCCCTCTCTCCCTCATCTCTTCTCCCTTTTCCTTTTTTGAGTGTCTTTATCACCATCACCCACCCCCCATTTCCAATTTCTTCAAAAATGCTCTTTGCAAACTTTGCTGCCCATTTCTGAAGAGCGGTGTGTGTCTTGCCATATGGTCCATCCAACCAAATCCCAGCACTTTGAGGAATGATGCCCCCCCCCCCCCCCCGTGAAAAGCCACACCTTTTACCAGACCTTTCATTTCATAAGCATGAATACATTTTCCCAGTATCAGGATTATTGATTGAGGTGTTTCAGGCACATAGCTACAAAGACTAACATAAAAATGTCCTGGGCTCCAGGACTCACAGGAGAAGTGTAATGGCAAAACTCAGTTCATTTCATGGTAGTTTATCACATTTAAAGTGGGGGGAGACCAAGGGTCTTTGTGCCACGCCTTCCCTGTGTCTCTCAAAAACAGATGCACTGGAGTGTGGTGTATCAGTGAAGGAATCACGCATTTCCCTGCTAAGCCCACAGCTCCCTGCTTCTGAAATACGTGCCCAGATCCGTAGACATTGAGTCCCAAGGACACTGACACTGTGGATGATTTGTTTTTCAGATGAAGCAACGGTGGCTGACAGAGGGGACTTTTGGACAGCACCAGCCACCAGCTGGAGTGGCTGCCCTGGGCAAACAGAACCCCCTTCTCTTACTGTCCTTAGAGACTCAGAATGCTGGAGGCCACCCCTTCCCTCCCCATATCAGAGCCACCATGCTCTGTCTGCCATGTGACAAGGCAGGGGCACTGGGGCCCATCTGTGCTGGCCGTCAAGGCAGAGGCAGGCTGCAAGGCTGGTCTGGGTTCCCAGCCCGCATCTCAGCTCTCGCAAGGCAGTTGCTGCGGTATCCCACGGGGCCTCTGATGGGAAATCTTTCCCCTCCAGGGACCCCTGGAAAGTGATCTCCAACCCTTTCACCTACAAGTTTTGGAGATAGTCTTGCCAGATAGCTCAGGCCCACTTGAATTTGCAATCCTCCTGCCTCAGCACCCTAAGCACTCTGATCGTAAGTGTGCACCACCATTTCCACCCAGACCCATGACCGCAGCATCTACAGTCAGATTTGATGGTATACATCTCTAATTTCAGCACTCAAGAGACTGAGGCAGGAGGATTGTTGCCAGTTTGAAGGACTGCATAATAAGACCCTGCCTGAAAACCAACAAATAAAAATAAACAAGTGCCACATAGATAGTGATGATTCCCAAGTTTAAATAAACATTATTAACATGATTTTTGATCGTCAACTCTGACTGTATACATTTATGGGCTATAATGTGGTGTTTTGGCGTGTATGTACAATGTGGAATGATCAGCTCAAGCTAGTTAACACTGGCATCACTTTGCACAGTTATTATTTTTTGAGTATGTGGTAAGACATTTGAAATGACACTCTTGGTTGTTTTGAAGTACGCATTCATCATTACTGACTACAGCCACCCCGCTGTGCAGCTCTCAACGGCTAATTCCAGTCTGGCTGAACCTTTCTTTTATTGAGTTATGATTCACGTGATATAAACTTGACTGTTGATCATCTTAAGATGGATAAATTCAGTGCCAGTTAGTGTGTTTACAGTGCTGTCTTGCCACCACGTCCAGCTATTTCCAGGCTATATTTATTATTTCCTGCAAGGGAAACCTTGTGCCTACTGAGCTTCTGTCCCCCCAGCACACCCCCATTCTCTCCTCCTCAATGCCTCTGTCCCCACTCATCTTTTCTGGAATGTCATATATAAAGATTCCTAGATGTCTTATTCATTGTCCCAACCACTCAATTTCCTTCCCCCCTTCCTTATTTAATTAACTCATTATTTTAGAACTTAACACCTTCTTTTGGCTAGTTTCATAGATCTAAACCAGGTACTGTGATCATGTTCAACCCCCATTACTCCCACACACACACACACCTGCCACCCTCCTCCTCCTCAGTGAGTCCGGGTCTTTCTAGTCTTATGGTTTTGATCCGGTGAGTTTACTTAGAGCTGCTGGGATGAATATGTGTGTGTGGCGGGTGTTCACTAGCCCAAGGGCAACTTACCAGTGGCCTGATCACGAAGACGGTTGTTTCCTCCCCAGCCCAGCACCAGGCAGTTCAGTCCTTTGCAAAGGCGAGGCTGTCTCCTCTCTGTCCTACTTTTCTTTCCATTGCTGTAATAAACACCATGACCAAAGGCAATGTGGAGAGGAAGGGTTTATTTCAGCTCACAGCTCTCCAGTCTACCACGAAGGGAGTCAGGGAAGAACTCAAGGCAGGAGCCTGGAGGCAGGAGCCGATGCAGACCACAGAGAGGGGAGCTGCTTACTGGCTTGCTCCCCATGGCTTGCTCAGCCTGCTTTGTTATGGAATCCAGGGCACCAGCCCAGAAATGGCACTGAGGCCAGTGAGCTGGGCCCTCCCACATCACTCATTCATCAAGAAAACATCTCACAGACTTGCCTATAGGACAGTCTGATGGAAATAATTCCTCAACTAATGTTCCATCTTCCCAAATGACCCTAGCTTGTTTCAAATTGACAAAAACTGACCAGTGACCTCTCATTACAACTCCAAGTTGGTGTCAGTGCCCACATACTGTTACTCCAATGATGGTCTCCGTCTTTGTTGTCTAGGTGGGTAGATCTGGGCTTAGAATATTCTTCATTCTGCCTGTTTACAATATGTTGCTAATAAAATGTAGATTAGAAGTGGGGCTGAAGAGATGGCTCAGTGGCTAAGAACACGGGCTTCTCTTGCAGAGGACCCGAGTCTGGTTCCAGGCACCCCACAGTGGCTCACATCTATCTGTAACTCCAGTTTTGGGGATCTGATACCCTCTTCTGGCTTCTATACCTGTGGTACACTCAGGTTCAAGCAGGCAAAACACTCATATAATAAATGAATGAATGAATGAACAAAAGAAAGAAAGAAAGAAAGAAAGAGAGGAAGGAAGGAAAGGAAGAAAGAAAGAGAAATCTTTTTAAAAAGACAGACACACGCAGGCATCTTCTTTGGAAATCTGAGGTTGAAAACTTGTCTCTCTACACACCCAGTTTATTTTCTTCTACTGTAGCCCAGGCTGGCCTTGAACTTGTATACTCCCTACCTCAGTCTCTCAGGCATGGGGATTACAGGCATGAGCCACCACACCTAGCTCATATTTTCTGAGATTTACTTTTATTATTATTATCTTAAATTATTTTTAATTGATTATTTGGAAATCTTACATCATGGACCCTGATTGAGCTCACCTCCCAGTCTTCCCATGTCCATCCCTCCCCTCTGGCCTCCCCACAAGGAAAAAAAGGTCCATTTTGTGTTGTCCATATATTCACTGGAGCGTGGTCGGATTCCTGGTGGCCAGCCCCCTCAGGGAGGAAGAGTCTTTCTCTCTCTGCATCCGTGCCAGAAGTCATCAACTGAGGAGGGCAGTGTGGTGGCCAGAAGTCATCAACTGAGGAGGGCAGTGTGGTGGCCAGAGCCAGCTCCCTGTTGCCCATGCTACCATCACTGTGCTGTGGGCCAGTGAGGTGCTGGGTCAGCTCTCCTGAGCACAGGGACGTCAACATGGCTTCAGGTGGCAGCCCAGACCATGGGCTTTGGTGGTAACATGGGCTGTAGACATCAACACAGCTCTTGGTTATATCAGGATCACTGACCCACTCATTGCCCTCAGCAGCTGCACAGCCAGGAGACTTGGCATGGCCTCAGATGGTTACACATGTCACTCACATCAGTCTGATGTCCCAAGCAAGAAAGCCTGAGGACATCACCTCAGCAGTAGGCAGTGGCACAGGATGCATAGGTCCACAGGGGTCTCAGGTTTCATCGAGGCCTGAGGCAGCAGCATGGACCACCGACACTAACATGGCCTCCGGTGGCATCATAGGCCATGGCGGTCCTTCAAGGAGGTCCAATCCAGAAAGCGAACTTTTCCTCCTCTCCGGCCTCTGTTGTTGCCCAGAGCCAGGGGTCAGGCGGCAGGTTCAGGGGCTGAGTCTACATCTGCCCAAGCTCCAAGCTGTTGTACACCAAGATCTGGCCAATGCTACTGGGCAGTGACAGCATGTCCGTCTCAGCCCTTGCTCCCATCTGTCACCGCCATCACGTTCCCAGTTCCACCCTCTCCATAGAGCACTTCCTGCTCTGTTTTTCTCTTTCCTACCTCTCCATCACATACATGTTCTTTGTAGTGGTGCCAGCTGCTGCCCTGAGCCACGAGCTAGCAATTTTTATTATTTTTAATTACATATGTGCATGTATTTGTATGTGTGTATGTGCACACAATTGTCAGAGTCACCAGACTCCCTGGAGCTGGAGTTACAGGTGATAATGAACTGCTCTGTATGGGTTCTAGAAAGTGAACTTGGGTCCTCTGCAAGGACAATGCGCACCCTTGACCACGGAGTCTTCTCTCCAGGCTGCAACTCTCACTTTCGTCTGTGTTTTCTTTCTCTCACGATTCTTCAGACCTGTGGTGTGTCAGCATACACAGCGCAGTGGGTGCCCAGGTCGTCCTGGCTCTGGAGCTGCTATATTTCTGGGCTACACATGCAAAAGAACTGTTGGTGATTAAGGACTGACTTCTCCATCCATGAGTTTGGTCCCTGGAAGTTTGGCTCTGAAAGACTGTTTCAGATTCAAGAAGTGCCAATACGCTTCGCTTGCTTCTTTCTGTGCATTATAGCAGGTACACGGAGTTTTCTGGAAAGGAGCCAGGGTGTGCTGGCACATGCCTGCAATCCCAGAATTTTGGAAGCTGAAACAGGAAGATCCAGCCTGGCTTGCATAGGGAATTCCAGACTGTCTTAGTTAGGGTTTCTATCGCTGTGAAGACACACCATGACCACGGCAACTCTTATAAAGGAAAACATTCAATTGAGGTGGCGGCTTACAGTTTCAGAGGCTCAGTCCGTTATCTTCATGGCAGAGAGCATGGCAGCTGGGAGTAAGGTGGTGTGCAGGGAAACATGGTGCTGGAGGAGCTGAGAGCCCAGCATCTTGATTTCACAGACAACAGGAAGTGGTGTGAGACACTGGGCGTGGCTTGAGCATATATGAGACCTCAGAGCCTGACTCCCTTTGGGGGAGTCATTATCTTTCAAACCACCACACAGACCAAAATATATTTAACATTTATGTATGTCTGTGTGTCTGTGTGTATGTGCATGTGTCTGTCTGTGCATGTGCATATGTGTGTGTCTGGATGAGCGAGTGCCCCCTGTGAGGAGGCCGGAAGAGGGCATCAGATCTCCTGGAGCTGAGTGTCAGGTGGTGGTGAGCCACCGGACATGGATGCCGGGAACTGAACTCCGGTCTTCCCTCTGGAAAAGTGGCAAGTGCTTTTAGCCACTGAGCCCTCTCGAGCCCTGACACCTTTTTTTTTTTTTTTTTTTTTTTTTTTGAGACAAGGTCTTACTATATATATAGCCCTGGCTAGACTGGAACTCTATGTCGACCAGACTAGCCTTGAACTCACAGACCTGCCTGTCATCTCCCCCACCCCCCACCCCCCACCCCGAGTGCTGGAATTAACACTTGGTCTAACATTTCTTGTTAAATTGAAAAGTTAGTAATACTGTAAGTCGATAGGGTTGATTTGTTTTTTTAACCTACAGTAGATTTTACCTAAAACTGAATATTTAACAGTTTATTGGGTGAGCCTAAAGGCTTGAAATTGCACGTCTATGAGTTTGGGCCTTGCGTTTTCGACACCTTGGGTTCTATTCTTTGCTTTTTTTTTTTTTTAAACTTAGTGCAGCAGATCAGGGGGCTCTTAAGCCATCTGTTAACCTTCTTTTCTCCTTAAAAAAAATCACACTGAGTCGCTCAAGGCGAGAAGACCCACAGCCAGAACGCCGGAGTGGAGCTGAGGGGATGTGCAGGCACAGCCAGGACTCTGGAGCAGAGCTGAGGGGGTGTGCAGGCACAGATCATTGGCTCTGACATTTCAAGGCTTGAGCCTATTAATTTTTTATGTTGAGCTACTTGTATATCGTTAATAAAAATCTGACGACAAACTTTTTAGGATGTATTTGTTGCTGTGGCTTTGATCTTAATGTTTGCAAACTAATACATTAATACATGGGCAGCCTTAAGGAGGCTTTCTAAGAGAATATTTCCATACATTATATTTTCATTTCCATTTGAGGTGGCTGAGCCTCTGTGGGGTTGTTGATGGTGGTAGCATTAGATTTGGGTGGGAAGTGTGTCTTCTTAAGAGAGACAGCCACCAACCGGAAGCAAGGTAATGACATTGGTTGAGCTAGGTAGTGAACTAATCCAGGTAGATTTTTTTTTTTGACAGTCTCATAAGGTAGCCCAGGCTGTCCTTGAACTCACCAAGTGTTAAAATCACAGATGTGTGCTCCCCCCACCCCCATGTTACTTTCCAGGGCTAGGCAACTTTGTTAGAATTTTTATCTAAGTTCACATCTGTAAGAGCTCTCCCTTCTAACATGAGTTTTCACTCCCAAATTCTTCATTTTGAAAAGAAGTGGGGTATTCACATTCATTTGCTATTTGCAATAGTATTTATTTGTGATAGGGAAGCAAGACCCCAAATCATTGAACAATGAAGTATAATTATCAAAATGTCGCTTGGGAGATAGGTGCATTACCTGTTGTTCTGGCATTCAGGAAGAAGAGGCAGGAAGATGGAGTTGGAGGCCAGCCTGGGCTACATCATGAGAGCCTGTCTGGCGGGAGTTGGGGTAGGGGGAGGATGGGGGGGCAGGCAGGGGGCAGGGGGGGGAAGCCACTTGTGTAAGTCTACAGAGGTGAACTCAATTGAACGGCACATCTTTGATCCCTGATAACTGCCCCTTCCCTTGCTGTGGCCTCTGTGACAGAGATGTGAGACACTCACATGTCATGAATGTGTGTCACTTTGTGACTTATATATTATATATGTGCCCTCAAACACAGGATGCTGCTGTGGCAAGATAAAATGAGACTTCTAAACAGCGCGCGAGATTTGAGGGTCTGAGGAATAATTTGACGATATTTGAAGGTCTACTTCACAAAAGTAGAAATCTAAGTGGAATGATGATATTAAAAATGATCGCTAACCCAATTTCGAATACTTTGGAGCACTGTGTGGGCAAGCAGGCTGTTGCCAGGGCTCTTTCATTTGTACGCGACGCAAAAACCACCGTGAAATGCTTTGAATATTTATGATATCGATCGAGGATCAGACTAGCTCCAATAGCCTTCAATTTTCTTACCCTGGTTAAAAGTGTTTGAAATGTCTATCGTTCTCTGATGTATGACTGGTTAATTATTCGGGTGTGAAGTACCCCTTTCTTTGAAGGAGGCTGTGGGAAATCCTACTTAACACGAAAGTAAAATTAATTCTCTGCAGTGACCATGGGGTGGAGGAACTAACTGGTCAGAGAGATTCTTGGGGCAGTTTCTTATACTATTTCAGAACAGATGGCATCATCATAAGCCTGGCTATTTTTCAGGTCCACTAGAGGGAGTCGTGAGGTACAGATGTGGATTGTTTTTTAATAAAGAAGATTTGTTTGTCATTGAGTGAGTAGATACATTTGTAGCAATGGTCTTGTCTAACTCCAGCCGCTGCTGTGCTGGAGTCCTGCTCTTTACTCACGGATGCTGCCCCGATAGAGGGAAGTGCTTTTTACGTCCCTGATTGCCTGACTTCTTTCTCTCCTTGCTAACGTTCTTCCTTAATTTTCTATTTCTGCCTACCATCCGGAGGCAATTTTGATATGCAAATAAGCCTTAGCATTCAGAAACGGAAGCTTTTGAGAGTCTGATTTAGTTTTTTTCTCCCCCCCCCCCCCGCCCTTTTTTTCTTTTTAAAAGAATCTGTGTTGGGTAGAGCAGCCCCATGATGGGAATAGAGTGATACAACTCCGTTTCTCTCTCCCCGTGATTCCTGCCCTGTAACCTCCCGCTGGTCTCCTTCCTAAGACCCTGGGGACACTCCTAGGAGAGAAGGGGGATGTGGTTATTGATGCTGCATGCTACAAGAAAAATACAAAGCTGAAAATTGGAACCTGTTTAATTTTCCAAAGCTAAAAGATTTTAAAGCAATTTAGTAAAGTGTTTAAAAAATTTTTAAGGGCTGAAAGCTCACAGCAAAGAAGCAAGGGAACTACCTCCATGTTGCTCCTCAGAGCCGATGCTTTACAAAATGATATCGTTATCAAGGTAAAATTTACATCCAGTGAAATCCGCAGAGTTTAAATCTTCAGACCATTGATTATGGTGACTGACAGAGTGTGGATGCACAACCACTACCCTACTTGGGGTGAGGGTGGCTTCTGTCACTCCAGAAAGTTCCTTCTTGCCCCTTCCTGTCAGATGATGCAGAAAAGCAAAATTAATTCACCATAGTAATGGTTTATTTTATTTTGACAGACTTAATTCACTTTATTTTTCATGTGTAAAATCCTTTCCTTGTATGGTAGCCACAGTTGGAGCCTGGGTCCTCTAAACGGACACTCTGGTGGGAGTTTTCACAAGATGGTCAGTAAATTCCTGTTAAAGAGGTTTGGTGGACACAGTATCATTCCAGAGGTCAGGGTGGGGTGGGGTCTTAAGTAGCTGTCGGTCTTGGAGATAACATCAAAGGTGGCCTTGGCAACGTTGCCCAGGATGGCAGTGCAGCCTTGCTGGTGTGCAGCAGTCATCACCAGCTTCTTGGGCACGGGAGCAGAGACGATGCCAGGGGTGATGTGCACCAGCAGAGAGCCACAGTGGCTTGCCAAGCTTGCTCTCCAGTAGCCTCTCCACACAAGAACAATGGAAAGCTTGGCCAAGATCATGACTCCCCAGATTGCAGTGGCTACCTCCTCGGAGCTTTTAACAGCAAGACCAACATGACCACTGTCCCCAATAGTGACAAAAGCCTTGAACCTGGTCCGCTTGCCAGCACGAGTTACCTTCTGCACTGGCATGACCTCATCCTTTTGGGATGCTCCCAGGAAAAAGTCAGTCATCTCATGTTCCTTAATGGGCAGGGAGAACAGGTAGATCTCCAAGGACTCCATCTTCACGTAGAACTCAGTCCTCTGTGAATGTCAGGCTTTTTCACAGAGTCTCAGCTTCTCTTCCACCCACTAGGGCTCCGTCCTATGCCAGTGCCCTACTGCCACAATTACAGGAGCTTTGTAATAACTTCTGAAATCAGAACGCAAAACTCTCCAGTTTGTCCTTAAAAAAAAAAAAAAAAAAAAAGATTAGGGAATATCCCAGGAATCCACAAGGACGACCACAGCTAAGACTCCTAGCAATAGTGGAGGGAGTGTCTGAACTGGCCTTTTCCTGTAATCAGAGTGGTGACTACCCGAACTGTCATCAGAGAACTTTCATCCAGTAACTGATGGAAGCAGATGCTGACATCCTAGCCAAGAGCTCTGGGAGTCCTGTTGAAGAGAGGGAGGAAGGATTGTAGGAGCTGGGGTTGAGGGGGTGGGAGTGGGGGTAGCAAAATCATGATGGGGAAACCCACAAAGACAGCCGACCCAAGCTCGTGAGAGCTCACAGACCCTAGACCGACAGCTAGGGAGCCTACATAGGACCGTCCTAGGCCCTCTGCATGTGGGAGACAGTTAGTTGTGTAGCTTGGTCTGCTGGTGGGGCCTCTGGCAGTGGAAGCAGCATCTGCTCCTGGCTTTTTGGAACCTTTTCCCCATGCTAAGATGCCTCTCTCAGCCTTGATGCAGAGGGGAGAAGCTTAGCCCTGCCTCAACTTGATATGCCATGTGTTGTTGACTCCCATGGGAGGCCTTACCCTTTCTGAGGAGTAAATGGGGGAGGGGGTAGGAAGGAGATGGGGGAGGGAACAGGAGGAGAGGGGAGAGGGGAAACTGGTTGGTATGTAAAATAAAAAAATTAATAATAAAAAATTTAAATTTATGTGTATGTGTGTGTCTATATGGACAGGTGCCCACACAGTCCAGAAGAGGGTGTCAAATCCCCTGGAGCTGGAGTTACAGATGATTGTGAGCCTCCCAAAGTGGGTGCTGGGAACTGAACTCCAGTACTCTGGGGGAGCAGCAAGTGCTCTCAACCTCTGAGCCATCTTGCCAACCTCCTTCAATTTGTTCTTAATTTTCCAGACTATTTTAGATAATCTGTGTCCTTTATATTTGTATATGAATTTTAGGCCAGCTTGTCCATTTCTGAAAAGTAAATCATCTGGGATTTTTATAATGCATTCACCGAGTTCTTTGTCAGGATACAACAGCCTATAATTAAAATCTTCAGGCCTATCTAATAACTTTGAAAAATTGTTCTTTAGTTTATGAGTAACAGCCGGAACATAACTGTTGATTTCTCTCTCTGGACTTTGCTGTTCTTTCTGTAGCCATGTGGAAGTGACTTTCACAGCTGTATCATAAATGGTTCAATCCTCACATGGGACAGATAGGCCTTCAATCATTCCAGCTCTCCAGCACTGCTACCATGGTCCTTCTATTCCATTGCTTTGGTTCTGTCACTCATGAGGTTCCCTGAGGCTAGGAATACCAAACAGGTTCCATTTGATGTGTCAACTCTGAATACACATGCTTGTCATTCTGGGTTGAGGGTCATCAGGCTTGCAGCGTTAGGATTCCATTACTAGGAATTGTGGTCGATTAGCAATGTCTGCCTTGGCAGACATGGGGTGTACTAAATAGAGGGGCTGCTTGCCAGCTGTGGTCTCAGAAAGGAATAATTTGGATGGCTGTATGGTCTCACTGGTCAGATGACTGAGAGGCCACAGAGCTGAGAGTGACTTTGGGTATAAATGGAACTCTGTAAGTCTGACACTAGAGGGAGATTGGCAGGTGTCAAGCAGAGGATCTGATGGCCAGTTGCTGCTGACCCAGTGTCTCAAGTTCTGGGGTCCAAAGCGTCATCAAGATGAAGGTAGCTGGCTGGTCTCAGGGTCTGAAATGCCACTCAGAGGTGAAAAACCTCTTTCCATGGCTTCACAGAAATGGCTTTGATCCCTGGATAAATCCAAAACTTTTCAATCCAAACTAAAGACCAGACAAGACAGACTTGCTTTAATCAAGTTCCAAAATAAAGGGGCACAGTTTTGAAAGGCGTGGTCCTGGAAGAAGATGCCTGGGTGTGTAGAAGTGTGCTTCTGGAAAAATACCAAAGAAACCACAAGTGGTTTGGCCTCCTGCCCCAGGATGTTGCCTCATAGCTGGGGCCTGGAGGCTCCTGGGACCCGCTGACTTGGAGCATGCTTGCTGAATGTATTCAGGTCTCTGTTGAGGTCCTCTGCTCTCTGCTTGTGAGTTTTGAATCCTTTAGGATTCTTTCCACTTGCTGCTTCTCATGCACCTGCCTCGGGGCCTCCATCCACCTGTCCCCACGGCACTGCTTTCCCATTCTCTTACTCAAGTCCCATGTGCTGGGGGTCACTTCCAGGAGTTCCCCCTTCGTCTCTCTTCCCTATCCCCCTCTTCTGCTTGGTCACATAGAACACTTAACATCTTTCAGCTTCAGGGGTCTCCTTACATGCTCTTGCCTGCAGTCCCACAACTGGAATCTTTATTCTGTAAATAAATAATTTTTATTCTCAACAACACTGGCTTTTGCACTCCAGGAAGATGCAATATTGGATCTCTTAAGTTTCTTCCCACAATAGTTTGCCATTTTCAGAATGTAAGTGTTGCATCTTTTTGTTTATTTGTTTTGGCTAACCTTATTCCTAAGTATATTTCCTTTTAATTCCATATGTAAATGAAACCATTTTGTTTGTTTTTAAACTATTTGTTTATTTTTATGTGTATGAGTGCCTGCATGCGTGTATGTGCACCATGTGAGTGCAATACCTACAGATGCCAGAAGAGGGTGTCAGATTCCCCTGGAACTGAAGTTTCAGATGCTCGTGCGCTGCTATGTGCAGGGAGTCGAGACCAGGATCTTTGCAAGAGTATCCAGTGCTCTTAACCCCCAAGTCATTTCTCTAGTCCCTGATATTGCTCACCTCAAAAAGTTCATCACTACAGTATGGAAGTACAGTGTCACCTCAAAAAGTTCATGATAAGTGTCACCTCAAAAAGTTCATCACTACAGTATGGAAGTACAGTTGACTTTGTTACTATTCCTTTCTGCCACCTTGCAAACTCACTTAGTTGCAGTCATTTATAAAAATTGATTCTTCACCGGGTGGTGCATGCCTTTAATCCTGGCATTTGGGAGGCAGAGGCAGGCAGATTTCTGGGTTTGAAGCCAGTCTGGTCTACAGAGTGAGTTCTAGAATAGCCAGGGATACACAGAGAAACCTTGCCTCAACAAAACAAAACAACAAAAAAAAAATTTGTTCTTAAGGATGTTTTCCATAGAGCGTTTTGTTGTCTGAGAACTGAGGGAGTTTAAACTTTGCCTCACTAGTCTGTGTGCCATTTCTTTCTTTTTCTCATCTAATTTCTCTGGTTAGACCTCCAGTACCAGAGCTGGAGAAATGGCTCATTGGTTCAAAGTGTGTACTGCTCTTGCAGAAGACCTGAATTCAGTTCCTAGCATCAACGTTGGGCAGCTCACAATGCCTGTAAATCCAGCTTCTGGGACTCTGATGCCCTCTTCTGGCCTTCATGGGCACTACACTCACATGCATATACCCACCCGCACCCTCCCCTCCCTGCACATATAATTAAAAATTAAAAAATAACCCCAGTTGCCTATATTTGTATGGTTCTTGGTCTGAAGAGGAGATACTGTCCCTGTCCTGTGTTACCCACAGAAAACATTCCAAAGGAGTTGTCTTACCCTCAACTTACTAGAATTGCTCACAGTCACATGTGATTAAGTCAGTTCTCTCTTGTTGTGTAAATTCATTTGCTACCTTTGTTTTCTCCTTTTGTACTTGGTGAAAGAAGAAGCAGGTTTCCTCCTTGTCCCGCTAAACCTTCCAGCCCCCAAACCCCGTCACTCAGAGTTCATTCCACATACACCCTTTCCTTTCCCCTCAGTTGGCCTTGGTTAGTATTTTACCACAGTGACAGAAAAGCAAACTAGAAAAGGGCTTCATCTTGAAGTAACTCCTACACAGTGGGGTTGAGGGAGCGAAACTGTGGATGTCTGCAAATCTGAACACCTCCTGTATTTGGTGCTATGATTTGAACATGGCTTGCCCCTCCCCCCGTACCCCCCACACACCAAAATTCATATTGTGGATTAATTCCTCAAGGTGGCAGAGGTGGGGCCCCATGCCAGGAATCTGGGTCACCGTATAAATGTCTTGTGACAGCTTATTGGTATAAATTATTGGTATAAATTAATGTTGTCTCTCGGGAGCCCATTCTGGTTGTCACTGGATTAGCTCCCCAGAGGCTTTTGTAGGGCAAATGTCCTCTCCTTTCCCCTACCACATGAGTGACCTCTTCAAGCACGCCCTCTTACCTGTCTTTGAGCCATGACTTGAAGCACTCTGAGGCCCCCATCAGAAGATCTTTTATCTCCTGATCTCTCACTTTGGTCCGGAGTTGTAAGTTAACTAAAGCTCTTTTCTTTATAAGTTACCCTCAGGTGTTCTGTTATAGCAACAGAAAGCAGACTAAGACATTCTGTCTCAAACTTGATTGATACTTTGGCTGGGTATAGAATTCTAGGTATAAAATAAGTTTCTAAATTTTCCTCAGAAATCTCAAGGTCATACTGTATTTCCCCCTAGCTTAATATATTGCTTATGGGAAACAATGAGTCTGATGCTTTTGTTTTTTAATGATTTATTTGCTTTTATTTCATGTACGTTGGTTTGCCTGTATGAGGGTGTCGGATCCCTTGGGACTGGATTTACAGACAGTTGTGAGCTGCCATGTGGGAGCTGGGAATGGAGTTCGGTCCTCTGGAAGAGCAGCCAGTGCTCTTACTGCTGAGCCATCTCTCCAGCCCCTTTTTTGTTTTGTTTTTTACTATTTTTGTTTCTCTTTCAGGAGCCTTTTCTGGCTAATATGAAATTTCACAACAGTATATTTAGGTTTGACCTTTTACATTCCGGTTGTCCAGGCTTTTACCTTGAAAACAGACATTAAGTCCATCTGCCAAAGGCAGGTTTGACGTCCTGCTATTGCATATGGAATTGGGGAAAGATGGACTATTCTGAATACAGATCATTTTAAGGAATTCTCCCATTTCCAGCCTTGATGCTAATTAGCTAATCTGCTAGGGTCAAGCTTCACAATTGTGAGTCTAGGACCTTCTAGAGTTGGTTCTACTCTCAATTGTGAGGCAGACAAGTGTAGGGAATAATTTAACAATCTAGGACTCAACTTCTCTTGGGCTACACCCACACCCCTCTTTTATCGATGACCTGGCCACACAGATCCTCACCTACATGTTCTATGCACTCACACCCCTTCTCAACAATCCATCTAGCAACCTGTTAGCAGCCTAGGACCCCTACCTGCACTGAGCGATACCTGCTTTAAACAATGAGAATAAGTCCCTTCCCTTAGCTGTGGTGGTTTGAATGAGAATGTCCCACATAAGCTCATGTATTTGAATACTTGATCCCTATTTGGTAGACTGTTTGGGAAGGATCAGGAGGTGTGGCCTTGTTGGAGGAGATGTGTTACTGGGGGTGGGCTTTGAGGTTTCAAAAGATTCCTGCTCTCTCTCTCTCTCTCTCTCTCTCTCTCTCTCTCTCTCTCTCTCTGCCTCATGTTTGTGGATCACGTGAGTTCTCAGATACTTCTCCAATGCCATGTCTGCCTGCCTGCTGCCATGCTCCCCGTGATAGTTATGAATGCTAGCCTTCTGGAACCATGAGCCACCAAATTTAATGCTTGCTTTTATAAGCTGCCTTGGCCATGGTGTTTTGTCACAATAATAGTGAAGTATCTGTCTTAGTCAAGGTTTCTATTGCTGTGATAAAACACTAGGACCAAAAGCAACTTCAGGAGGAAAGGGTTTATTTGGCTCATACTTCCACATCACTGTTCATTGAAGGGAGTCAGGCCAGGAACTCAAGCAGGGCAGGAACCTGGAGGCAGAAGCTGATGCAGAGGCCATGGAGGGGTGCTGCTTACTGGCTTACTTTGCTTGCTTTCTTAGGACCACCAACCCAGGGATGGCACCACCCATAATGGACTGGGCCCTCACCCATTAGTAACTAATTAAGAAAATGTCTTACAGTTCCACGCCAACCTGGTCTACAGAGTGAGTTCCAGGACAGCTAGCGCTACACAGTGAGACCCTGTCTTGCAAAAAACCAAAAAACCAAAAAAGAAAAAGAAAAAGAAAATGCCTCATAGCTGGATCTTATGAAGTCGCTCTCAGTGTTCTCTCCTCTCAGATGACTCTAGCCTGTGTCAAGTTGACATAAAATGAGCCCACACAGTGACTGAGGTGGCAACCCTTTGGTAACATTGTTTCTATTTAAACACATCCTTGAACTGCCTGAGCCTGCCTAGACTGGCTTCAGGTTCATGCTCAATAAGGCCAACTATATCTTCAAAGTGAACTTGGGGGGGGGGCAAAAATCTCCTATTTACCATCTTATGCCTACACATAATTGAGCATGGAAATGATTAAAATCATTCGCGTTATGGGATGGGACGCGCACAGTAGAAAACAGGTCACATAACTTAACCTGTCAATCAAAATAGAGAACCACCTAAACCACACCCCTTTAGCAACCCTCCGCCTCCTTTGAACTCCATAAAAGGAAGCTGCAGACAACCAGGGCCGTTGAATGTATCCACTCATGTCGCTGGCGTCAATTTTGACAGTGTGTCTAACCTGTTGTCTTGTCAAAAAAGTTCACTCCCTATTTTGCCACCTATGTGGGGTCTTATTTCATTCTTGAGTTAGAGACCAAGAACCTAGAAAACCTGACCCGGACCACCCACGGCAGCGGCAGACCTCCTCCTGTGTTCGCGGTCCAGCTGTGTGCAGTCCTTCCTCTTGCCGACTCACACCCGTCCGGTCCTTTCAACTAAGCCTCTGCGGCTTCTCTGGCTGCTCAGTGACCCTCTGCTGTTCTCCTCTGCGTGCGGGATTTGGTCTTTTCTATTTTCTTATCATTCTCCTGGGGTCTGAGGAGGTAAAGGGTACCTGGTGTGTCCCACCTGCCGCCCCCATCTCCCCCGCCTCTCCACCTTTTCCCACTTTTATGTATAGTCGTCTTGGACCAGCCTCTTTGGCATCTGAATTCTGGTTGTATCCCGAGTTAGGGAGCCCCAGCAGAAGGCCAGCGTGTGAAGAGTGATAGGTACCAGGGTGTCCTCCCTCGCCACATGTTTGGTATCACAGTCTCTTTCTAAAGACCCCATCTCTTGCCAGGTGGCCTCTTCTACGGGCCTCTGGCTTGACTGGCAGGAACCTTATCTTTTCAGGCCAGCCATGGCAAAAGACCCCCGGCTCTTTCTAACCATGCCTTTGTGTTTTCCTTATAGATCCTCTCTCTCTCTCTCTCTCTCTCTCTCTCTCTCTCTCTCTCTCTCTCTCATCTTTCATTTGTTCTTTGACAGTTTCACATGTGTATGCTATGTATCTTGGTCCTATTGACCTTTCCACTTTCCCAGAACATGTCCCCAGCGCATACCCCTCCCATCTTCATATTCTCTCCTTCTTTATTTATCTTGTAACTGAGTCCAATCAGTACTTCCTGCTGGGATGTTTGCTCATCTCGTTGGTTTGATCCTGTGTGGGTTACCATGTTACCATAGTTGTGGTGACTTCATGCCACACACACCTTTGAACCATCTATTAAACTTTTCCTCAGTTCCCAACTGAAGAGTGGTTTTATTTCCTGATGAGATTGGCTTATGCAAAGATGATGTGAATCCTGACCGCCCATTCCAGATATGCAGGACGAAGGGTCCCAGTTAGAAAATGACTCCTTGGTACAGACAGGTTGTCTTAATTCTTTGTCAACGTGACGCTGACTTTGCCTGTCAACTTGACTACCCCTGGAAACAACTGAAATCCAAGCAGCTGAGCATACCTGTGAGAGATTTTCTTGATTTGTTCCTTCAGAGTGGGAAGACCCACCCCAAACCTGGGCTGTATCTTCTGGTGGCAACCTACATAAAATGACATGGAAGAAGGAAGCTTTGACGTTTTGCCTGCTTGACCTACTCTCAAGGGCAGGTTCATCTACCCTGCTGCTGGTATTAGAACCTACCTCTTCAGGATTCTGATGTAGACTGAAGATCAGAAGCTCTGTAGGAATTCTCCAGGGCCCCAGCACCAGACTGGGGTTGCTGAGAATACTGTCTGGACTGAACGACTCTAGGAATCTTGGCTTTTCCATCGGGAGACACCTGTTATTGGACTACATGAATGCAGCCTGTAAAACTCTCTAATAAACCCCCTTCATGTGCATGCATGACTGTGTGCATGCTCGTGTGTGCATGCATGAGTGTGTATGTGTGTGTATTCGTTCTATCAGTCCTGCTCCTTTAGAGATCCCTGACTAATACAATCTCTTTTGGCTTGCTATTTATTAGGGAGTCTTAAAACTCTCCTATACTTTCCCAGTATCTGTTGGTCACAGAGGACCTTATAGAGTGGGGCTCCTACCCTAAGGTTCTGTAACCAGTACTGAAGTAGGAGACTTCATTTCCAGGCCTAGCCCTGAGTGTTTATGTTTATGAAACTTTAAAATTCCGCACCTGCTTCTGTGGGTGACTCCTTTCTGACCACTGGCTGAGTAGGAAGGGTCTCAGCTGAGCAGAGGAAAGCTCCACCTTTGAATTGTTTTTCTTACAGCCACAGGAGTTCAGATTCATGGGCAGTCTGCCCCTTCCTCTAGAGTGCTGTCCCTACGGGCAGGGCCTGTGTCTGTGTTAGGTCTGTGCTGCCAGCAGCCAGTCCGGAGGCTGCCCACAGCAGGGCTGAAAAGATGGTTTGTGCAATGGTGGGAACTGTCCTCAGTCAGCTGTAAAACCACAGCCCCAATGAACACCCTCTCCTCTGCTCTCTGCCCAGTTTTGCTCCATAAATTAATGACTAGGGGGCTCTGGATCTTCAGGGAAGGTGATTCATCTTAGTCTGAAGACCCCTGCACGGGAGAAATGAAGCTTCCCATTATTTCCTTTAAATCAAAATAAACTAGATTCTGAATTCTCGCACGACTGGGTTGGTGGAAATGGGATCCCAGCCTTCTTGGAGAGTAAGAATGGAGCATCTCACAGACATCTGAACAACGAGAGAGGAGACCCAGATACACTGTCACAGTCACCCCAACTGCGTCGGCCAGTGCAGCCATGATGACTTCGCATGAACTTGGCCCTGGATTCTCTCCCAGTACCAGGACACAGAGTGGTGGCTCTGGCTTCTTAGAGTCCACAAACCCGGTGTCTCCCCAAGGGGCCTCACTGTCTTTAGTGCCTCTGGCACTGCTGACACACCTTCCACAGAAGGAGATTGTCTTAGTCGGTGTTCTATTGCTGTGAAGAGACGCCATGACCATGGAAACTCTTATAAAAGAAAGCATGTAACCAGGCTTGCTTACAGTTTCAGAAGTTTAATTCATTATCCCCATGGCAGGGAATACCGCAGCACACAGGCAGACATGATAGCTGAGAGTTCTACATCTGGATCTGAAGGCAGCAGGAAGAGGCACTGGGCTTGGCTTGGGCTTTTGACACCTCAAGCCAATGACACACTTCCTCCAAAAAGACCACACCCTCTTCAACAAGACCACACCTCCTAATCCTCCTCAAGTAGTGCCACTCTCTGATAACCAAGCATTCAAATATATGAACCTATGGGGGCCACTTTTATTCAAACCACCACATTCCACTCCTTGGCTCCCATAGACTTGTAGTCATATCATAAGGCATTCAGTCCAACTTCAGAAGTCCCCATAGTCTGTAACATTCTAAAACTTATTTAAAAGTCTAAAGTTCAGAGTCCCTTCTGAGATTCATGCAATCTCTTAAGTGTAAATCCCCTGTTAAATCAAAATCAAAAAGCAGATCATACACTCCAACATATAATGGCACAGGATATACATTACCATTCAAAATTGCGGGGAAGGAAGCATGGCAAATACATACTGGACCAAAGCAAGACTGTAAACCAACAGGGCAAACTCCAAACTCTTCATCCTCCGTGTCTGGTGTCAATGGGCTCTTCAGAACTCCAACCCCTTTCAGCTTTGTTGACTGCAGCACACTTCTTTGTCTTGGGCTCGTTCCCCTCCCTGTTAGCAGCTCTCCGCGGCAGGTATCCCAAGGCTCTGGCCTCTCTGACATATCGGAGTCCACAAGGCATTGCAGGCTTCACCTTCACAGCTTCACACAATGGCTTCCCTGGGCCTCCATGCAGGGACACCTCTGACACACACCCAGCCTCAGCAGCTTTCCTTAGTCGCAGAGGGAGATTCCACAACCCCTTTCTTCTATCCTCGACTCTAAAGCCAGAACCATGTGACCAAAACTGCCAAGTTCTGCTGTTTTCTGGGCCTGGAACATGCCACCCCATTCACATACATTTTCATCAGCTTTCTGTTTTCGATGGTTTCTTTCACCATTTAAGCCCCCCCCCCACGCCACCTGTAATATTGTTACTAATTATTTGAGAATTTTGTACAAAGGACCCTGATCACACTCGCTTCCCATTCTCCCCAGGCCCACCCTCCTACCCTTGTACCCCACCAAAAAAATCAAAGCCCAACTTGTGTTGCCCATATCCTCGCTGGAGCGTAGCCCAGCTCCCAGTGGCCCGCCCCTTGAAGAACACTGAGTCCTTATCCCCGCCTCCCCCACTCCTCCGCCATCATCTGTGAAGAGCGACACTTTAGCATCTTTATTACATTTTTTACTTTCTTTTTATTTATTCTGTGTGTCTTTCACATCATGCATCTTGATCCCATTCATTTCCCCATCCCTTCTCATATGCCCTCTGCCCCTGCTACCCCCAGCCAAATAAAACAAAATTTAAGAGCAAAAAAGGAAAAAGGAAAAAATTAAAAATCTCATCAGGGAAGCTGCAATGAGTCACACAGCAAACCCCTTTGTCTGTGCATCTTTACTTGCAAGTGTTCACTGCAAAGAGTCATTGGTCTGGTTCCAGGCCTCTGGTTTCTGCTACACTGTCAATGCTGGACCCTCATGGGGACTCTTCTTGGTTATCCTGTTGTTGCCCTGTGTTGTGGAGATCCTGCAGCTTTGGGTCTGCTGGTCAGGACCCTTCACATGCTCTATTGGATCATAGACGGGGTGGATGTTGGAGTGGGCCAACTCATAACCCTGGTTCTGGGCCTGGGCAGCTGCAGGGTTGGTCAGCTCACCAGCTCTCCCCTGTCCTCACCACCAGGGGGAGCTCTCCAGCATTGTCCCAGCTAGCTCACCCCTTGCAGCAATGAGCAAGGGGTGGGACCAGTTCTCCTGCTTTCACATCCTCAGGGTCGGTTCTCCCACACTTACACCTTCAGGGCCAGCTCTACTGTGTTGCCCAGGCATGGTACAGGGTGAATTCTCCTGAGTGCTGCTGCTGGTGAGGGGCAGGGACAGCTCTCCCACTCCCATAACCTCAGGGCCAGCTCCTTCACCTGTCCCTGGCACCAATGGGTGGGGTAAGGTGGGGTGGAAGAGGGCATCTCATCTCCACCTGTGCCACACATCAGATGAGTAATGGGCACAACCCTCCCCCCTCCAACATCAGGGCTGGGTCACCCACACCTCTAACAACAGAGCCAGCTCTCCTGTGCTGCCAAGTGAGGAGCAGGGCCTGCTTTCCTGAGTGCTGCAGCTGGTAAGGGGGAGGGTCAGCTCTCTCGTCTGTTGTAGGCAGTAAGAGGAGGGGGTAAGGAGGCATCTCTCCCCTACCCACACCGGCACATGAGGGTAGTAGGAATAGTTCTCCCACGCTTACAGCTTTGGGGCTGGCTCACCCAAACCTCCACCAACTGGGCTGGCTCTATTGTGTTGCTCAGGTGAGGTGCAGGGCCTGCTCTCCAGAGTGTTGCATCTGGTGGGGGGCAGGGATGGCAGGGACAGCTCTCCCGCTCTTGTGACATCAGGGCCAGTTCTCCCACATGCCCCAGGTATTGATGGGTGGGGGTCATGGGAGGGCATCTCCTCCCCCCCACCCCGTCCATGGTGTCACAAGACAGATGAGTAATGGGGACAGCTCTCCCATGCTCACAGCCTCAGGGCTGGCTCACCCACACCTCTGCTAACAGGGTTGGCTCTATTGTGCTGCCCCAGGGAGGTGCAGAGTTTATCACAGTTTTTTAAAAATAATTTATTTTCATTTTATGTGTATTCATGTTTCGCCTGCATGTATGTCTGTATGAAGTTGGTGGATCCCCTGAAACTGGAGTTAGAGGCAGTCATGCACTGCCATGTGGGTGCTGGGAATTGAACCTGGGTCCACTGGAAGAGCAGCAAGTGCTCTTATCCTCTGAGCCATCTCTCCAGCTCCTTTATCACAGTTTTTAAGGACTCTCTTCACTATCTTCCTGTCTGGATTGTTTCTTTTTTTGTGGGGGGTTGCGGTTAGGGGAAGAGATTGTCTCAGAAGCCTTCAGTGCCTCTCGTTCTCAATTATGAGTCCACAGTCATCAATACCACTGCAAAAGAAGCTTCCCTGCCTGTGACAGCATGGATCGTGGACATCAACATGGCCTCTGGCAGCAACATGAATCATGGACATTAACATGGCCTATGGTGGTAGCATGGACCATGGAAGTCTTTCAAGGAGACTTAATCCAGGAAATGAACCACTCTTTATCTCAGTATGCTGTCTAGAGTCAAGGTGATTGCATGGTTGGACAGTGTGTCCAGGGAGCAGGACCTGCTTGAACTCCAGGCTGCTGTACACCCCCCAGTCCTCAGTGCTGACCACCCTGCAGGTACCCCAGGTATGGCCATCATGCTTGCAGCCTGGGCAGTGCCTCAGCCCCGGGTTTTCCTCTCGCCCAGCAGCACTGGCAGCAGCAGTGGTGGCTCCATGCAGGTCCAGTGGCAGCACTAGCTTAGCAGGCAGCAATGGGGAGAAGCAGGCCTGGGGGTGGTCTGAGCCTCCCAGTGGCCCAGGGACTGGCTCTACTCATTAACAGCATGTTCCTTTATCTCCTGCGGCTGTGATCCCATACCTGTTGCCTCTCTCCAGCATGCATGCTGCTCCTACCTGCCATAGCGTTTCTAGTTCTGTGAAACCACTTTTTAAAAGCATCTTCCCATAATACCTGCCCTTCCCCCTGCCCCTGAAACAGGGTTTCTCTGTGTAACCCCAGATGTCCTGGAACTCACTCTGTCAACCAGGCTGGCCTCAAACTCAGAGATCTATCTGCCTCTGCTTTCTGAGTGCTGGGATTAAAGGCATGTACCCTCACTGTCTGACTCAAGACTTGCCCTTTTCAGTTGTTTTAATATACTGTAGACTCTGCAGGCTCATCCTCTGCCACATCATCACATCATCTCCCTGCCACTGCTGCTTAAGCTTTTTAAAAATTCCTTTTTACAAGTTGGAAGCTTAGCTGGGTAAGGTCTTATCCTGAGGCCACTCCTTCCTTTATTCCACTTAGCATCAGGCTTTTCTTAAACTTTTTATCACCTTGAGCACCGGACTTAGCTCCATTCCACTTCCTGGTGCTCCTTTTCTCCTCAAACTGTATGTTTTGTATTTTTCCTTGTCCAGATTGCTCCTTTTCATTATAGAGCTGTGCAAGAGTGGCCCCTAATAACCGTACCACAGAGTCAGTCCTACGCTGTCTTGAAATCTCCTGTGCCAATGCCAGTAATCCAAACTCTTCATTTAGCCTCAGACTTTTTTTGGACAAGGACAGAAAGCAGCCACATTATTAGCCAAAATATCACAAGAATGGTTTGTAGGCCACTTACTAATATTCTTCTCTGAAACCTCTTGAGCCATCATAATCGACATTGCTCTCAGCACCACTGACTTCTGTGTTTCTACTCAGATGGCCCAAGAAGCCCCACTTACAGCCTTCAGCTTCTTTACTAATCCAAAATCCACATTCTGCCAACAAGCAGCATGGTCAAGCCTGCCACAGCAACACCCCACTCCTGGTACCAACTTCTGTCTTAATCAGTGTTCTACTGCCACGAAGAGACACCATGACCAAGGCAACTCTTACAAAGAAAAGCATTTAATTGGGACTTGCTTATAGTTTCAGAGGTTCAGTCCATTGTCATCATGTAGGGAAGAATGGCAGCATGTGGGCAGATGTGGTGGCTGAGAGTTCTCTATCCTGATTTGAAAGCAGCAGGGAGAGAGACTCTGGGTTTGGTCTGTGCTTTTGAAACCTCACAGTACAGTCCCAGAGACACATTTTCTCCAACAAGGCTACACTGCCTAATCCTCCCCAAGTAATGCTGCTTCCTGATGACCAAGCATTCAAATATATGAGCCCGTGGGGACCATTCTTACTCAAATCCCACAGGCACCTCACACTCCTCTCCTGTATAGCACACTTTCTCTGTGGGTTCTGTCTTGAGTTCATTATCACAATGCTTGCTCCCTAGACAGAAGTGCAGGTAGCAACACCTTTGGAGTCGTATGACCCTTTCACAGGGGTCACCTACAACCATTGGAAAAAACACAGATATTTACATTATAATTCATAACAATAACAAAATTATAGTTATGAAATAACAGTGAATAAAATTTTATGGTTGGGGGTCACCATAACATGAGGAAGTGTATTAAGGGTCACAGCATTAAGAAGGTTTTAAACCACTGATTTGGAGGTGGGGTCTAGCTGGAGGAAGTAGGCAGCTCAGGCCCCTTCCTGCATCATTTCCTTCTTCTGGTCTGCTGTGATGTAATCAGCTGCCCTCCATAGCATGCTTCCACTGCAGTGCTCTGGCCAAGTACGTGGGACCATGTGACCACAGACTGAGCCCTCTGAAATAGTGAGCCAAAAGAAACGTTTATTTCCTTAACGTTTAGATTTTCTTTTTGTTTTGAGACAGGATCTCACTATGTAGCTCAGGCTGGCCTCAAATTTGCAGCAATATGAGTGGTGGAACTATAGGCATATGTTACCACATCTGGTCATAAGTTCTGTAAAATAGAAGTGTCTGTAAAACAGGACACAGGAGCTGCTTACCTCTGAGGGACAATTGTGGTGGCACACATCTGTAGTCCTGGCACACTTGGGAGATGGAGGTCAGCCTTAGCTACATAATAAGTTAGAGGCTTGGGCTATATGAGACCATATCTTAACCTCCCTTCTGCCATACACACACACACACACACACACACACATTCACACAAGCGCACACATGCATGCACACACACATGCACACACACAAATATACACACAGGCATATGCACACATAGTATACACACACAGTACACACACACACACACTTGCATGCACACACATATACACACATTCATGCATGCATACATGCACAAACACACACAAGCATATGCCCCACTCCATCCCCCCAGACCCCTGTACAACACTCTTAAATTTCTAGTTGTCTTTTAGGACAAAGCATTGGGCTGGCAATAGGCAAGTGTGTTCAGGCCAGTCTGTGCTGGTTGCATTGTCAAACATTTTGAATTTGCTTTGTAGCTAGGCATTTGTATTAGAGGGTGAGACAATTGCCCTCTGAGACCTCAGACCCCTCCCAGCTTCATGATATAATCAACATCAGCTGAGCCATTACTAATGCCCAACCTCCCTTCTTGTTCATGACTTAACTTACCGCAAATTCCTTGTTCTGGTTCTACCCACATCTTTTATCCCAAACTCACAAGGAACGTTCTCTCATTCAGCCACTTCCCTTTGTTATGCCCAGACCTCGGAGACCCCCAAAAGACCACCACGGAGACCAAATCTCATATGGAAAAGCAAAGAGCCTTTATTTCAAGCTCAGAGCTTGGTCCCTCTGTCTGTCTGACACAGTGGTGAGAGCAGAGAGCCCGAGCCCAGGCAGGGTGGGGTAGAGTTTTTATCAGAGCAGAGGTTGGGGGTGAGGGGATTTCCAGGGTTCAGGACCCCCATTGGCTGACATTTGTCTAGGGGTATAGGTGTGTGCTGGGATGTTTGGAATGTCAGGTATTTCCCCTTAGATGCAGGCCCTCCCTGGGTGGGGTCAGCTCATGGCTTTTCTGGATCTGGGTGTTGCCTGCTGATAAGCCTATCTTAGAAGCTGTGTCTGGGCCCCTAAGCCTGTCATGACAGCTGTGTGGTCGAGCTGTTTTGGCCCCCCCCCCACACTCTACTCGAATGCCTGATCTCACCAGGTCTCCACCATGCTGATGTTGCCATCTTGTCTTCCTAGGCAGCGAGGGAGTATCCTGTGCCTTTGGTTTCTGTTTCTCAGGGCCTTGGAGGGAGTCTGGACCTGTCTGAGGGGCTGGGGGTGGGAGTGCTGGCCTCTCCCTCCCTTCTGATGGGGATTTCTCTAGGATGCCGAGCTCTCACTCTGCCTTCCTATGGGAGCTCATTTGCTCTGCACTTTTTGTGGGGGGGGGGGTGCACTTTTGCATGCAGTACCCATAGTGACCAGAAGAGGGTGCTGTATCCCAGGGACTGGAGTTACAGATAACCACATAGTAATGTGGGTGCTGGGAATCGGATCCGGGTCCTTTGTAAGAGTAGCCAGTGTTTGTAGCCACTGGGCTATCTCTCCAACCATAGCAATGGCGTTTAAAGTAACATTTTCAGATAATTAAATAGTCTCATCCATGATGGAAGATTTGGAACACATACATGCATAGCGTCACAGGCACGCTCTGGTCTGTCTGTTCATGCTCTGTAAATCTCTCACTTCAATAAACTTGCTCATCTCAGGAGGCTGGGTGACTCCATTCTTCCAGTTGCTCAGTCATTCTGGAATCTACTTCCTCACTCTCAAGTCAGATCGATCAACAAACGCTGTCTTCAGACCCCACTTAGGCACTGATCCCTTTTCCCAAACACTCTGCTCCTCTCCTGATTCAAACCATGGATAGCTCTCATCTGACCGCAGGGCCGCACACTCGCTCGATGGCCAGGAGCCTCGTAACGGTTTGAATGAGAATGTTCAGATATTAGAACACGTTGTCCCTAGTTGGTGGCGCTTTTGGGGGAGGTTTAGGAAGTGTGGCTTTGCTAGAAGCATGTCACTGGAGGAGTGAGGTTTGGGTGCTTAGGGCTTTGTTCTCCTTCCAGTTCACTTTCTGCTTCGTGCTAGTGGACGAGGATGTGAGCTCTCAGCTTCCTGTTCCTGCCGCCACGCCTGCCACTATGGCTCTATGTCCCCATCACGATGGACCCTTATTCCGCTGGAACTGTAATCCAAAACAAACCCTTTCTTCTATAAGTTTCCTGGGCTATGGTGTTTTATCATCGCACCAGAAAAGTAATTAATATGACCTCTATAGTCTATTCATTGAAAACACCCAGGGGTGTGTGTTTCTGGAACAGGGGAAGTATAGGATACCATATTCTCTCTGCAAATAGAAACATTTTGTATATAAAATATACATTTGTATATATGTTTGTCACTCAGTGTCCTGTTACTGTAACACAAACACTTGAGATAAATCGACTTCTCAGAAAGAAGGATTTATTTTGGCTCACAGTTTCTGAGGTTTCAGTCTACGGTGCTGGCTCTATTACCTTTGGGCCTACGGTGAGCAGTGCACCATGATGAGAATGTACAGAGAAGTCTAGCCAGTCAGGAAGCAAGAAGCAAAGGCGGGACATACTCCCAAGGCCCTAACTACCTTCCAAAGGGCCCACCTCCTGCTGTGCCCGCCACAGCGGATGGAGTCCAGGCTGCTCAGCTCCACTTAGGTAGACCAGAGCATGTGGGCCCCATGCTGCTCCCCTCAAGGTGAGACGAAGCACATTGAGAATAGGAAACTGGGACCAGGTATAACCTTCAAGGCACACCGCAATAACCATGATTCATGATGCTAGGCCCTCCTCCTGAAGTTTCCAGAACATTCTAAAAAAGCACTACCACTAAGCACTCATCGAAGGAGCCTTTTGGAGACAAGGTACTCCATATCCAAGCCATGACATCATTTAAACAGATCTGAACTTTTCCTTTCTTCATTGCTGATCTATTTCTGTTTGTCTTATGATGATTTTATGTATTGTGGAAAGGGTTTGAAATTGAGCTTATGGCTCTTAGTATCTTTGGGGGAACTGATTCAAGGGACCCCCCTAAGATATTCAAATCCACCAATGCTCAAGTCTATTATGTAAAATGATGCCATATTTACATATAGCCTACACACAACCTATATACTTTAACAAAGTATTTTTATTAAAAAAATTGTGCACATGAGTGCAGTGCCTGTGGAGGCCAGCAGAGGGCGTCAGATGACTGAAGCCGGAGTTAGAGGTGGTTGTGAGTTTCCCTGCCCAGTGTGGGTGCACTTGGGTCCTCAGGAAGAGCAGGAAGTGCTCTTAGCTCCTGAATCATCTCTCCAACCCTTTCTCCTGCATATTTTAAACCATCTCTAAGGTACCCGTGTTACTTAACATCAGAGAACCTGTGTGTGTGTGGTGCAAGCATGTCTGAAGGAGTCTGTCATTTGACTGGTGGTGATCCGCACCACTTTACATGGTGAGGCTGTGTCATAATAACCACGTGAGTGAGCATTTTACACATACAGCTGTGCAACTGTACACTGGCTGCTGCTTACACTGAGGCTAACAAAGTAAGGCTGTATGACCAGCAGTGAGGTTGTTTGCACTGGAGTTTTGTGCTGTGGTTGATTGATAAATAAAACACTGATTGGCCAGTAGCCAGACAGGAAGTATAGGCAGGACTAGCAGAGAGGAGAGTTGAGAGAACAGGAAGGCAGAGAAGAAGAGACGCCAGCCTGCCATCCAGGGAACAACATGTAAAGACAGCAGGTAAAGCCACGGAACATGTGGCGATATATAGATTAACAGAAATGGGCTGAGTGTAAGTGTAAGAGCTAGACAATGGTAGGCCTGAGCTAATGGCCAAGCAGTTTAAATAATGTAAGCGTCTGTATGTTTATTTTATAAGTGGGCTACAGGACTGCCGGGTCTTGGCGGGACCCAAAGAGAAAAACTCTAGCTAGAGTTTTGCATTCCCTGGTTGTGTGGCGCTGCCTGGTGGCCAGTGGATCCTCTTTCTGGCCTTGACTCACGCTATGGCTCATCTCAGGTTCTTTGTCTGCAATTTCTGTTCACCTGCACCTCTGCCTGGGCTTACAGCAAGTCTAGTAGAAAATTCCAAACTTTCCGGTGAGGTGGGAGTATCTCGTAGCCAGTAACATTTAGCCATCAACTTGTCCTTCTGGGGTCAGTCTGATCTCAGCCTAATCTTAGCCATCTCTGCCTCTTCCTTTTAATTTCTGTTGTTCTTGAGACAGGGTCTTGCCATGTCGGCCATGTTGATTCCAAACTCATGATCCTCCTGCCTGGGCCACTTGAGTACTGGGATTACAGGCCTGTCCCACCAACAAGGCCAACTTCCAGCTCCTTCTCTTCTGAAGAAATAGGGCTGGAGAGATGGCTCAGTGGCTAGCAGCATTGGCTACTTTTGCAGAGGACCCGGGTTCAATTCCCAGCACCAACATGACAGCTCACAACAGCCTTCCAGGGGATCTGACACCCTCTTCTGGCCTCTGCAAGAACCAGACACACACACAGTACACAATACACATACTTAAATGTAAAGAAAATACCCATATACATAACATAATAAAAATTTTAAAGAAAGTTGATGTTGTTAGACATACAGGCTGCTTGATTCTGCCCAGCCCATTTTCCCGTGCACACAAACAATTCCTACAGGCTGTGACTTGTCTTTCTTTTCCATTCTTTTTCTTATGGATCATAATTTGCTGTCCTCCCACCCCACCACCCCTTTTGCTTAAATCAATATTCTGGAATGTTCCACCATGATAAGCCAAGGCCTTTCTTCCAGGCAGTGCTTTTACATTTGGGTGTTTAGGCAACCTGTGCACCCGTTTGGGGTGCTGGTCTGACCTCACCTTATGGGAATTACATGAAGGTCAATATCAAAGTGCAAAGGAACAGAGTCTCACCTGAGTAAAGGAAATCATGTGGGCAAGCCAGATGCCTGAGCGGGCAAATGCTTGCTGCCAAGCCTGATGACCTGAGTTGATTCCTGGACCCACATGATGGAAGGAGAGAACTGATTCTCTCAAGTTGTTCTCTGACAACACACACACACACACACACACACACGCACACGCACGCACACGCACACACACACGCACACACACACACACACACGCACACACACACGCACACACACACACACGTCAAAAATGTAAATTATGTTTGAGTATATGTGTGATGGGTGCACACGTATCATGGCGTGTGTGTGGAGGTCAGAGGACAGCCTGTGGGAGAGTTCTCTCCTTCCACCGTGTGAGTGCCAGGGATCCATCTCAGGATTTTGGTCTTGGCACAAAGTTCCTTTGCCTGCTGAGAGGCTCACCAGCCCAATAAATGTATTTTAAAAAAAAAAAGCATATGATGTGCCTCCCCACAAGAATTTCCCAGACATGCCGTGAAAGTGGCCACAAGTCCTTGATATAATATTTAGTCAGTCTCCCAAGAAATAAAAGCCGACCAAGTCTCCCAGGATATATGAACAACATATCAAAACCCATGAAGAAAAGCGTAGCGTATGTTACAGGTGGCCAGTTTTCACCAGACAAGCCACACTGGGAGACCTCCAGAGGCCCAGCTGCTACACATTTACATCCCTTTTGCGCTGTACTTCTGCTTAATGAAAGAAAGCTCGGGTGAGCTTCCTTTCACATCTTGATCCAGACGACATGAAAAGATGGGGCCAGCTCAGGCTCCAGTGGAAGCATCACATTAATATCTTATGGGAACCGGGAACCGGGTCACAACAGTGGGCACAGCTGGAGTCCAGTGGGATGCAAAATCAGAAGCGGCTGTGTGAGGATGCTGCAGAATGATAATTCTTGAGCTTGATTTGGCTATTCCATTGTGACCAGAATCCAAACAACCGAACTCTGTGTGCGTCGCAGTGACGTGCCTGAATTTCCAACTTCGCATGTGGAGGGAGTGAGAGCCATTCCGATAAACACTTGAAAGGACGGAACTCAGTGGGGGGTCACCTAGTTGATACATTAAAATTTCCCTTATTTCAATGAGGACACTCCATGAATAAAGTTCCCAAACAGAAGATGGAATCTAAACTACAATTATAAAAATATCCAAGTGCCCTTGGATGGCATCTCCTCTTTCTGTTCTTGCCATTACTTCTTTGGGACTTGAGTGACATCTAAAGGATGTCCTTGTCCCCTGCCTGGGTTCAGAAGCAATGGAAGAGTGAAGCAGGAATGAGGCGTGTGGAGTCGGGCTCTCACCTCCATGGCTATAGCAATTGATTGACCGAGTGGGCAGACATCTCGGCTACACGGCTCCGCTGGCTCCCTTAAGCCCTGTAATCCTTGACTATCACCGGAGGGCAAGTCTGTACCAGACTCTTAATGCGGGATTCCTGCTGTGAACTGGTCCAGAGGGTAAATATGGATAGATTGTTCCAGTCAGTCATGAAGTAGGGACCAACGCCCACGACCCCGTTTGGCCCATGGCTGGGTAAGTGGAACAAAGGCCAGAGGCTTTTAGAAAGGGAAATTTCCCATGAGAGCCAAAAATATAAGAAACACAAGGTTCCTGATGGATGTATTTCTATTTTGTCTTTTGAGTTTTGGTTTTTTGAGACAGTTTCTCTATGTAGCCCTGGCTATCCTGGAACCTGCTCTGTAGACCAGGCTGGCCTTGAATTCAGAGATCCACCTGCCTCTGTCTCCCGAGTGCTGGGTAACGGCCTGTGCCTGACAGTGGATGCATTTTTAAACTTTTATAAGGATTTAATTTTTACATATGTGTGTTATGCCACATGTGCACGGTTGCAGCAAAGGGCAGAAGAGGGAGTTAGAACTTCTGGAGCTGGAGTTACAGACTGTTAGGAGCTGACTGATGTGGGTGCTGGAAACTGAACTTGAATCCTCCCGCTGTAAATGCTCTTAACCCGTGAGTCATCTCTCCAGCTCCAGGATGTGTTTACTTCTTCAATGTTGCAGGCAGGCTCCAGGCCTGGCCTTGATGACCTCACAGAAGCAACCTAAAGGAGAAGAGTGTGGTGATATTTTATTTGTTCACCCCAATAAAGCTTATCTGGGGATCAGAGGACAAAGCCAGCCGCTATATTAAACATAGAGGTCATGTTTAATTGCCTTTAATCCTAGCCTCTACCTCTGGTCACACGTTAGCATGTGCCGCCATCTCCTAATTTTTTGGCTGCTTTATTTACTGCTGTCTTTAAGTAAACAGCACCACGGGAAAACACAATTTAGAAATTTTTAAATTTATTTTTAACTGCCTCTCCCCATGTGTACATGTGTGTGCACGCATGTCCAAAGGCCAGAAGAAGGTGCCAGAACCCATCAGACCTGGGCCCTGGGAACAGAGTTCTAATCCTCTGCAAGAGTGTTCTTAACCACCATGGATGCTCTTAGCCACTGACACATCTCTCCAGAGCCTCATATTTTATTAGTGTGTGTGTGTGTGTGTGTGTGTGTGTGTGTGTGTGTGTGTGTGTACACATGTATGAATGCACATGTCCGTGCAGGTAAATGTGTACCACGGTGCATGCATAGAGGTCAGAGGACAACTTCATGTAGTCAGTTCTGTCTTTCCTCTGTGAGTTCTGGGGACTGAACTCACATCATCAGGCACGTGTGGTATGTACTCACTGAACCACCTCCAGGTCCTGTCTGGTGTTTGAGAGTCTTGCTATGTAGCTGAGATGGAGCTGGAACTTGCAATCCTCAGGCCTGAGTGCTGGGATTACAAGCATATACCTTCGTGTTTTGCAAGAAACCATACATTTTGGTATATATAAAAATTTTCTTTCTTTTTGGTTTGCTTGTTTGTTTTTGAAACAGAGTCTCGTTATACAACTCAGGCTGTCTTGAAACTCTCTCTGTAGACCAGGCTGGCCTCAAACTCACAGAGATCTGGCTGCTTCTGCCTTCCAAGTGCTAGGGTTAAAGGTGTGCGCCACTACACCCAGCTAATATATAAAATTTTCAATGCCACCAAATAGATGGAACTTTTTTGATGGGAGCATTATTGTGGCCACCAGATGTTTGCATTAATGTAATAATACATGTTTCCATGTACTTGTAATTTTGACTCCTCAGCTCAGTACCTCAAAAACAGACCAATCCATGCCAAGCTACCAAATGTAAAAGAAATATTCTCCTCACTAAAGTGCAGAATGTACTGGGGGTAAAGAGAAATCCCTTTCCAGCTACTGAATAATAATAACGCCATCTAAGGATTTTCCAAAGTGGCAGGAATTAAAATGTTCAGACAGACAATACTTCAGGTTTGCTTCTCCGTATTTTTGCTATGAATACATTTATTTATAAATAAATAGGTTGTATCAATTAACAGTGTGACAGCTGGAACAATAAAAGTGAAAATGAATGTTTTTGCATGTGATTTTTTTTTTTGTTCCAGTTGGAGATTTGGAGTCTCTTGGGTGGTGGCAGAGGACAGACGTGCAGCAGGTGGGCAGTCTGGAGGTAATATGTGTGAAGATTAATGCTGTAACTGGGTTGTGTTCAGATAACACACATTAACAAGCATGTTTATAACGATGTGTCAGATCTCCCACATGCCTCTGCTGTACCCTGTTGGTCATACTCATCCCATTTCTCCTCCTAGCGCCTCCCAGACCCCCCTCCCCCACCTGTGCTCCCTCCTCTGGACTCTTGTGTCCGTATTTATTTCTTTAAAAATAACCTTCAGAGTCTAATTAGTGCTGCCACGTACACATGTGTGTGGGGCCATCTCCTGTAACATGGTCAGCCCACCAGGGATCACAGCCCTGACGAAACTGACTCTCCTGCCTTAGCAGCCACCGACTGCCCATAGGTCCTTGTCTAGGACTGCGGACTCACGAGACTGTCCCTTGCCCATGCTGGCACGTTGGTTGGCTTGATCTTGTGTGGGCAGCCACAGTTCCTGTGAGTTCAGTAGTAGCCGGCTGGTATCCAGAAGACACTGTTTAACCTTGCCCTACCTCAACAGCAATTCCTGTGTGTATGTGTGTGTTTATGTGTGAATGTGTGTATGTGTGCGTGCGTGCGTGCGTGTGTGTGTGTGTGTGTGTGTGTGTGTCTTCCTCAGTTGTTGTCCACCTTATTTTTTGAGACAGGACCTTCTGTTGAACCTGGAGCTCACTGATTGGGCAGGCTTACTGGCCAGTGAGCTCCAGGGAGCTGGCCCCACCCCCACCCCATCTCTGCCTGTTCCTAATGCTGGGGTTACAGATGTGCTTCTGCACCTTTCCAGAGGGGACCTGCACTTAGGTCGTCCTGAACATGTGGGGGGCACTTTACTGATCCCCTCAAAGGCCGTCCTTGAGCCACTCTGCTTTACATAGTGAGACCTGGTTTGTTTTGCTTCGCTTTGTTTAAATGCAATTTGGAACAGAGATCTCAGGCTACTCAGAATTGTGGGCAGCGTTGCGGGGCAGGCCTCTGAAGACCGCGCTGCTTCAGCTGAACTGCCTGGGGGGTTCTGCAGAAAAGATTCAGAATGCACAGCTCATGAAAGATTTGAAAACAGTGAACCTTTTTAGAAAATTAGTAATAGATGAAAGCTATCTAACCCTTTTCTAGGTTCACGTAAGGTAGTCTCCTCTCCCTTATCTGCAGAGGACATGTCCAAGATCCCCTGGAACATGCCTGAGCCTACACATAGTACTGAACGCTGTACACACTGGATTTTATCCTATATACGCACACCTATAACAAGGCTTAATTGCTAAATTAGGTACAGTAAGAAAATAGCAATAATAGCTAATGATAAGACATAACAACCATCATAATTAATTATAATAAAAATTCCAGAATCACTTCTCATACTCCTTGGGGCCATTATTAAATAAAATAAAGGTTACTTGAATACCAGTGCCCGTCTGTCACTGCAGTTGACTTGACAACCAATGCCTACTGAGTAACTAATGGGCAGGTAGCATATACAGTGTGGATGCACTTGACAAGGGGATGAATCATGCCTGAGGCTGGATGGAGCAAGGTTTCTTGGTGACATGCACTTTTAAACTTATGAATTGCTTATTTCTGGAATTTCTGTTGTCTATTTTTGTACGTAATGGAAAGCTTCCTCTCCAGTTAACCTGTCTGTTTAATATCCTTTAAAGCATTTTTCAATGATCATTCTTACTGCTTACAATATATAATAACTGACTTTTATAATTGTGACATTAATTAGTACTTTTGTCTCTTTCCAGAAAAGGAGGGAAATGTAGAACCTTAAAACATTGTTCTCTGTGGTGGTTTGAATGAGAATGGCCCCCATAGGCTCATGTATTGAATGCTTGGTCTTTAGTTGGTAAAACTGTTTAGGAAGGATTAGAAGGTGTGACCTTGTTGGAGGAGGGATGGGCTGTGAGTTTTCCAAAGACGTGTGTCATTCCCCATGTGCTCTCTCTTGCCTCCTGCTTATGAATCAGGATGGAAGCTCTCAGCTACTGCTCCAATGATGCCCATCTGCCTGCCACCATGCTCCCACCATGATGGCAACTGACTGATGTCCCGAAACTGTAAGCCAGTCCCCAATTAAAGTGCTTTCTTGTATAAGTTGCCTAGGTCACAGTGTCTTTTCACAGAAATAGATCAGTAACTAAGACACTCCCTTACTAAGTTTTTGTTGATCTTTATTTTACTTCTATGAATAAAACAATCCCCACAATATGTTGCCATTGTATTTAATACATTAATTTTACTTTATCCAACTGTCTATGGTTTTCTAAAATTCCACTTGGGTCTGTTTGCCATTCAATCACAAAATGTTCTACTTTTTCTTTGAACATAAGTGGTGTTAAAATCTTTCACTCTTTTCTATTTTTCTTGCATGAACATTGTTTTTATTTGTTCTCTCATTTTGAAGGCAAAATAATTGTGAAAGATGTATACTTGTGCCTTTGTTATCTTAGTTACTTTTCTATTGCTGTGACAAAAAACACCATGACCAAGGGAACTTATTGAAGGGAGGGTTTATTTGGGGCTCACAGTTCCAAAGGTCTAGGCATCCATGACCACCATGGCAGGGAGCATGGCAGCAGGCAGGCATGGCACAGTACGGCACTGGAGCAGCAGCTGAGAGCTTCTATCCTGAGACGCAGCCATGAGGCAGAGAAAGAGAGGGAGAGAGACTGGAGACCCCCAGTGACACATCTCCTTCAATAAGACCACACCCCCTAATCCTTCTCAAAGGGTTCCACCCACTGGGGACCAAGTACTCAAATATGTAAGTCTATGGGACTGTTTCTGTTCAAACCACCACACTTGTGGTTATTTTCTTTTTTAAAATTAAATTAATTTTTTTGTTTATTTTTGAGATTGTATTTTAATCAAAACATTTTTCTTTTCCATTCCTTCTCTCCAAACCCTTCCATATATACCTCCCCACTCTCCTTCAAATTCATCCCTCTTTTTTCGATTGTTATTGCACGCATATATGCATTTGTAGACTTATATTCCTAAATATAACCTGCTGAGTTTATATCATGCTACTTGTATGCGTGTTTTCCGGACTAACCCTTTGGCACTGGACAACCAATTGGTGTGTTCTCCGGGAAGGACCATCTCTCCCGGTCTCAGCTTTCCTCAGCTGCCCATAGTTATTAGTGTAGGGTTGAGTCCCACAGGCTTTGCCCTGTTGGCATGCTCATTGGTGTCCTCCTTGTTCAGCTCACCTTCAGGCAGCCATGTTGGTGAGACTTTACCGATGCAGTTTCTGATGTTACTGGGAGGCATAATCTCACAGCGAAATCATTTATTTATGTGGATGCAGGTGTGTGGACACATGCATGCCGCAGTGCACATGTGGAGATCAGAGAACCACTTGTGGGAGTCAGTTCTTCCCTCTACCATGTGGGGCCAGGGAGGGATCAAACTCAAGTCATCAGGCTTGGTGGCAGACACCTTTTCCTGATGCGCCGTCTCCCCATCCAGAACAAAACAAAACAACCCCACAATGACAGCAACGAGACAAAAAACAAGAACAAAGAACAGAAGCATCCTGCCCTTGTGTAGGCTCCCTGGAGTTCAGTTCTCGGCACCTGCCCTTGCGTAGACTCCCTGGAGTTCAGTTCTCGGCACCTGCACTGTGTGGTTCACGAACACCTGCCACTCGAGCTTCAGGGGATCCAGTGCCCTCTTTCGGTCTGTGTAAGCACCTACACTCATGTGTGCATATACACACACATACACATAATACTAAAATAAAATTATAAAAACAAGAAACAATGGAGAAACGGGGTGGGTGGGGAGCTGGAGAAGAAGGAAGACTGAAGATTTTCAAAGCTTCCTCAGAGACAAGCTTCCTTTGGGATGTGACCCGGGCCCCAAAGCCGGAGTGTAGAGGCCAGGCCGTAAATCCTGGAGTTCAGCACCATGGCTGCCTTGGACCTTCACAGACAGATAAATCTTCCATGCAGCTGCTGATGGATGCTTGCGTGAAGAGGAAGTGTCATCACAGGTCATGGCTCTGACTTCGTCGGTGGGTTGATTACCGTGATGGCTGCCTGGCATGATGGCGTTATTGGAAGGTGGGTCCTAGAGGAAGAAGGCCATGCAGGACCCACCCCAAAAGATGTCCCAGTCCCTTCCACATCCATATGTCCTGGCTGCCACAATGAGCAGCTGCACACCCTCCTGCTGGAATGTGCTGACTTAAAAGCAGAGAGCCAGTCAAACATGTACTGAATTTTTGTGTATAGCTAAGCTACAATAGACCCTCTCTCTTTAAGCCTTTTTGTTTTATTTTGGTTTTCAAGACAGGGTTTCTCTTTGTAACAGCTCTGGCTGTTCTGGAACTCTCTGTAGACCAGGCTGTCCTTGAACTCACAGAGATCTGCCTGCCTCTGCTTCCCAAGTGCTAGGATCAAAGGTGTGCACTACCACACTGGCTTCATTTAACGTTTTTTGGCGCTGGGCTGGGGATGTAGGTTGGTGATCGGAGGCTTGCCTGGTGTACCCAAGGCCCTAGGTTTGATCCACCCAACTACAAAACAAACAAATGTTGCTTTTTTGTTTTTCCCCCACAGTGGTACACACCTGTAATCCCAGCACTCTGGAGGCTGAGGCAGAAGTTCAAGGCCACTCTTGGCTACCCAGTGAGACCCTGCATCCAAAAAAGAACCCGCATAGCACTGTAATTTATGGTATTTTGCAGATGGTCAAACTGAACTCGAGGGTGACTTAGGAGAGCCAATGGCAGGAAAGTCTGCAGTCAGGTCTGGCAGGATGAAGCCATGCCCTTAGGCCCTGAGCCTCTCACAGGGTCTTTCACAGGCTTGTCGGCTCTCCGTCCTGATGGTTGTGGTCACTCTGGCTCTTTGGCTGTGACTTCCCCTTGGTCATGGAATTTGCCATTTGGATGAAACTGAAGGAAACCCTTGTCTTCAGGCCAGTTTGCTGGCCTTGAGTTCATGATTCTCCTGCCTCAGCCTCTTGAGGATTACAGTTGTGTGAATTTTTTTTTTTTAAAAAAGGTAGGCTCAAAAAATTTAGATACAATTTCCCCCTCTATCCTCCCCTCTCCTCTCATCCGTTCTCTCTTCCCCTCCCCCCTCTCCCCTCCCCTCCTCTACCATCTCCTCTCCTTTCCTTTCTTGGCAGTCCAGCCCAGGCTGTCCTAGAATTCACAATCCTCCTGTTGCAGCCTCTTAAGTGCCAGGATTACAGTGTGCCCCACCATGCTTGGCATAGCCCATAAAACCTTTAGATGCATTAGAAGTCCATGAGATCTGCCGTAAGATATACTTACTCTATTTTGCCAAAGAGTCTGTCCCCACGGTAAGCCTCATGAGAACCTATTAAATTTCTCTAAAGTCAAACCACAAGCAGCTTCTCCTGCAGAGTCCTCTGACTACCCTGCCAAGGTGGCAGACAAGTCACACATCGGGTCGGAGGTGTCAGCGCTAAAAACGACCCTGCGCTTAAAGGCGGGGAACCAGGTGTTAATTACATTTGGCAAGATCACGAGGGCTCAGACAGGCATGCCTTCTCAGTAGCTTTGGCTGAGAGGGAGCAAAGGGATCATTCCTGCACAGGAAGGGAGCATCCAGTTAATCACTTCTGTGGCTTTAATTCCTTGTTTTTAAAGATTTGTTTATTTTCATTTTATCTATATGGGTGTTTTTCTGGCAAGTACATCTGTGTACCTGCATGCCTGGCACCCAAGGAGACCAGAGAGGGCATCAGATCTCCTGGACCTGCAGTTACAGATGGCTGTGAGCTGCTGTGTGGGTGCTGAGAATTGAACACAGGTCCTCTGGAAGAACAGCCAGTGCTCTTAACTGCTGAGACACTTCTCCAGCCTTCATTTCCTCATTTTATTTATTATTATTATAATTTTTTTGAGACAAGGTCTGGCCATCTTGGAACTCACTGTATAGAGCAGGCTGGCCTTGAATTCACAAAGATCTACCTACCTCTGCCTCCCTCCTGAGTGCTGGGATTAAAGATGTACACTACCACACCGGGTGCAGCTCATTAACACTGATTTTAAAATATAGGTTTAACTTGGAGCTTGATCCCTGTCATTAACAGCTGCTTACTGTCTTAGTTAAGGTTACTATTGCTGTGACAAGTCACCATGACCATGGCAACTCTTATAAAAGAAAGTATTTAGTTGGAGCTGGCTTACAGTTCAGAGGTTTAGTCCATTATCATCATGGCGGGGAGCACGGCCACATGCAGGCATGGTGATGGAGAAGCGGCTGAGAGCTATATCCTGACCCTCAAATGGAGAGAGAGACAGACAGACAGACACTGGGCCTGGCTTGGGCTTTAAAAGCCTCAAAGCCCAACCCCAGTGACACACCTTCTCCAACAAGGCCACACCTAACCTTTCTAATCCTTTCAAATGGTCCATTCTTTGGTGACCAAGCATTCAAATATATGAGTGTACGGGGGCCATTCTTATTCAAGCCACCACACGTACCCTGAAATAACTGTTTGTGTGTACAATACATATGTACACAATACTGTGTATGAGTGTGTGTGTGTGTGTGTGTTATACTGTACACACACTATTTTTTGACACGATCTTACTATAGAGCCCAGGCTATCCTCAATCTTGCCTCAGCCTCCCAAGTGCTAGGATTATAGATGTGTACCTCCACAACTTGCTTTATTTTGATAGGAAAATATTTGGCTGACTGATCTTGGAGTAAGACAAGGGTTGCCGAAGGCTACCAGAAGCCGAAAGAGAAATGGAAGAGGTTCTGTCTCACTCCCAGAAGGAACCAACTCTTTTCAGCCTGGGTTTTGGATTTTTATTCTCCGATTAGTGAGACCATAAATTTTTGATTAAAATATCTGTATCAAGGGGCTAGAGAGGTGGCTTCATGGTTAAAAGTGTGTCCTGCTCTTAAGAGGACCTGAGTTCAGCTCTCAGCATCCACTACAGGCAGCTAACAGGTGCCTGTAACTCCAGTTCCAGGGGATTCAACGCCACCTTCTGGTCTCCTAGGGCACTGCAACCATGTGCACAGACCCACACTCACACTCATACACATATGCACATATATACACGTAATTAAAGTTAAAATAAAAAAATCTTTGTTAGCTGTTTTTAATCATTGCTATGATAAAATATACAAAAGCAACTTACAGGATGAGAGGTTCTTTTGGGTCACGGTTTCTCGGCAGGAAGGCACTGTAGTGGGAGTGGCTTTGTCTGTGGTAACAGGAGCATGAGGCAGCTGATCACATCCCAGTGACTGACCAGGAAGCAGAGCAAACCAGACCAGAAGTAGCAGCAATTATAACCTTCAAATTCTGCCCCTAGTGATCCACCCCTTCCAGCTAAGCGTCCTGTCTCTCAGCTTCCACAGCCTCCCCAAACAGCACCGACAACTGGGGAGCCAAGGGCTCGGATGCCTACTGGAGATGCTGCAGGTTTTAAACCACCACTTGTGTGCGATTTTCTTGATCAGGTTATTTAAAGTAAGAAGGCTCAGCCTAAATGGGGGTGGCGCCTTCTGGCGGTGACTCAGATAAAGGAGGTGGCAGAAGGCGTGGTGCCTGTTAGCCTTCACACTTACCTGCAAGTTCATCTACTCTGTAGCTGCTGCTGTTACTGCTACATTTCCTCACTGACATCAGAACCCAGGTTCTTCAGGTTTCCAGTGTGGAGTGATGTGTCTCTCCCAGCATCCTCCAGGCCTTCGGCACTGGATTGGGACTGCTGAGGGATATAACCTTGTGGACTGAGCATCTACTGTGTTCTAAGTCCCCCATTGTGAGACAGCCAGTGAGGCACTCCCTATACCATATTGTGTAAGGCAAGCTCATCAATCCCCTTCTAATCCGTATCCATTCTCTCCATTCTGTTCCTCTAGGGAACCCTAACATACCACGCTAGGGAACAATTGCTTCCTGGGCCAGAGGAACTCTGAGTCAAACCTATTAATTACGATCTGACCTGCTTCCCAACCTCGGTGATAAAGGGCTGTCCTAAAAATAGAACCTATTTTGGGCAAAGCTGGTATGGATCTAGGTGACTTTCTGGCCATGAAGAATTTTTTTTTTTTTTATCAGCAAGAATCAATATGTTGCAGGCTGGATAAGGCTTATTTTAAAAAGTTGGTCCCCCCACCGGGGCAGGGGCAGGGGGAATGGTAGATGGAGAGATGGCTCAATGGTTAAGAGCACTGGCTGCTCTTTCAGAGGATCCAGAACCTACATAGCAGACTGTAAGCATTTGCAACTCCAGTCCCAGGGGACCTGACACCCTCTTCTGGCCTCTGTGGGCACTACATGCACGTGGTGCACAGACAGGCAAAACACCCACACATGAAAATAATAATAATAAATAAATAAAATGTTCAAAAGTATTGTAAAAGGTCTTTTTGAATAAAATAAGCATCTCAGAGTATGTATACAGAAAGCATAAGCACCAAAAGATATTCCTAAAGACAAATTATAATTTACTTAAATGGATGTTTACCATTTTGCTCTAAGCATAAATAAATTTAACTCTGTTTACTTCAATGCTTTGCAGAGCTCTACAAAATTGTTCCTTTAAAAATTTTAACCATGTACTAACTTTCCAGTAAGAAAGTTCAGGCAATTTTTAAAACTATTTACATATTTTAAAAGATTAATTTTATTAGTTATGCATATGTAAGTGTGTCTGTGAGAGGTACTGTGCACGAGTGTGCTACATACAGAAGCCAGAAGGGGGCGTCAGACCCTCTGGAGCTAGAGTTACAGGCAGCTGTGAATTGCCTCACACTGGTGCTGGGAACAGAACTCTGGTCCTTTGCAAGAGCAAGAAGTACTCTTGACCCCTGGGCCATCCGTCCACTCCCAGGTGCTTGATGATTTGACATGCTTCTTTTTTAGAGCCTCTCATTTTATTAGCATCAGTTCTGAAAGTAATCCAATGACACTACAGAGTTGTCTCTTACTTTGTAGGCTCAAAAATGCAGAGACCATGGAAGGGCAAAGGTTTGTCCAAAGGTATAAAGAACACAAATTCTGAGAGAAACATGAATCGGCAGCAGTTTTCCTCATCGTTTCACAAGACCCACACACTGGATTAGCTCAGTTGTCAGCCCAGATTCACAAAGATCAAAGAGACAAAGTCTTGAGTCTAATTGTTGGATCCTGCTCCTGTGCTGAGTCCTTTTGCATCCAACACTTCACAAAACCCACTGTCTTGGTCTTTTTTCTCTTGCTATTGCAGAATACCAGGCACTAGGAAACTTATAAAGAAAGAAGTTTGCAAGCCAGGCAGTGGTGGCATATGCCTTTGATCCCAGCACTCGGGAGGCAGAGGCAGGCAGATCTCTTTGAGTTCGAGGCCAGCCTGGGCTACAGAGCAAGTTCCAGGACAGGCTCCAAAGCTGCACAGAGAAACCCTGTCTCAAAAAACAAAACAAAACAAAAAACAAAAAAAGAAGGAGACAGAAAGCAAGAAAGCAAGAAAGCAAGCAAGCAAGCAAGAAAGAAAGAAAGAAAGAAAGAAAGAAAGAAAGAAAGAAAGAAAGAAAGAAAGAAAGAAAGAAAGAAAGAAGTTTGTGCAGCCGTGATTCGGGGAGCCGTGATTCGGGGAGCCGTGATTCGGGGAGCCTGGAGGTTCCGGAGCACAGTGCTAGCATGGGTTTGGCATGTTTGAGGGCTGACTTGCTGTGTCACAACATGACGGAAGTCAAATGAACATGTGTCAGAGAGAGGGTTCCAGCATGGGGTGAGCTTAAACCCACTGTCACCACAGTTAACCCACTCCGAATTAACCGAATTAACCCGCTCACAGCGGCAGAACCCTTGGGACGCAGTCACCTCTCTAGCGCCTTACTCATACTGCGACAATTAAACTCCACTTTGAGTCATGCAGGTGTAGAGAATAACTCATGGAAAAAAATAACTTCAGCCTAGAAGTTGCCATGGAGGGTGGAGCCCCTGGGGGCAGCAGAGTGGCTTCCCAAGTGGCCACAGCTCCCTTGTGGCTTCTCTGGACCAGTGTCCTCCTTGGTGGATATAGATCTCTGAAACCACGTGTTACAGGGTGAGTAATGGAAGCAGACGTAAGCCTGCCTGTTAAAGGGCCCACACTAGCTCTGTCACTCTTCTTTCTCTCCAGAGAGGCAAGACGAGAATTCATTGCAAAGAATTACTCAGTTCTCCCTGGAGTCAGAGTCTGCCGCTGAGGGCTGCCTAGGCTGAGATGGAGTGTTAGCTTTCCACTCGGGCGATGCCCAAGCAAAAACGGTTTAAAAGAGAAAGAATTTACCTTGGCTCACGGCTGCAGAAATTCCAACCCTTGGTCTTCTGGCTCCATTGCTGTGGGCTGCAATGAAGCAGAGCATCGTGGTGGAGGAAGCTTGCTCACTCACAGCAGAAACAGGAGAAGGCAGGGGACACGAGACAGCCTCCCCACAGGCCCGACTTCACACCCCTCCCAATAATGCTATCAAATTATGAATCTGTCAGGGGGTTATCACTGTCTCAGAGGCCTCACGGGCCAGTCAGCTCTTCATGCTTGGATCGCCAGCTTGGGATGCTAACTTCAGCACATGAACCTTATAGCTTCGAGTCTCTCTCTCTCTGTCTCTCTGTCTGTCTGTCTCTCTGTCTGTCTGTCTGTCTGTCTGTCTCTCTCTCTCTCTCTCTCTCTCTCTCTCTCTCTCTCCTTTCCTCTCTCTCTCTCTCCCTGCCTCTCTCTCTCCTTTCCTCTCTCTCTCTCCCTTTCTCTGTCTCCCTCCCTCTCTCTCCCCTGCCTGCTTCTTTCCCTCCTTCCTCCCCCTACCCCACCCCCACAGATGAGCTGTGACCAGCTGCCTCCCACCATGATAGACTGTGTCCCCTTAAACAAGCACTGTGCACTGGGCATTTTGTCACATCAGTAAGAAAGGCAATATAGTCTGTGGATCCAGACTCAGAAAACAGGAGTCCTAAAGCGGATTGGCACGTGTGTGGGTTGGGTTAGAATGCCAGAGTTCAGGTCCATGTCCGTGATTTTCTAGGTGAGAGGCCCTAGACAGATTTTCAACCACTCTGGAACCTGGTTCTTCAGACTGTGAAATGGTATAGAAGCCAGTGCCTGCTCTGAGGAGGTGCCTGTGTGGTGTTTGGCACCGAGATCATGTCCCGCGGTTGGCTCTTGCTGTGTCTGACTCTTAGTCACTGTTCTCCATCCACAAGATGGTTCCTGGCATCTACCTATAGACCGGTCCCCATTACTAGAAGAAAAAGCCTTTTGGGCTCCACTGAAGACTGCTGGGTCATGCAGGACACAGAGGTCATTCACAGCTGCCAGGTTCCAAGATGCTGCCATCCATCCGCGGTGAACATGAATGGTGTCTCTAACACGAGGACTCCTCCCACACAGCTGTGCTGTGGTCCCAGGAGGACCCACCCAAGAAGCTTGGTCCTGCAGGGAGAGTTGGTGGTTTCGTGGGGACACCTCTGTGGCTGGACACACTTAGGAAGACTGAGCGAGAAAACCTCGGGCTAGGAAATAAGCAGCCACAGATGAATGACAGGTCAAGGCTAACAAGGCTAGCCCAGCTCACTTGGGGCCAGGCTGCCCACGCAGATGTGGTCCAGGGCCCCAGGCACAGCTGCTGTTGGGGACTGTTTGCACCAGTTCCCCGGGGCTCCTTGCCGTCTTTCCTGTGGGACGGGGTGGCGCTGGGAGTCATCAAGGAAGGGTTCACTCCAGACGTGCCTGGTTTCAGGGAAAATGAACAAAGCCAGGTGTTGTGGTGAAAACCTGTAATCTCAGTACTTAGGGGGCTAAGGCAGAAAGGCTGGGAATCAGGCTAGCCTGGGCTACAAGAGTGAGTCTGAGGCCAGCCTGTGTGACAGAGCAAGATCCTGTCTCAAAAGGGGGAGAGAGGAGCTGGATGGATGGCTCAGTGGTTAAGGGCATTAACTACTCTTGGAAAGGACCAGAGTCCATTCCCCAGCCCCCACACGGAGGCTCACAATCATCTGAAACTCCAGTTTCAGGGGGTCTCACGCCCTCTTCTGGTCTCCATGGGCACCAGGCAGGCATGGGGTGCCCATACATACATTTAGACAAAACACTAACACATAAAATAATAATCAGTCTTTTAAAGTGTGGGAGGGGGAAGGAGAGAGAGAAAGGTGGGGAGAGAGAGAGAGAAATTAGGAAATAGGATAAATGTTTCTTGGACTGAAATACATATAAACCTACCATAAATCACAAAATGAGATGCTGATTTTTCCTTCAAGCCCAAACTCCTAGAAAGACCTTGAGGCAGCTAACTTCATGAAATCACAGAGTAGTATGGTAGTTTTTGGGGTCAGGGGACAAGGAGGAAATACAGTTACTAATCCCACAAAGCTTTAGACTAACATGATAACTAAACTCTAGAGATCTTCTGTGTACCACTATACTGACAGCTGACAACCATGGACATTCCACAAGAGGGTGGGTCTCATGGTAAGCATCCCAACAATAAAATATTACTAATTTTTAATTTATTTTTGAGGCAGGGTCTCACATAGCCCAGGCTAACCTCAAATATGCTACATTGTCCAGGATGACCTTGAACTCCTCATTTCTGTGCCTCCACTTCCCGAGTGCTCGGATTACAGGTGTAATCCACGTCCTCATTTATGCAGTGCTGGGAACTAAACTCAGGACTTTGTGTGTGCTAGGCAAGCACTCGAGCTGAATCCCCGGCCCTAAGATAATTTCTCTTGGATGCCCGTGTTGTTAGTGACAGCGTGCCTGAAAGACTGCACAAACAGCTGAGGCCCAACCTCATCTCAGCAAGGAGTTAGTTATGCCGGAGACATTGCCCATGAACTTGGAGAATGAAAGTGAGGTGGTCTCCTCCCCATGCAAACACCTTTGTTATTTGAGAGATATCTGCTTTTTTTTTTTCCTTCTCGGAGTGGGCTGCGTCTTTGTTGGCCAGCGCGGTACACCACACTCAGCCTGCCTGCTTCCGCTGGCTTGTCTTGCTCACTAATTAGAGAGCTGCCGCCTGATTCACCTTGTTAATTAGAGGGACTTGAACACGGAGGCCTCCGGGCAGTATGCGAGAGAGCCTCGCACCAGTGCCCCGAGAACGAGGCAGTCTGTGAACTCATTCTTCTCATCTACCTTCTATTTTTCATTTGAAATGAATAAATCATTGAGATTTTCCTTGTGGAGTGAGAACGCAAGAATTCACATCTTTGTAAGATGTAAATTACATGTGATCAATAGGAGAGGCTTTTGCGCATGTGGTACTTACATGCTTTTTCTAATTCCCCTCATGTTGGTGGGTGGAAAATGGCCTGTAATGCGTGTCTCCTCTCCGTGAACCCATGCCCTTCACCAGCTGAGAGAGGGTGCTGGGCAGGAACACAGCCGTTGCATGGACGCTGTTGGGAACGGATCCAGTGGTTTGCAGTTCACTTGCACATGGCGGGAGGGGAGAAGGTGGTGCACACCTGTAATCCCAGCACTTGGGAGGCAGAGGCAGGTGGATCTCTGAGTTCAAGGCCGGCCTGGTCTACAGAGCGAGTCCCAGGACAACCAGGGCTACACAGTGAGACCTTGTCTTAAAAGAATAAACAACAGCAAAAATGCTTTGGGGAAGGGGATACTTAAGGAAGCGAGGCCTCAGCAAAGCATTTGTTGGACCAGCCTGGCTCTCCAACCTCCCTCCCCCAGGGCCCTAACTGCTCATAAAGAAAACAAAGGTATTAGGTAGTTTCAGTCTAGACACCCCCACGCCAAAGTCTCACTATGTAGCTCAGAGTGTCCTTTCATTCATTATATAGCCCAGGCTGACCTTGAACTTGTGATTCTCTGGCCTCAGCCTCTGGAATGTTAAGGCATGCACTACCTCACCTGGGTGAGATACCCCTAGAGATGTTCCTTGATTGAAATTGAAGTTTTAGGTATAACACCTAGGCCTCTGACCTGCGTGCCTATGCACATACCACTATCCCCTGACCGTACATAGAATTTAAAAGGAAAGAAAAACTAGGAGGTTGAAGAGATGGCTAGGTGGTTAATAATAGCACTTACTGCTATTCTAGAGAACCTAAATTTCATTCCTGAGTATCTCAGAACTGCCTGTAACTCCAGCTTCAAGGGGATCCAATGCCCTCTACTGGCCTCTGCAGAAACTACACACATGTATGCACATACCTACAGACATGTACACACATACACATAAATTTAAAAAATCATAAAAAAAGTCTACTTGGGTTTGATCAAACTATAAAGCTGGTCACAGAAGCAGGCATGTCCACAAACAATGTGTTTTTCTTCCCTTTCTCCTGCATAGGGAGGGCGCTGTGAATGTTCCTCTTAGTGGCTTTTCTCTACTCCATCAAAAGGAGACATTGCAGAGAAGGAAGATAGATTCTTCACAGGTGGAAAAGGGGGTGCAAGTATGGACTCCCCATGTTAAAAAGCCAAAGGGTTCCTGCTAAACAGAGCAGTCCAATAACCCCACTGTCAGACTTGGAGGTTACTCTGTCTCTCATAGATCGTTTCTAGTCCTTACACAGACTCCCTTGCTGAGACTTTGGCAAAAGGCATGCAAAATTATCTCTTTGGAGAAAGGAAGGAACTTTATATCTGTATATATATATATATATATATATATATATATATATATATATATATATATATATTTCTATCTCTATATCTATCCTGGGGAAAATGCTGATGCTGTTTTCTAGAATGTTCCTTGCATCCTTGGGCACATCTGACTTGGTACCCATGAGCTTGCTTTCTATGTACATTTATTGCATGCACAACATAGGGAGAACACCAAGGGCATCGTTGGCCTTGGGACCCATTTGCAGAAGGAGGGAACTAGAGGAGCAGTTGGTCACGGGTACACAGTGTGGCCAGTGCTCTGGGCCATGGTGACTGTCCTAGTACAGAAGATGAAGTCTCAAGAGAAGGGATGTTTGTGAGGGTTTGGGGTGGGCGATGTGTGGGGAATGCGCAGAGATGCTGGGGAGAGACTGTTTCTGTCAGTTTATAGGAAGCCATAGAAATATCAAGCTCATCCTAGGCTGAGAGCATCTAGGGAAGGCTAGAGACTGGGCAAGAGGGAGGCAGATGGCAGCCAGGGTATGGGGGGGGGGTAGGGGTGGGAGTTCAGGGGGTTTCCACAGCTCCTGGAAGACTGACCTGCCATTCTTGAAAGGTGAGCCCGGGCGTGTTTCTCGATATATTCTTCTTAGTGTGTGCCTGCTGTGAGCCTCCAGCCCGGGGAAGGCAGCGCCCGGGCTCAGCAGGAGCGCAGGCCGGTCTGCAGAGCACTTGGGAGGGTGTAGATCTGTTCTTGCTTTCTTTGACATTTTTTTCTCTGCATAACTCCAGCCCCATGTGCTGGAACCACAGAACAGAGTGAAAACAGAAAGTGAGTCTAACAGGCAAAAATAGCCATTTCTGCTACAGCCACAACTTGTCTGAATTTCAAGTTTAATTATTATGTGCCTCCCGCATACTGGGTTTTTAGACAGGTGGTGCCACTCCCAACTTACTGCCATTTTTAATTGGCACATGATACATAGGATGAGATATCGTGTGATGTTTTGATATGTACATGCATTGCATAACCATCAGATCAGGGTCATCAGCATCCCCATCAAACATTTGACATTTGGGGGGGCACGTTCAAAATCCTCCCTTAGAGTTAATTTAAAATACACGTTAGGGGCTGGCTGATTAGCTTATTTGGTTAGAACTTGGTGCTAATAAAATACTCATTAGGGCTGGACAGACAGCTCAGTGATTAAGAACCTGGGTTCAGTTCCTGGCACCTACATGGTAGCTCACAACCATCTGTAACTCCAGTTCCAGGAGAATCTGATGCCCTCTTCTGGCCTCTGAGGGCACTACACACCCACGTTGCCCTGCAGCTCATGCAGCAAATGCTCATACACACAAAATAATAAATATATCTTTAAAGAAACACACACTGTGTTGTTGTTAACAATAGCCTTCCTGCTGTAATACTCAGCACCCACAAATCTTAATTAGGATTCACACACCTGGCTCCGTGGAGGTAGAATTGGGCCCAGTCCTTTGCCAAAGTTACCACAAATAATAAAGGGTCTCAAGATGAAAAAGGACCTAGCGAGAATCAGGCAGAAGCAACTAGCACTTGAGGAGACACAGAAGGTATGCTGGACAGCCTCACGTCAGCTTGACTGGAGTCATCTGGAAGGGGGACCTTCAACTGAGAAAACACCTCCACAAGATCGGGATGTAGGCACGTCTGTGGATATTTTCTTAATTAGCCATTAATGGGGGAGGGCCCAGCCCATTGTGGGTGTCATCCCTGGGCTGGTGGTCCTGGATTCTATAAGAAAGCAGGCTGAGCAAGCCATGAGGAGCAAGCCAGTAAGCAGCACCCCTTCATGGCCTCTGCATCAGCTCCTGCCTCCAGGTTCCTGTCCTGCCTGAGTTCCTCTCCTGACTTCCTCTAATGATGGATTGTTGATGTGAAAGCATAAGCCAAATGGACCCTTGCCTCCTCAACTTGGTTTTAGTTATCCATGGTGTTTCACCACAGCGACAGTAACCGTGACTAAGACAGGGATGCTCTGTGAAGTATAAAAGCCATAGCTGCGAGACGGGGATGTCACCGGGGAGGCGGCTCTGGCATTGAGCTTTACAGAACGAAGGGGAAAGTGGGTTTCAGTGGTGGTGATGGGAAAGGTTTTCCAGACTAGTCACAGCTAGTGAGAGCGAGGGGCCGGCTGGGGGTGTGCGCTGCATGGCTCGGGCTGCCGGGACTCACTGAGGTCCTCATTCAGGGAAGGAGACCAGAGTAGGACCCAGAGGACTGGAGGGTTCAGGGCAGAGTATAAACAGGATCAGATCTGAATTCAGAAAGGAGGCCCCTGCCCCGTGCTGCTGTGATCTTTCCAAACTATTATGTGTTAGGACCACAAACGTGGGGCCTTTTTATCATCTAGGCGAGAGCTATGCTGGGTTGGAACCAGCCCAGACTGGCCGAAAACTGCGAGGTGGATCAAGCAGGGTTGGAGCAACACAGTGAGCAGCGCCCGGGGAGGTGTCTACAGATGTGGAAACGGAGGGAGGTGAGTTCCAGATGTGGAAACAGAGGGGTAGGGAGAATATCCCCACTTCTAACTGCGGAGTGGCCTGGCATCCTGCTTCATGTGAGCCATGTGAGACTTCCTGCTGCACAGCCTCCAGCCTGAAAGCTTTGGGGGTGGGAGAATCCAGCTATATGGTCCCATCCACCCTTGGAGGGTGCTGGGTCCGACAATAAAGCTATCCTCACCAGCACACACCACTGCTTTCCCAGAGAGTGTGAGCTGCCCGGTACAGGCTGTCACGTCAACATCGACTTTATATGGTGTGTCCTTTCTGCTTAAAAAAACAAAACAAAAATCTATTTTTATTTTAGGCGGAGTAGAACCCCACCCCCAGGGGATTTGAAGCCAGGTGCTTTCCAATACGGGAATCACGGGGTCCACTCTACACAGTGAACCCACCTTCCTCTGCTCAAACAAGTCAAGTCCTGTCTTTGGCATGACCATTCCAGATGACTGTGGGGTCCAGCAACCTTGTCCTTTCTCCCTGGGAAAGGCCAAAGGAGGGACAGATGCCATGAAGGTGGGTCACAACAGTCACTGGGCACTGCCACTCTCGGGGTTAAAGGAGATGCTGCGTTCGACTCTTACTCCCTCTGGATTCCTTCAGCCATCTTGTATTGTACTTACCAGGAGGTCCGCACTGGGCATCGACACAGCTACTCACAGCCCGGGGCAGGAGAGAAGTCTCACAGCAGAGCCGTGGAGCTGGGACGTTTCACTAGGCGTCAGTACTTGAGCCAAACCTTGGGTCGCCCTGCATCTAAAGAGGGCCTCTGAGCTAATTTGCAACTTTGGCAAGTAATTTGCATCAGTTACCAGAAAATGAAGTGATTTTAAAAAAATAATTAAAAAATGAATACATGGATGAAAGCCTCTATAGAACACATACAAGATGGAACCAGTAATGAAATAACAAGGGAGAGCCGGCAAGATGGCTCAGTGGGTAAAGCACTTGCCGTGTGACCCGGAGACCCGGAGACCCAGAGACCCGGAGACCCAGAGACCCAGAGACCCAGAGACCCGGAGACCCAGAGGCCCGGAGACCCGGAGACCGGGAGACCCAGAGACCCAGAGATCCAGAGACCCGGAGACCCGGAGACCGGGAGACCCAAGACACACAGGGTAAATAAATACAATTAAAAATAGCAATCAAAGCCCATAAGGTTTTCTCCCGAGTATGGAGCCTCATCAGCCCCGCAATCTCCCTGGATGCTGAGAGTTTCAGAAGCTACCCAAGGTCCACAGACCACTTCCTGACATCTGCCTCCGAGGGCCACATTCAAGTACAGGAGCATCTCAAGTCTGCGGCATGCCCTGGTGTAGGGGATGAAGGCTTCCTGCCTGTTACCCCTGAAGTACTACAGCGCTCCCACCTCTTGAGAAACGTCTGTAGTTGAGGAACATTCTCCAAACACTTGAAAAGCTTGTTCTGGCTGGAGAGGTGGCTCAGGGCTCTTACACAGGACCTGAGTTGAGTTTAATTCCCAGCACTCTCATTGGGCAGTTTACAGCTGCCTGTAACTCCAGCCCCGTTGGGATCTGACAACTCTGACCCCTGCACCAGGACTCATGTGCATACATACACAAACACACACACACACACACACACACACACACACACACACACACTCACATGCAGCAGATGTGCCATGCCTTCCCTCCTGTGATGTGAGGACACACACACACTGTCTCTCACACACACTCACACACACACACACACACTCACACGCAGCAGCTCTGCCTTGCCTTCCCTCTGACAACGACTAAGAAGCTCTGAAACTGTGAACTCCAATTCCCTTCCTTTCTGTGGTGCTTTACTGGGTATTTTCTCAGCAGTGACATCGGTAACCGAGACACAAGTGACCCACAATGTCAGGCGCCATTCCAGAGCTCTGTCTTGTCTGGGCCGGGCACATGCCTCCAAACACACCTATGCAACACCAGGCTTAGAAACCAGCTTGTTTTGATACCTTAGTGTCTGGAGTTAGTGTCATTCCTTTAGAGTGGTTTCTCTATAAAAGCAGATTTATTTTATCTTAAGTTATGGACCACTTGGCAGGCTGACGCAGAAGGAATGCAAGTCTGAGGCATTGGAAAGAAAATGTTTGATGTATTTTTTAAATTATTATTTGTTTTTATTCGTGTGTGTGTGTGTGTGTGTATGTATGTGTGTGTATGTACTTTATGTGCCTGACTGTATGTTCACCACACACCTGCAGGTGCCCAGAAGGGCAGAAGAAGGCATTGGATCCCCTGGAACTGGAGTTACAGACTGTTGTGAGCCACCATGTGGTTGCTGGGAACTGAACCCAGGAAGAACAGCCAGTGCTCTTAACTGCTGAGCCATCTCTCCAGACCCTGTCTAATATATAGGGGTGAGAACTATATTTGCAATTCTATAAATGTGGTAGTATATCCTTGTCTGTGAGAGACACAACCCGGAACCCCAGTGGGCTTCTGAAACAGTGACTAGAAACTGACCTCTCTGTCCTCCACTAATAAACCTATGACAGTTTAGTTTATACAGCAAACACACTAAGAGGTTAATGACGACAGTGAATACTAGAATAGACCCACTCTCACGAGGCACTGTTGTAAAAGTTATGTGACCGTTGTCTCCGAACAGCTTGGCTGGGCCGTATGTGCTCACTCCTGCAGTGAGGTGAGATCACGCACTGCCTGTGATGTGTGGAGATGGATGCCATCAGCAAAGGGATGCAAGCAGGACCCTGCCGGACATCCCTTCTCCCGCTTTCAGCAGAGGATCACATAAAGGAGCACACTGTGCCACCATGTGGAGTGGAACTCCCAACTGTCCCTGGAAAGGCAGGAAGCTGGGACACCAAGCTTCAGCTTCAGGCTGCCAGAGGGGTGGGTGTGAGCAAGTGCAGGGGTGGGGATGCTGGAGGAGGGGTGAAGTGGGGTGGCTGAGTCTGTCAGCAATGGGTAGGGCTTGCATCCACTGAGGGGCAGCTTGGTTGGCACAAGGCCTGGGGAGGCTTTGGAAGCCATTGACGCAGTGATAGTTAGAGAGGACAGCCCATCCATGGAGGGCACGGAGCAGAGGATCTCCCTCCTTCTCAGACTTATTTATTTATTTATTTATTTATTTATTTATTTATTTATTTATTTACTTACTTACTTATTTACTTACTTACTTACTTACTTACTTATTTACTTACTTATTTATTTATTTATTTATTTATTTATTTATTTATTTATTTAGTGTATGGGTAGTCTGCCTGAATGTATATGTGTCTGTGCACCATGTGGTGCCCAGGGAGGCCAGAAAAGGGCTTAGGATCCCCTGGAAATGGAGTTAGAGATGATCGTAAGTTGCCATGTGGGTGCTGAGAATTGAACCTGGGTCCTCTGGAAGAGCATTACATCTTATGTGCTGAGCCATCTCTCCAGAACACATGTCTTGGTGTGCGTGCGTGCGTGTGCGTGCATGCGTGCGTGCGTGCGTGCGTGTGTGTGTGTGTGTGTGTGTGTGTGTGTGTGTGTAGACAGCTCTGAAAAGCCAAGCACACCTGCACTTGCAGCCTCCTTTGGGAAGCTGACTTTCCACTCCAGCTGACCTACAGAGTAAGGCCTGTCTTTAAAAGCAGTCGTTAGTCAGCCAACAAATACTAGAAACACCTGATCAGTGATAGTCCTGGAGGATACAGCCCTTCTCAGGACACAAGTGTCTAGCTTCGGAAAGTAAACATTACAAAATAAAAACAACTTTCGATGTTGTAAGTATGTTAATACAAAGAACTACTTTCTGAAGACATAAATGAGGATGATGTCATAGAGAGCAACAGGACTGGCTGGACAGGGCCTTGAGGTGACAGTCGTAGTGATTTGTAGTGATGTTTGAAAGGACCCAACTGAGATGAAATGGGGACAGTGTATCTGTGCAAAGGCCCTGAGGTAGGTATTCAGAGCAGAGGGAGGAAGTCGCACGTCTGAAGCAACCAGGGAAATGAGTTGGGTGACAGTGTCAGAGGGCTGCTGGGTCACATCACGGAGGGCACTGTGTGACACGGACAGGGTGTCAGGTGAGTCCAGCTGCCACATGATGACATTGACGTTTTGAAGCAGGGAATGGCCTGATTAGATTAGTATTTTCAAAGTCACTGTGGCTTTTGTAGGCGAGTAGACTCCAAGGAGCAAAGCCTGTTGAAGATGCTCCCTGGTTGCCTGGCTGGGGATGGTGGGACAGACAGAAGCAAGGACAAGCATTGCCGGGACATGGCTGGTCAGGATCAGCAGTGATAACCAGTGTACCGTCAAATGACATGTCAAGGGATGACGGTCGAGTTCCCAGGTTGCTGCGCCACAGTGGTGATGTAATGTGTTGTATTAAATAGACTAGAAACTTGATAATTACCTAGCATCCGTTCACAGGTGATGTGTTCTATCCGGTGTGTAGTTAGCAGACATTCCATGCGTGTTGTAGGATTCTACCAATTAATTAGCTGTTTTGATTGGGCCGTGGAAACATACTTCTAATGGGGTAGGCTTATTCACAAATCATCTCATTACTTTAATCGGGATTTTGGTGTGTGTGTGTGTGTGTGTGTGTGTGTGTGTGTGCGTGTGTGTGCGCGCGCACACGCGCATAAGCACGCATCTCAAGCACGTGTAAGAGTTGGAGGATCTGTTTCTCTGGTCCTCATCGAGTCCCTCTGGAGAGCTGGTTTGAGGGGAGAATGTAAAGTGGCTCCTGGTATGCTGGCTACAATGGGCAGGCAGAGTCGTGGTGACCTCAGGTAAAGGCAACTGCTACATGGCTAGGCTCTCGCCTGACCCTCCCTGTGCAGGGGATGCTACCCAGGTCTTCCTGCACACTCCCCACGGGTGTGTGGGGCAGGGCTAGGGAGCCAGGGTGCTCTACACCCAGAGAAAGGCTGCCTAGAAGGGAAGTCTAAATGAGTTACTTTTATGCTGCTGTGATAAAACCGTGGCTAACGACATCTTACGGAAGAAAGAGTTTATTTTGGCTTACTGTTCTTGAAGGATAGAGTTCATGACGGTCGGGAAGACTCGCAGCGCCGGAGAAGAAAGCTGGTCATCCCATTCCATCCCTACACAGGAGGCAGAGAGAACTCAAGCAGGGAGTGAACAGTGCCACCACCTGGGAACCAAGCATTCAAAAACGTGGGTGTTCGGGGCACATGTCCTATTCAAACCACCACAGCCTTACCCCAAGCCCTGTTGGCTTCAGGGAGCTTTCAGGGTGCACCGTTTAGTCCTGGACTGAGCGTGGGAGAGGAGCGTTCTCTAATGGCAGCAGGGATAACCAGTGTTATGAAGTCAGACAGCTGTTCCTGCGTTTCCCGGCTGTGGGCCACTCACCGCGGCTACACACTCCATCTGCCCCTGCGCCTGCTGTGAGTGGTGGACTCAGTGAACACAAGCAGACTTTGTGAGCTCCTTCTGTCGACAGAAACGACCCCGCCAGTCCTGAGTTCAAGGAGGATTTCGTAAACACGGGAGCCTGGGATGGTGGTGCACACCTGTAATCCCAGCACTGGGGCAGCCGAGGTCAGCCTGTGCTACCCAGTGAGACCATGTCTCCAAACAGTTAGAGTGGTAGAGTTTGTATTATACCTGTTTTATCAAACTAAAAAAAGGGGCTGGCAAGATGTCTCAGTGGGTAAGAGCACTTGCTGCCAAACCTGATGATGTTAGTTCAAATCTCCATGATCATATAGAAGGAGAGAAGTGACTCCTGCAAGCTGTCCTCTGACCTACACACACACACACATACACACACACACACACGCACACGTACACGTGCACACACGCACGCACATGCACACACGCACGCACGCACATGCACGCACGCACATGCACACACGCACACGCACGCATACACGCACGCACACAATGTGTATTATAAATGTAAAAGGTAAGGTAATACTTGGTGGTATTCCTGGGCTTCCGTGAGGTGCTGGACCCAGGATCCCTGGCAGAAAACCATCACTACATGGCTACAAGAGGCCAGTAGCTGAGAAACTCTAGGTCATTTCTGAAAGAACTCAAGGATGGGAAGGCAGAGTTCCCTCAGCACGAACATTTTCTCCACATGGCTTTATATAATACTGTACTTGAATTTCTCTTGTCGTTACTTAGTATTATTTTGTGAACGTTTCCTCAGAGCTTTAGAAACTACATGCAAGGCTGTGAAACTGTGAGTAATGGCACACACCTATAATTCCTGCACTCGGGAAGCTGAGGCAGGATTCCAAGTTCAAGTCTAGCTTGTGCTGCACAATGAGACCATTTCTCAAAAACACCACCACCAAAACAGAATGAAACCATTATGGTTGCTGTGTCCTATTCCATGAGATTCATATGGCATAATCCACATTGGATTAGGTTTCTTCTAAATTTTTGCAGTGTGAACATCTCAGGCAACATCCTGGGCATAATTTCTATTGACATAATTGTTTCTCTGGGAGAGGCTTGTAGAAGTAGACTCATGTGAATGCCGAGTTGAGCCCTGTGGTGGTCAATTGGGTATCCCATTGACAGGATAGGATCACGCAGGGAACAGACACCTTCGGTGTGCTTGTAAGAAGACTCACCACGGTGGGTGGCACCATCCCATGGGCTGGGGGCCTGGGCTGCATGGAAGGAGAGAGCCAGCCGAGCCCTGGTGCTCATCTCCCTCCAATTCCTGACTACAGTAAGTGAACAGAAGCCCCACACTCCCCCCACCATACCTTCCCTGCCATGATGAACTCTCCTCCGACTGTAAGCCGAGCAAACCCCTCCTTCCTCAGGCGGCTTTGGTCCAGGATTTTGTCTGATTGTGTCTCTTTAAATCTCACCGTTAGTTCCTAGTTAGGCTTTCCCCTTTGGCATCCTCATCTTGCTGAGTTAGTCTTCCCCTAGTCCTACACCCACCTCCTATGTCCTGGCACTGCTGGTACGTGATGGCCACTTCCACGCAGAGAGCGGGATCTTGGTTTAACAACCGCCCGTCAATGCGACTTGTAGACACCTGAGCCCATAAGCTTCAGCTTGGAAAGTGAAGTTGACCTGAACAGAGAGAAACAAGGTGGAGCCTTGGTCGGTACCAGGCTCCTGTAGTTGACTCAGAGGCACCTCCCCCCATGGGGGACAAGAATCACTTTTGCCAACTTCTATGACGGCAAAGGGACGAGAGATTCCCCATGGTGTGGCAGAGAGTCAAGGGTTGATGAGTGGGTAGTGCCGACTTAGTCAGCAGTGCCCACAGGGAGCTGATGTTCTCGGGAATTCTGGGGTGAACCTGTGTCTCAGCAAGACTCTCAAAGAGAGCCACCCCCAAACTCTTCTTGTGTTGTGGCTTTTGGAGTCCACCCACCCTTAAATCCGCCTCCCCAGGCACCCCATTGAGTTCGAGACTTTGACCCCTCAGATTGCATTTTCATCAAGTAGAGACCCTCCTGTGAATACATTCAACAGACATCTGACCATTGTGATAACCCTGATGGGCGGTGAGCGCGGCAAATTAGCTGAAGAATGATTGATTTTCCTTTTTAATGCAGCTTTATCTTCAACCTTTCCCAGCAACGTGCTACGCCAGGGCAATCATTTCTTCTCCCAGGTATCTGCCGGTATAGAGATTGCACATCTATTTACGGCTGCCTGGAAGCCTCATAATTACAATATGGTCCAAGTGCCCATTTTCTTTCCCTGACTACAAATAGGGATCAATCGAATTTTAAACGACTGCTGGGGGGCTCGCTCCCTATCGTGACCTTTGTAAATGATTACAGCTCACCACTGTTGCTATCTGCCCAGAGAAGGCGAGCGGGCAGAGCTTTCTAACTGGCATTTGATCTGGATGTGAGCCAAAGACATTCCAGGTGAAAACGGACGAGGAACAGCGGGTGCAGAGAGGGCTTGTGGGGTTTTCTCTCAGGCCTATCGACGCTGCCTATGCATCCCAGCAGCCTGTTCTCTATGTCTCTTTCCTGAGTTTTGTGGTTTTTTTTTTTTTTTCCTACATCTCAGAATAAGACATGGCTCGGCTGGGCTGGTCCCTGGATAAGGGGGAGGATGAATTCAGAATGTCCATGGAAGCTGTACTGCTGCCTGGGAAAACTTGTTTGGCAGAAAGAAGTTTGATAGTTTTACTTTGGCATCTCAAATGGTAGAGAAGGAAGCCAAGCCTACCTGCAGGTAAATATCTTTCCGGAAAAACTTGAGGCCAGCACTGGGCCTCAACTCCTATTTAACTGTCCAAGATGTTCCCAGAGCTAGCCCTTTAATTTAGGGTGGAACAGTGTGTTTAAAACCTTCACGGCCCACACTGCTTTTTGAGCCCCATCAAAGAACTTCCCTGAACTCGGGCCCCCTCCTTTCAGAGGTTAACGGTGGTAAAGTCTGTCCCCTGCCTTCTCAAATTCACAAAGGCTGATCATGGTGGCACATGCCTTTACTCCCAGAATTAGGGAGGCAGAGGCAGGGGGATCTCTGTGAGTTTGAGGCCAGCCTGGTCTACATAACAAGTTCCAGGACAGCCAGGACTAAAGAGAAAGTGGCTGTCTCAACAAACAAACAAACATCACGTGTTTGATGGCAAGGAAGGGCCATGTATGGACGGATGAGGGCAGTGCAGGATGGAGCATCCTGTGTCCCAGCTGCTGACCACACGTATCCATACTTCTGCGTCACTGTGTCCAAATTCCTGAAACAACACAAGGGGAATGTTTGTATTTTCCATGGTTTCAAGAATTTCAGTCCATCATGGTGAGGGGGTGGGGCAGAGTTTGGGGCAGTGGGAGCACTCTGTCATGCTGTTCACATCCTGGTGGATGGATGAGAAAGTCGAGATGAGACAAGCACTAGGGGCTGGGGTTTAACCTTCAAACCCACTCTTGGGCTGGCCAGATGGGTCAACCAGTGAGGGCACTTGCCACCATGCCTGATGACCTGAGTTTGATCTCTAAGAACCACGTGGTAGATGAAGAGAACCAGTTTTCACAGGTTGTCCTCTGACTTGGACACGTGCACCGTGGTGTGTGTGCGTGTGGACCGTCTCAAAAGAAGTAAATAGATGTAATTCTAAAAGAACGATTAAAATGAAAAGATCTAATCTTTAGTGACCTACTCCCTCCAGCCAGGCTCCACCCTTGACATGTCACTCAGTCTCCCAAATAATGCCACTAATCTGGGGTCAAGCGCTCAAGCGTAAGCTGGTGGGCGACATTTCAATTCAAACCATGCCTGGCTTCTGTCTTCTTCTGCTTCTTGGAGTGTGTTTGCCATCTTTAGGCGTGGACAGTGAGTGGAGTCGGTCACCTCTATTCACATTTCTCAGCCTTTCTTCCATTGGTTCTGACGAAGGGTCTGTGGCCGCCATATTTTTGGTTTTGGATGAGTGAGCTTATTAAGCATATAGCAAGCCAAAGTAAAAGAATAAACAGCAAATATCAGATAGATAGACAGACAGAAGGTGACAGACAGACAAACATCACCAAGTCAGGTGCTCACAGCATTCAGTAGAAATTGGTTGGGGGAAACTGAGGTGGTTGGCTGCAGTTCTCAAGGGAGCTTTTTCTCAGCAGCTGGACTTTCAGCTTCTCTTTCGCACTGAAGATGATTTTAAATCCTAGATAAACAATAGTAACGTCTATTGAAATAGTTTACCTCCTAGAAGCTGACCCTGTTTCAAAAATAAAAAATAAAAATAAAAAATAAATGATAAATGTGGAGCCAGGTATGATGGTGCGCACCTTTAATCCCAGCACCCAGGAGGCAGAAGTATGATCTGTGTGTCCCAGATCAGCCTGGTCTACAGAGTGAGTTCTGGGCCATCCAGGAGGGCATAAGGAGACTCTGATAAACAAATAAATAAGTAACGAGGTGTCACGTGACAGAGGGAGACACCTGACGTCAATCCCGGCCTCCGCATGTAACGTCTCCAGCAAACGTGCTTCCGGCGTGCTGCCTGCAGCCTTTGGAAGGCTGCGCTCGTGGCTGTCTCTCTGCAATGTCTCCGCTACTGGGACTCTTAGAAAAGACTCAAGCTGAGATGAAGGGAGAGGACCAAACACTGTCAATCCTCGCCCCTGAAAAGCTGAGAGTGAGCTCATCTGAACTCAAAGGGGTTGTTGCTACAATTCCTTCGCTGGGGGGAGATATAAACAGTATCTACCATTCCTCCTTAGGTCCCAATGACAAACTGGGGTGAGTCCACCAAAATTTGCCCTGCACAACCCGTGAGTTTATCAGGCTTCCTTGTAGAGCAATGGGTGAGGGGTTACAGGCAGGAGTGTGGGAGGCCTTCAAGAAGCCACATTGGGAGGCCGGCATCCACATGGATGACAACTCCCTCATGGCCACAAAGACAGAACCCTCCCCCTCTCCCTTTCCCACCCATATACTTCCAGCCCCTCCCTGAGGCCACGTGCAGTTACTGTAGAATTGCACAAAATTGGCTGGGAAGGGTGGCTGGATATTCAGGTGAGGGTCCCATAGTTTTCCCACCCCTTCTTCCTGGAGGAAAGGTCACCAGTCCCCAAGCCCAGCTGCGGTGGTCTTTTGCAAGTGGGGGCAGCCAAATTCAGAAGATGGTGGCAGTTTGACTTGGAGGAATAGAATGGGATTGGAATGGGATCGGAGAGGCCAGCACCGGCCTGGATGCTCAATGTCTTCTATGTCCCAAGCTTCCACGTCATTTCCGGGTTGGTCTTAGAAAGGAAGCAGGACCCAAGTGCTACGTGTTTTTTTTGTCACCTCCCTTTATTTCTAGAATGAATATGTCTCATTGGCTGGGGACAACAGTGCTCAGGCCTTTCTCGTTGATCCCGTTGTGTGTGTGTGTGTGTGTGTGTGTGTGTGTGTGTGTGTGTATGTGTGTGTGTGTGTGTGTGTGTGTGTGTGTGTGCAGGTCAGAGGTCTGGGTCAGCTGTCTACCTTGGTTGCTTTCCCTCCACCTTACTTTTTGAGGCACGGTCTCTCTCTGAACCTAGAGCTCACTGAATCCGTCTAGGCTGGCCGGCCAATCAATGACCTCCAGGGATCCTCCTGTCTCTGCCCCTGCCAAGTGCTGGGGTTACCAATGCATGCCACTGTGTCTAATGAAGTCCAAACTCAGGTCCTCGGGTTTGCAGGGCAGGCGCTTACCAAGTGAGCCATCTTACTGTCCCATCCCCACCCCTACCGCCATTCAGTTTTAATGCAGAAATGCTGGCAGGCTCCCATCTTTCAGCCACAGCCTATTTCAATTATGCTATATCCAAGGATTACAGTGTGAAGCAGCCAGCTTAATCCCCAAATATCTTGTCAATCTGGAAGCATGAGATATATTTTGTGTGCTCTCAGGATGGGCTCCTTAATGCGTCCCTGGGTGCAGCAGATGATCTGAGCCTGGAGCCAGCATCGAAAACTGCCGTCCCGGAGCCCGGTGACATCGCCAGACATTCCACACTCACCACATCTGGGGATGTAAGCCATTCCGACTGGTGAAGATGCCCGAACCCTCTGTCTCTGATTACTTTTGTGTTCACGCCCCGGAGAGCAGGGACTTTGCTGATTGCAGTGTTTACATGTGTACATGCAAGTGTTTTCCAAGATGCTTACATTAGTGTCATGTTTTGCAGCTGATGCAGAACAGCAGGGCTTAGGTGAGAATCTGTAATGCAAAATCTACGGCTCCCGGGGAGAGAGGAAGCACACGGAGTGCACGAGGTGAACACACCTCTTACAGTTCACCTCTGCCTTGGCGCCTAGAGTGCTAGTAGTTGTTCTGACTGGAACCATGGCCTGTGTTGGCATTTGCTCATAAAGTCACCACGGAGCCACTCAGGCAGCGCCTCCTTTGCAGAGTCCTGCTAATCCTATTGAGACATATACATATAGGCATATGCACACACACATTACACACATATGTATACGTACATGTGTATATACCCATATTCATATACACATGCAGATACAGATACAATACAGTTACAAACATATACATGTGTGTATATACATATATGTACAGACAAATATTCATATATTCATATTCATATGCACATACATAAATATACACATATGCATATACACATACTCATACATATATTCACACAAACATACACATATACACATACATACATATAAATATATACATATAAAAATATATACACATAGATACCAGTAGGGCCTAATAATCCTAGCTATTCAGGGGGCTGAGGCAGAGGGATCATAATTTCCAAGTAAGTTTGGGCAACAGAGAGCTCAAGGCCAGTCTAGGCAACTTCTCAAGACTGTCTCAAAATAAAAATCTAAAAGGAAATAAGATGGTTGGGAATGTTGCTCAGTGGTCCAGTGCTTGCCTTGTAGATAAAAGACCATATGTGTGTCTGATCTCCAGTGTTCCCCAAACAGGCAGAGTGGAAACCACGAGGTCACACAGGTGGGGAGGGAGGGTCTGCTCACAGACAGAGAGCAGCACCCAAGCAAGGAAACTGTGCTAGGAACAGAGCCTTACCCCAGCCTTAGCCTCCTCTGGGGCACTTAGTCAGGAACCCACGTCTGTAAAGGAAGGCTGATGAAGGCCAGCTCCTCCTTTTCTAAATTCATTTGGTGAGGAAAAGGCAGTTTTGCAAGTATCCCAAGATCCTAGAATAATCCACTTCTGTAATAAAGGAATCACAGCAGTTTATCTCTAGTCCAGGCCAGGTTCCAAGGGAATGATACCTTCTTCTCACCTCCAAAGCCACACACACACACACACACACACACACACACACACACACACACACACACACAAAGAGAAATAGGTCTTTTCTAAGAAGATGGCTCAAGTACTGTTTCATTTTGTTATGTTTATTTACGTGTGTGGCTATCCGGTCTGTATGTATGTCTGTGCACCAAGTGCATCCCTGGTGTCTGATGAGGCCAGAAAATGGCACCAGAGTCCCTGGAAATGGAATTTTTGGAAATGGCTTACAGCTGTAAGCCAGGATGTGGGTGCTGGGAATCGAACCCTGGTCCTCTGGAAAAGCAGCCAGGGCTCTTAACTGTGAGACATCTCTCCGGCCCCTTGGGTTGTTTTAAAGGGCTTCCTCTTGGGCTAGAACACTTTTATCTCTAGTCCCTGCCCCAGGCCTGTCCCTTACTCACCCCTCCCTCTCTGAGATTCCCCTCCCGACCCACCCCTCCCTCTCTGAGATTCCCCTCCCCACCCACCCCTCCCTCTCTGAGATTCCCCTCCCGACCCACCCCTCCCTCTCTGAGATTCCCCTCCCTTACTCACCCCTCCTTCTCTGAGATTCCCCTCCCCACCCACCCCTCCCTCTCTGAGATTCCCCTCCTGACCCACCCCTCCCTCTCTGAGATTCCCCTCCCTTACCCACCCCTCCTTCTCTGAGATTCCCCTCCCTTACCCACCCCTCCCTCTCTGAGATTCCCCTCCCTTACTCACCCCTCCCTCTCTGAGATTCCCCTCCCTTACCCACTCCTCCCTCTCTGAGATTCCTCTCCCTTACCCACCCCTCCTTCTCTGAGATTCCCCTCCTGACCCACCCCTCCCTCTCTGAGATTCCCCTCCCTTACCCACCCCTCCTTCTCTGAGATTCCCCTCCCTTACCCACCCCTCCCTCTCTGAGATTCCCCTCCCTTACTCACCCCTCCCTCTCTGAGATTCCCCTCCCTTACCCACCCCTCCCTCTCTGAGATTCCTCTCCCTTACCCACCCCTCCTTCTCTGAGATTCCCCTCCCGACCCACCCCTCCCTCTCTGAGATTCCCCTCCCTTACCCACCCCTCCCTCTCTGAGATTCCCCTCCCTTACTCACCCCTCCTTCTCTGAGATTCCCCTCCCCACCCACCCCTCCCTCTCTGAGATTCCCCTCCCGACCCACCCCTCCCTCTCTGAGATTCCCCTCCCTTACTCACCCCTCCCTCTCTGAGATTCCTCTCCCTTACTCACCCCTCCCTCTCTGAGATTCCCCTCCCTTACTCACCCCTCCCTCTCTGAGATTCCCCTTCCCTTACCCACCCCTCCCTCTCTGAGATTCCCCTCCCCATCCACCCCTCCCTCTCTGAGATTCCTCTCCCTTACTCACCCCTCCCTCTCTGAGATTCCCCTCCCCACCCACCCCTCCCTCTCTGAGATTCCCCTCCCTTACCCACCCCTCCCTCTCTGAGATTCCCCTCCCCATCCACCCCTCCCTCTCTGAGATTCCTCTCCCTTACTCACCCCTCCCTCTCTGAGATTCCTCTCCCTTACTCACTCCTCCCTCTCTGAGATTCCCCTCCCGACCCACCCCTCCCTCTCTGAGATTCCTCTCCCTTACTCACTCCTCCCTCTCTGAGATTCCCCTCCCCACCCACCCCTCCCTCTCTGAGATTCCCCTCCCCACCCACCCCTCCCTCTCTGAGATTCCCCTCCCCATCCACCCCTCCCTCTCTGAGATTCCCTTCCCCACCCACCCCTCCCTCTCTGAGATTCCCCTCCCCACCCACCCCTCCCTCTCTGAGATTCCCCTCCTGACCCACCCCTCCCTCTCTGAGATTCCTCTCCCTTACTCACCCCTCTCTCTGAGATTCCCCTCCTGACCCTCTCCCTTCTTACCTAAAGCCATCTGCAACCTCCCCCGGGCCAGGCCCTGCTCAAGCTCGGCCTGCCGTTGCTGTACTGGAAAGGGTGTCCTTCCCACCTTGGTGGCTGGCTTCTCCTGTCATTCTCCCGCAGCTCAGAGCACCTGGTGGGAAACTCTGTCCTTGTTCACAGACTCCATGCCGCCTGTCACCTCCCGGCGCTCCCCACACGCTTGACACTTAGTGTGTTCTTCACAGCAGTCAGAACGATGTCTGAAACGACCTCATTTGCTTACCCTTCTCCCCTGCCTGATGTAAACTCCTGGACTGGACAGATCCATGTCCTGGACTGACTTACTCACACTGACCCCAGGCCTGCCACTTGGAAGACAGTCTACAGATGTGTTTAAGTGACATCCATAAGGTGGGCATTCAGCCTGTGTAGCCCTTGGCCCGGGAGACAGCCCCACCACCGGAGCATGGAAAACGGGTTAGGGTGGGAGGGCTCAGACCTGCGAGGCATTGTGGAAGTCTGCCTCGTGTCACCAGACAGGTGTCTCAGGGGCAGATTGCTCCTCAGGAGCACTCTGGAGACCTGGCCCTGATTGACAGGTACTCTCTCGCCATCCTGCTGTTTACTACAGAGGGACCCTTGGTTGATGGGCCTCCCAGGGCTGTGTCACTCACCACTGTTCCCTTATCTGGCCTGACCTCTGTAGATGGGAGCTCTCACCTCCTTTAAGTGACCGAAGAGGTCTAGGGGCATGAGTGTTTGCTGAGTAGAGTTGGCACAGGGACCTTCTCTTGTCTTGCTGGTCCCCGCTGCTCTTTGTGTCTGTGAACCACAAGCCTGGAAATGCCTTCAAGTTCGAGGCTCCCTCTTCAGCCAGCGCATTGTGTCAGCAGGGTTCCTAGGACAGGAGGCAGTGGAGCCACGGTGACACAGGCAGAAATAGTAACTCCCTCCTGTCCAACACTGGGGCCCTGGCTTGTCACAGCAGAGCCTCAGAGGATACCATCCTGCCTCCCAGGCCCCCCTGCACACCTGAGTGTCTGTAAACCTGTGTACTCACACTGGTACACCATTACACCCGTGTAACCGGACTTTCTTTGGACCACCAGGTCCCGAATAACAACAGCATGGAGACTTTTCATTGATTATAAAAGCATGGCCTTAGCTTAGGCTTGTTCCCAACTAGCTCTTACAGTTAAATTAACCAGTTTATAGTAAGCTACGTTCTACCACATGGCTCATTACCTCTCCTCCATTCTGTATGTCCAACTTCCTCCACGTCTCGCTGGTGAACTCCACCTCTCAGAGTCTTCCCCCAAGATCCCCTCTCTCCCCAGAACTCCCCTGACCATCCTCTCCTGCCTAGCTACTGGCTCTTCAGCTCTTATTAAATCAATCAGAAGGTGCCTTAGGCAAGTGAGGTAAGACAGAGACATCTTCACACAGTGTGATCGAATATCCAGGAACGTACCTACATTCCTGCACTCTTGCACACCCCATATCTACCATCTGCCTGCTTGTCTACCTGTGTACTCACACGGTACACCTACACACCTGCATTCCTGCACACTCACACACCCCATATCTACCATCTGCCTATTTACCTGTGTATTCGTTCTGGATATACCGACATGCCTACATGCCTGCATGCCTGCACAACTGCATACCAGATACCTTTTAACCTAAATACTTGGACACCTGCAAGCTTCTACACTGTCTCAGCCGCTTTTCTGTTGCTGTGGTAAAGCACCGTGATCAAGGCAGCTTACAGAAGAAGGGTTGATGTCCTGTTCACAGTGCCAGAGGGACAGGAGTCCATCACCCCCACAGTGGGAGAGCGTGGCAGCAGGCAGACATGGCTGAGGACCTCAAACAGGAAGCAGAGAGAGCGAACCTGATATGACATGAGCCTTTAAACACTCAAAGCCCACCCTCTGTGACATGCTTCCTCCATCAAGGCCACATCACTCGAGCATCCCCAAACAGTGCCACCAGCTGGGGACCAAGTATTCAAATGCCTGAGACTATGGGGGACATCTCATTCAAACTATCATAGCCACATACACCTGTAAATCTGCTTACAACACACACACCCATACACCTGCACACTCACACACCTGTGTACCTGTAAACATGCACATATACGTGCATAGATAGACACATGCCTGCACATGTACACACTTTCAAACCTGTATACGTGCACATCTGCCCACAGCTTTGTGCCATCCCGTGCTTCCCATCCTCAGACCTAGTGCTTCTTCTACCGGATGTCTGAGGTCACTATTCCCCAGTCGGGATGGCTGTTCTTGCCCCTCCTCCTGGCATCTTGCCTCCCACACCTAATTCTGCAGCTTCTGGTGACCTTTCCCTCTGTATCAGACCCTCCATGCCTTCAGCTTCACTTAGCTGAACCCCTTATGACAGCCTAAAAAAGTGGTGTATGGTGTCAGGTGATCCCTGGAGTCTACAGAGGATGAGCCGGTGTTGTGGCCCCATTGTGAGACCCCCAAGCAAGACCACCACAGAGCCGATATCGGATGGAAAACATACAGGGGTTTATTGATAACAAGCAAGCCTGGGCTTGGTCCGTGTCCAACATCCGACACAGCGGGTGGAGGAGGACGGCCCTGAGCTCCCAGGGTGAGGGGCTTTTAAAAGGAAAAACCACAAGCAGGGTGGTATAAGCCTTTGCATCATATGATTGGGTGAGGGTGTGTAACCTTTGGATTTACTGGTTGGGGCTTACAGTTATCATTTGGGGGCATGCCTGGACAAGTCCCAGGCTTTGTCCTTGAGCTGCCATGGGGACTAGCTGGCCTTGCACATACTGACTGTGGGGGCTGACTCAGTGGCCCAGGCTCTGTCCTTGAGCTGCCATGGAGGCTGGCTGGACTCACACATTCACACTGGCCCATGCACATACCTCTAAGTCGGTGAGGGGTCCCAGACAGTTAACAACTAGCTGAACCTTGAGCGGTCAGAGTACATGCAGAAAGGGAGCTACTGCAAGGACTAAGTCTCTTGTTCACGACCCTCCCAGATACTGCTTGCTCAAGTCTCAGGAAACTGAAATTGAGGCTTGATATCTGAGAGAAGACTGAGCAGACTGTTATGACATCTACTTGGTTCTTTCACCAGCATAATGAGGACATTCCCTTCAAGGACATTATTTAGGAAGCACCGTTTCTAAATTTTCCCATCCGCTCAGCTGTGAAATGGGAATGTGGTCAGCACCCGCAAATCTTGAAGGCTCCTTGTCTCCATGCTGCAAGCCATTTCTTTACCTCCCAATGACTACTAAGAGATGAAAATGATGATAGACCCAAAGTTCCGGCAGGAGGAATCAGAAGACATGAAAAGTGCAAGCCCCTACTCACAGACTGGAGCGTCAGGACAGGTCCCAGTGTCCCGTGTGTGGGTGGAAAGTGGCTTTAAAAATACACACAGGGCTGGAGACATGATTCAGTGGTTAAGGGTGCTTGCTGCTCCTCTATAGGACCTGAGTTCTGTCCCCAGCACTCACACTGGGCATTTCACAACCACCTGTAACTTCAGCTCCAGGAGATCTGATGCCCCCTTCTGGCCTCTTCAGGCACTTGCACTCACATATGCACATACCCATACACAGACCCACATGTATACACATAGTTTTCAAAACTTGAAATAAAATTTCAAAACCTCTTAAAACAATAGAGCAAACATTTTGCCAATCAAAAATACAAAAAACTGGACAGTTCACTTAATTAGAGAAAATTAAATGGATGCATATGACTTCACCTCCATTCCTTCTGTTCCACAGCTGCATGACCCTCAACATCATGGGATGTAATCCGTAAATAGAAGATGCTTGTTACCATGGATTTTTGTTCCCAAGGTCCATCTCCCTCGAACCCTTTGCTTTTTCCCAGACTTAGGCAAAGGAAGTCTAGCTGAGAAATAAGTGAGTTATTTTTAGTCCTTTAATGGTGTTCATGAACTCGTTCCTTTCTTTGGCCTAAGGCCCAATGGGACCATCAAAGGGATTTTAATACTAAGGTTGAAAAGGGAGAGGGTCCTTGCTGGCCACTTATCTCCTTGATTGCCCCTTTCCAGCTAGAACCCAGGGCACACACGAAACCAAAGCCGGGACGCTCATTTATTGCCGTGCATTTCATTTCAGACTAATACATTTAAACAGAACTCTCTGGCTCCTCTCCCTGTCAGAGGGGAGTGGCCCAGGCCAGAGGCTCTCTACAGACCCTGCCTCCCATTCGTCCATCTGCCAATCACTCAAGCACTGCTTTCAGTTCCCCGATCCCAAATGGACAGTGGAGTTTTCCCTGCATCAGTTTGGGGCTGACTTGGCGAAGAGCGGACATAGCTTCCCGTAAGTCAAGGTCCAAGAAAACTTCCTAGTGGAGACCCAGGCTGGACAGCATTCCTTTCCTGGTCCCCACTTCTGAGCAAATCAGATTTACAATGAGGGATGCAGACATGTGGCTGATGGGGCCAGCCAGAGGCTGAGTGGGGAAAGGTGCTTGTTGCCAAGTCTGATGACTTGAGTTCGATCCTTGATATCGTGTGGTGGAAGAGAGACTGACTCCTGGAAGTTGTCCTCTGCCCTCTACTCATGTGTCCCTGGCACATGCGTTCCCCCTCACACACAAATAAAAACAAATAAGTAATCCCCCTGGATCCCCATATGGAGTAGGAGAATGGGTATCCCTTTCCCTCACGTGTTCTTACCCTGGGGGGTGGGAGCGACTCTCAGCTGGTGACAGAAGTGACCCTCACTTCTCCAGAAAGAATATTGTTGTCCCTGCCGTTTCGCTCATAAGACCAACTCCCCACATGGTGGAAAGAAATCAGGGAAATGGGCTGAAGAATGTGTCAGCCAGGAAGATGATATCCCAGGCACCTTCATTTCTCTCTGTTTTCAATTTTTGTTTTTATTTCTGTGTATGCATCTGTGTTGCGGTATCCTACATGTCTGTGTGCCCACAGAGACCAGAAGAGTGCACTGGATGATTTCTACAAACCATGGTTGTAAAGGCAATTGTCTGTCGACACGGGGGCTTGGGCCAGCGAAAGGCTTTGCCATTCACCTGAGCCTGACCTGGGCAAGGCCTTGCCATTCCATGGGCATGAGGCACTGATGTCCTTTGACACGGTTGTGCTCGTGTAGTAGGAGAAGTAACAGCAGTAGCAACAGTAGTGACAGCAGCCATAGAACAGTGTCTGGAGTAGTAGCTGCTGCAGGAGTAATAATAGCGGTACCCTCACAGTAGTAACAGTAGCAGTTACGGTAGCCACACTAGTCAAGGGTTAGCAGCAGCAGCTGCTGCAGTCCAGTTCAGTCCGTGTCCATCACACAGACACTGAGTGCAGAGTAAATGCTCCCGTGACAACAAGTAAGTTGTCCACCATCCACCCAAATTCAGCCTGCTCCTCTGTAAAGGGGAGTGATGGCAGCCACCGCCAACTCCCAGGAGGAGTGCTGGGCGGGCAGAGTGACTTTCTAGAATGAATGAGCCTCAGCTAAAGCCCAGAGATGGACATCATGCCTCTAACTGGATGCATCATGGAGGGTCTCTGCTAGAATCTCACTCCATAAGCGTATCCACCTTCTGAGAGTAGGAGCTTGGAAGCTATTTCCTCCTCCTCCTTTGTTACTGCCCTCTTCCTCCTCCCCCTTTTCCCCTCTCCCCTCCCCTCCTCTTATTCCTTCCCCTTCCTCTCCCTGTTCCTCCTTTCTTCTCCCCCTTCCTCCTCCCCTCTCTCTCCTTCTTGTTACTTTTATCTGGTACCTTCACCAACAACAATACCTGGTACCAAGTCACCTGGAGCCAGAGGAGACCGCAGTGGGGACCAGCTCTGGGCTCTCCTCACTCCGGGTTTCTTCACAGAAAGCTCCAGCAGGCCTCCACTGTTTGTTTTTGAATGCAGAGATGATTGGCACAGAAAACCAGTGGCGTCAGTCCATTGCCATAGTTTTTCATTGTCCCCCCCCTTTTTAGAGTATGTATGCATGAGTGTATGTATGTGATTTCATATGTGTGCACAAGTGTGTGTGTGTGTGTGTGTGTGTGTGTGCATGTGAGAGAGAGAGGGAGAGAGAGAGAGAGAGAGAGAGAGAGAGAGAGAGAGAGAGAGAGAGCGCAGGCTCAGGGTTGATGCTGGGAATTATTCTCTGTGTGTCTTTCTCTCTTTCTCTCTTTCTTCTTTCCTTCCTTCCTTCCTTCCTTCCTTCCTTCCTTCCTTTCTTTCTTTCTTTCTTTTTTTCTTTCTTTCTTTCTTTCTTTCTTTCTTTTCTCACTTCTTTCTTTTTTATATTATTCATTGAGGCAGGGTCTTTCCAATCAAACCCAAAGTTCGCCAGTACGACTAGCCTGGCTAGCCATCTTGCTACAGGGACTCCCTGTCTCTGACTCCCAGGACTGGACTTATAATCGAGCCACCACATCCACCACCCTGAGTTCTGGGACTAAAATTCTGGTCCACTTGTGCATCAAGTGCTTTAATCACAGAGCCATCCCCCAGCCCCTGCTCCCTGCCATATTTCTAGATCTAAGGGTTATGGGACAAAATGGTCAGAGACGATCCAAAGATGCTAGGAAAAAAAGAAACCAACCATGTTAAGAAAACTCTGCAAACTTAGAGCCCAGGTCTGTGGCAGCCAGAGTTCCTGTCACCATGAGAGCTGGAGGGCTCTGTCAGTAAGGGTATACTGTGGGATGTCTTTCTGTATGCTGTGAACATGTGTTGCTCTGATTGCTTGATAAATAAAGCTGCATTGGCCTATGGCAGGGCAGGATGGAGCCAGGTGGGAAAATCCAAGAGAGAAACAGGAAGAGAAAGGAGAGGAAGGGAGACGCCAGCCTGCCATCTGGGGAACAACATGCCAGCAGACCAGTAAGCCACAGAATATGTGACCAAACATAGATTAGTAGAAATGGGTTAATTTAAGGTATAGAGCTAGCTAGCAAGAACCCTGACATAGGCTATGCAATTGGTAATATGAAGTCTCTGAATGATTATTTTATAAGCGACTGAAGGACCACGCAGCTGGGTGGTACTGGAGAAAACTTCCAACTACAAGGGTACATGTTAGTGATGACTAAAACTCCTGGTCCAGGCACCGAGGATCTCAGTAAACCTCGGCCACAGCTGAGCGTTAGTACTGTCAGGAAGTGTCAGTCTGTTTTGAGATGTTATAACAAAATAACACGGGCTGGGGTATTTATAAAGAGAAGAAATATAATTCTCGTACTTTTAGAGGCTGGGAAGTACAAGATCAGGCTGTTGACACCTGGGTCGGGCCATCTTGCTGCGCCATCCATGGTGAAAGAGGAAACGGGAAGGGAATGGAGAGCAAGAGAATAAGAAAGTCCAGGTTGCTGCTGCCCAGTAACCGAGCCACTCCCAGAATAGTGACACTATTCCATTCACAGCGTGCAACGTGACTCCATCTGGCCTGAAGAGCAATGTACTCTTGTGAAGCCCCACTTCTTACTTGGCTACCTGCATTGGGGGTTAAGTTTCCAACATGGGGACTTTAGGGGACACACTTGAACCACGACATTGGGAGGTCAGACAGGGTAACGATGGAGGCCAGGAGCAGCATTGATCTGACCATCAAAGCTTCCCTAGAGTATCTCCATCTTCCTCCTGTACCAAAGGATGGCGGGAAGAATAAAAAGGAAAATGTACTGGAAGAAGGAAGAAGCTCTGTATTCATCTTACAGATGGGCAATGTAAGTTGATTCTTAAACTTTCTTTCTTTCTTTTCCTTTTTTTTTTTTTTTTTTTTTGAGATAGGGTTTCTCTGTGTAACAGCTCTGGCTGTCCTGAAACTCTGTAGACCAGATTGGCCTCAAACTCACAGAGATTCACCTGCTTCTGCCTCCCGAGTGCTGGGAATAAAAGCATGCGCCACCATGCCCAGCTCTTAAACTTTCTTAGACACACACACACACACACACACACACACACACACACACACACACCATGTTTTGTTTTGTTTGATGTTTAAGTTGCAAACATTGCATGGTGGTTTGAATGCAATGTCCCCCATAGTCTCAGGCATTAAATACTTGGTCGTCAGTTGGTGGTGCTCTTTGCAGAGGATGAGGAAGTATGGCCTTCCTGGAGGAAGTATGTCACTGAGGGCAGGCTTTGAGGTTTCCGAAGCTATGTGCTGCTCTCAGTGTGCTCTCTGCTTCCTGTTTGTGGTTTGAGATGTGAGCCCTCAGCTCTCCACTTCCTGCTCCAGTCTCCACAGCTGCTTGCTGCCGCGGTTCCCCTCGATGATGGTGATGGACTCTTATCCCCTGCAACTGTTAAGTCCCAAGTAAACTCTTTACAATGGATCCTGGTGCTTTATTACAGATACAGATGGTACAGGGGATTCCTGTGCATACCCCACCTACTTTCCCCTGGTAAATATATATATATATACTTGGTTTTTCAAGACAGAGTTTCTCTGTGTAGCTTTGGGCCTTTCCTGGAACTCACTCTGTAGCCCAGGCTGGCCTTGAACTCACAGAGATCCACCTGCCTCTGCCTCCTGAGTGCTGGGATTAAAGGCATGCGCCACTACCGCCTGGCTCCCCTGTTAATATTTTACATCAGTAAAATTCATAACTAAGCTTTTCAAAACCAACAAGCTGGGATTGGCGGGGTGACTCACGGGTAAAAGTAGTTGTCATCACAGCTTGATGACCTGAGTTTCCTTCTCAGAACACGTGTAAAGCCGGGAGTGGCAGTACATATCTGTAACCGGAGCACCCCTGTGGTGAGATGGGAGATGGAGGCAGGAGACTCTCTGGGTGTTCTTGTGCCAGCTAACCTGAGTACCTTGCAAGGCAGCAGACGTAAGTGAGACCCTGCTCAACAGTGGGGAACCAAGAGCCAACTCCCAAAAGCTGTCCTCTTGCCTCCAGACACACATGGCAGTTGTGTGTACATGTGTACACACGATAATAAATAAACAACAAACCAATACTGATAAAGTGTTGATTTCCTTACAGACTTGTATTCTAGTGTTTTTGCACACCTACATGTGTGTGTTTGTGTGTGAGCACACTCCCCTTATACATGCTAGGCAAGTGCTTAAACAGAGCCACACCCCCTGATCCTCATTGATGGATTCTGGGCAGGTGCTTTACCACTGAGTGACATCCCAGCCCCTCACTGGGGGATTCTAGGCAGGGGCTTTACCACTGAGTCACACCCAGACCCTCACTGGGGGATTCTAGGCAGGAGCTCTACCACTGAGCCATGTCCCAGCCCCTCACTGGGGGATTCTAGGCAGGAGCTCTACCACTGAGCCACACCCCCAGCCCCTCACTGGGGATTCTAGTCAGGGGCTCTACCACTGAGCCATGCTCCCAGCCCCTCACTGGGGGATTCTAGGCAGGTGCTTTACCACTGAGTGACACCCCAGCCCCTCACTGGGGGATTCTAGGCAGGGGCTCTACCACTGAGCCATGTCTCCAGCCCCCAGATTTTCTTAAGCTGTTACCTAATTCTTTTTTCTGTTTTCTAGAATCACATTAGTCACCAATCTCCTTGGATTCCTCCAGGCCATGACAGTATCTCGCACTTTCCCTAGTTTTGATGACCTTAACAGATTTGAGGTCAGGTATGTTGAAGAATGTTCCTCAACTAAAATCTGTCTGGTGCTTTTGTTATGCTTAGACCTGCGCTGTAGGTTTTGAAGAAGACCACACTAGTAAAATGCCCCTCTTGGTGTGTGCTATTTTCTTAGTTCAGGTTACTATTGCTGTGATGAAATACAATAACCAAAACAACCTGGGGAGGAAAGGGTTCATTTGTCTCACACTTCCATGTCACTGCTCATCATCATCAGGAGTCAGGACAGGAACTCTAACAGGGCAGGAACTGGAGGCAGGAGGTGATGCAGAGGCCATGGAGGGGAGCTGCTTACTGGCTTGTTCCCTCATGGCTTGCTCAGCCTGCTTTCTTATGGAACCCAGGACCACCAGCCTAGGGATGGCACCACCCACACTGGGCTGGGCCTTCCCCCATGAATCACTAATTAAGTGAATGGCCTATAGCTAGATCTCATGGAGACATTTTCTCAATTGAGGTTCCCTTCTTTCAGATAATTCTAGCTTGTGTCAAGTTGACATAAAACTAGTCAGCATAAGTGACCCCTTGTCAGCTCAACACACAAACACATCACTGTTAAGTCACAACATTTCTTTTCCTGCTTATCCCCAAGATTACACATTAATAAAGACATCACAATATAAAACATTTTACAAACTCAAAAAGTCCCATAGTCTTACAAATTCAAACGCTTTAAAAGTTGTCTCTTTAAAAAGTCTCTCTCCCTTGCCCCTGCCACCTGTGGTGGGCAAGGGAACTGACCCTCCCCTTACCAGCTGCAGGGCCTGGACAGCACAGTAGAGCTGACCCCCACAGTAGAGCTGACCCCCACAGTAGAGCTGGCCCCCACAGTAGAGCTGACCCCCACAGTAGAGCTGACCCCCACAGTAGAGCTGACCCCCACAGTAGAGCTGGCCCCCACAGTAGAGCTGGCCCCGTTGGCGGAGGTGTGGGTGAGACAGCCCCGGAGTTGTGAGCTGTCCCCATTACTCATCTGTCATGTGGCAGCATGGGTCGGGGAGAGATGCCACCACCACCACCACCACCCATCAATGCCTGAGGCAGGTGGGAGAGCTGGCCCTGAGGTCATAAGAGTGGGAGAGCTGGCCCTGCCACTGACCAGCTGCAGCACTCGGGAGAGTGGCCCCTACACCTTGCACGGGCAACACAGTAGAGCTGGTCCTGATGGTGTGGGTGTGGGAGAACCGACCCTGAGGATGTGAAAGCAGAATTGGCCCCGCCCCTTGCTCATCACAGCAAGGGGTGAACTAGCAAGGGCAGTGCAGGAGAGCTCCCCCTGGTGGTGAGGACAGGGGAGAGCTGGCGGGATGACCAACCCTGCAGCTACCCAGGCCCAGAACCCGAGTTATGTGTTGGCCTACCCCAACATCTACCTCATCGGTGATCTGCTGGAGCACGGGGGTGGGGATGGGGTGAGGGTGTCCTGTGGACCAGGGCTGCAGGATCTCCACAACACAGGGCAGCAACAGGACGTCCAGGAAGAGTCCCAGTGAGGGCCCAGTGTCGATGGTGCAGCAGAGACCAGGGGCCTTGAACCAGACCAGTGATTCTTTGCGATAAATGCCTGCGTGTAAAGATGTATGGAAAGGAGCTTTACTGAGTAACTCACTGTGTCACACTGCAGCTTCCATGAAGAGATTGTCCCTTTCTTCCTTTTTTTCTCTTAAATTTTATTTTGGGGAGAAGGTTGCAGGGGCAGAGGGCAGATGTGAGGGGAAGAGAGATGGGTGGGATCAGATGCATGATGTGAAAGACACAAAGAATAAATAAAAAGAAAGTTTATAAAACTAATTTTCATCTATAGTTCAATACAATCTTAAAATATCTCTCCCTTTCTTTTTCTCTCCTCTCTCTGTCTCTGTCTCTGTCTCTGTCTCTCTCTCTCTCTCTGTCTCTCTCTCTCTAGTTTAAAGTCTCTCCACTGTGGGCTCTTATAAAACCAAAAATAAACACTTTCTTACTTCAAGAGGGAAGAACCAGGGCACAGTTACAATCTGAACAAAGCAAAAGCAAACTCCAACAGTGTAAATAACTCAGTGTCCAATGTCTGGGATCCACTCATGATCTTCTGGGCTCCTCCAAGGGCCTTGGTCACTTCTCTGGCTCTGCCCTCTGCAGCACACAGCCTGTCTTCTGGGCTCCGGCTGGCTCCACTCCACTGCTGCTGTTCTTGGTGGTCATCCCAGGGTCCTGGCATCTCCAAAACGCTGGGGTCCCTCACTGCAGCCGGGCTGCACTTGCACCACTAGCCTCTCATAGACTCTCTTCACGGTGCCAAGCCTCAACTTCTCCGCATGACCCCTTCAGTCCTGGGCCTTCAACTGCCACTGAGGCTGCACCTTCACCGATGGCCTCTCCTGGCCTCTCACAGTGCCAAGCCTCAGCCGCTCTCCCTGACTTTCAAAACCAGTACCACGTTGGTGACTCTTACACTACCAAGTTCAGCTGCCAGAGTGAGGGTCAACCTTGACCATCTCTGGAACACAGCTTCTGTGTGCGCTCAGGAAACACCAGAAGATCTCACCTCGGTGATGCTGGTCTCTTCTTAATCACCACTAATTTCTCAGCTCCAGCCAACCAGCATAAAGTATCCCAGCAAAGCAAACTATTCGCTTTAATAGTTCTGGTATCTTGTTAATCAATTCTTCAGCCCCAGCTAACCAGAACCAAATTAATTCAAAATAACAAATGGCCTTGATAGTCTTTAAACTTCCCTCTGAAACTTCACAAGCCAGGCCTCCATCTTATACATTGCCCTCAACATTATTTATTTATTTAATGTGTATGAGTGCTCTATCTGCATCTATGTCTTTATGCCAGAAGAGGGCATCAGATCCCACTAGAGATGGTTGTGAGCTGCCACATGGTTGCTGGGAATTGAACTCAGGAGTTCTGGAAGAGCAGCCAGTGTTCTTAACCACTGAGCCATCTCTCTAGTCCTGCCCTTGACATTCTTATATTCCAAACTCCTACAGAACAGCTCACCAAGCATTGAACACTCAATGGATTTTCTTCCACAAAGTTGCAAAGTCCTTCTACAATCTTACCAAAAACATGCTCAGGTTCGTCACAGCAATACCCCACTCTTTATACCAACTTGTCTTAGTTGGGGTTACTAATGCTGCGATTAAACACCATGAATGTCAAAAACCAAGTTGAGAAGGAAGGGCTTCATTTGGCTTATGCTTCCACAGCGCTGTTCATCACTGAAGGAAGTCAGGACAGGAACTCAAGCAGGGCAGGAACCTGGAACAGGAGCTGATGCAGGGGCCATGGAGGGGTACTGCTTACTGACTTGCTCCTCATGGCTTGCTCAGCCTGTTTTCTTATGGAACCCAGGACCACCAGCCCAGGGGTGGTACCACCCACATTGGGCTGGGCCTTTTCACATCAATCACTAATTAAGAAAATGCCCTATAGCTAGATCTTATGGAGGCATTTTCTCAATTGAGGTTCCCTCCTTTCAGATAACTCTAGCTTGTGTCAAGTTGACATAAAATTAGCGAGCACAGATATCAAGGGTGCTCTCTTTCAGGCTGGGGAGATGGCTGCATGGGAAAGTACTCTGCAAGAGTGTGAGGACCCAGGTTTGAATCCCCGTAGCCTGTGTAAATGCTGGGCACTGTCCTGTGAGTCTGTAGCTCCAGCATGCCTACAGCACACGGGAGGCGGGGACAGAAGACTCCCTGGAAGCCTGCATCCCAGCTAGCCCGTAATACTCAGTGGTGACCATCAAGGAGACCGTGCCTCAGACAAAGTGACAAGCGAGGCCGGACACCTGGTACTGCCCCTGACCTCCACATGCACGGGGTGGCATGTATTGGCCTGCCCTCCCACACATGCACATGCACACATTCATATACACACACTTATTGTATACACAGAGAAAGAAGCAGAGGGAGGGAGACAGAGAAGGAGGGAAGGAGGGGGAGGGGGAAGAGAGAGAGAGGAAGAGATTGAGAGAGGGAAAGAGAGGGAGGGAGAGAGAGATTAAAAAAAGGAAAGCATCCATGCTCTCCACACAACTGTGAGCATTTTGTGGTGGTATGTCCGGCCTCTCCCCGTCAGCCCTCTTCCAACCTCCCTCTTCCACATATTTCTCTTTGGATGGAGGTCAGAGTGGGCAGCTGTGTCCGGCCTCCTGGAGAACAGAGCAGGTACCTATGAAAAAGCTGTTCACTTCACTCCATTTGGTTGTTCACGAACCACTAAGTCCCATTAGCACAGGCCCATGGCTCTCTGTAATATTCATTGAGTTACAGTCTCATGCTGCTAGTTTACTGATCAAATTGTTCCTTATTTATTTCCATTGAAATAAAGGGCTAATCGCTCTCTATGACACACAGTGAGTTATAAACAAATGCTGTGCCAGTCTGCTGGTCACAGTGCTCCTTCTGAGCCACTGGAAGCTCTTTCAGTGGGTACCTGGGCCCCTTTGCCATGTCTCAGTAATTGTACTTTTCAGTGACATTTCCAGCAATGAAGTCTTAGAACTAACCATCTTCCCAAGGGTCCTTGTGTGTTAGTGCAGATTCTCCAGAGGGGGAAAACAAGAGGAGATAGATAGATAGATTGACAGATGGACAGGTGAAAGGACAGATGCATGGATAAAAGTAGATAGGTAGGTAGGTGGTAGACAGACTGGCAGATGGTACATAGACAGACAGATGGTAGATAGATAGATAGATAGATAGATAGATAGATAGATAGATGGCAAACATGTGGTAGATAGATGATATAGCTAGATAGATAATAGATGATAAATAAGATAGATGAATGATAGATAATAGATGATAGAAAATGATAGAGATGGTAGATAGATAAATAGGTAGATAGATGATAGATAAGATAGATGATAGACAGATAGATGAATAGATGGATGGATAGATAGATGATAGATGGATGGAAGGATGAATGGATAGATAGATGGGTGGGTGGATGGATGGATGGATGGGTGGGTGGGTGGATGGATGGGTGGGTGGGTGGATGGATAGGTGGATGGATGGGTGGGTGGATGGATGGATGGATGGGTGGGTGGGTGGGTGGGTGGATGGATGGATGGATGGATGGATGGATGGATGGATGGATGGGTAGATGGGTGGGTGGATGGATGGATGGATGGATGGATGGATGGATGGATGGATGGGTGGATGGATGGATGGGTGGATGGGTGAGTGGATGGATGGATGGGTGGGTGGGTGGGTGGGTGGGTGGAAGGATGGGTGGATAGATGGGTGGGTGGATGGATGGATGGATGGATGGATGGATGGATGGGTGGGTGGGTGTATGGGTGGGTGGGTGGATGGATGGATGGGTGAGTGGGTGGGTGGATGGATAGATAGACAGACAGACAGACAATAGATGACAGATAGGTCATTGACATGATATACAGACAGATGGTTATCCACATAGACAACTCTAGCCTTGTCTTCTTGCTTTCCTGTGAGCTATCACAGGACAGAGCTCTGACCTCAAACACCTCCATCCCTTTATTTATTAGTTCAATCCCAGCATATGAGGAGAGTGACTTAACAAGGAAATCCTGATCCTCATGGAAAGTCTCTCTACTGACCAGAGCTTAGAACTTACATACTTAATCAAGTCCCCAGTCATTTCCATAACTCCTTGGGGTAGCATCATTTCCTGCGCACCTTTAGTGGAGTCAATTCATACAGGTGCAACAGAGGTAGATTTTAAAGAATTACCTATGATTTTGTTATTGTTGTTTGTACGTACGGTGTGTGAAGGGAGGCACACATGCCCCCACAGCATGCATGTGGAGGTCTGCGACAATTCCGTGGGGTCTACTCTCTCCTTCCACCTTTACATGGGGACCGAACTAAGATGATCAGGTTTGACACAATGAAAACCACAGAGTGGCTTAAACCAAAGAATTGGACTTGGTATATATTTTTCTTCTTCTTTTGGGGGAGGTCACAAGGGTGAGGGGTGAACCTGAGAGGACTGGGAGTGAGCGTGATCAAGGTGCATTATGTAAAATTCCCAAAGAGTCAATAGAAAATACTATACTGGAAAAAAAGAAATAGATATTCATAAGTGCAGAAGCAATCTAGAAAGTCGTGAGCAAAGATGCCAGGACGATTGCATTTATATAGAGAAAAATAAATCAACTTTAACCCCTGGATCAAGTAGGGTTTAATCAGAAAAACAGAGCCACTGTGGGTGGCAAAAGACAGGCATAAACTGACTCCTGCAAGCTGTTACTAATGTGACTGAGGGGGTGCCTCAGTGGGTAAAGTGTTTGCAAGTGTGAGGACCGGAGTCTGGCTTCCCAGAACCCATGTAAATGCTGGGTGGATGCGGTGACCCGCTTATAATCCCAGTACTCCAGAGGCAAAGACAGGGGACTGCCAGAGCAAGCCATCAAGTGAGCCCAGCTGAATCATGTGATCCCTGGGTTCAAGTGGGAGACTCTGTCTCAAATATATAAGGTGGAGAACAATTTGAGAAAGACATGTAATGTCAACCTCTGCCTTCCACATGCTCCTGCACACATGCGTGTGATCACACACATTCTTCCCCCCGCCCCGCCCCCGACAGGTTTCTCTGTGTAGTTTTGGTGCCTGTCCTGGATCTCGCTCTGTAGACCAGGCTGGCCTCCAACTCACAGAAATCTTCCTGGCTCTGCCTCCTGAGTCCTGGGATTAAAGGCGTGCGCCACCACCGCCCGGCCACACACATTCTTATTAACTCCATAACGCAGAGTTTAGTGGGGAAAGGATTTTGAAGTGATGAAAGGAAAATATGGGTGGACAGAAAGCACAAGAGAAAACATTCGACGCCAGTGGTTCTCTGGAGAATGTAGATAAAATTCACAAGAAGATACCATGACTCACCGACCAGAATAATTAAAATGCAGCAGACTTGTCAACTCCATATGCTGGTGACTATGGGGACAGCAGGGCTTCTCGCATGTGTGTGAGTGGGCAATTCTAACAAGGACCGTAACTTTGCAATCCATCAAAATATGGATGAGAAAGCAGATTGTGTTTCCCAAAAATGAACTACAACATGTCCCTTCCCACCAGAACTGGTACAATGACATCTTATCTGTCTCTCTTCTAGACATGGAGCCTGCTTCCCCTCTCCTGGAGCCTGTGAGCTGTGACTGCTGCTACTAATACCACTGAATGGAATTAATGGTATGTGACTTACAGGTTCACGATGTTCTCATTTTGTTCAATGGGACACTTATGCTTGGAGGCCTGAGCTGTCCAGTAAGATTTTGAGTATGTATGTGGTACTTAGAATTGAACCTAGAGCCCTCTGAATGCTAGGCAGGGGCTCTACCACTGAACCACACTCCAGCCCCTCACTGGGGGATTCTAGGCAGGTGTCCTACCACTGAGCCACACCCCAGCCCCTCACTGGGGGATTCTAGGCAGGGGCTCTACCACTGAGCCACACCCCAGCCCCTCACTGGGGGATTCTAGGCAGGTAGGTGCTCTACCACTGAGCCACACCCCAGCCCCTAACTGGGGATTCTAGGCAGGGGCTCTACCACTGAACCACACCCCAGCCCCTTACTGGGGGATTCTAGGCAGGTGTCCTACCACTGAACTGTATCCTATCCCCCAAAAAAGATTTTCTTAAGATCTGATCAAAAATTTTCAATTATTAATACCAGCAAAAAATCTTTGAATGTACTCAACAGGCAGGAAATGGGCTTTGGGTCTGTCTGTCAGGTTGTTTTCAGGGAGGATTAATTGAGATAGGAAAGACCCTCCCTGAATTGGGTAAAATGCCATTGCATGGGTCAGGGTCCTCGGCTGACTGAAATCGGGAAGTCTGGGAGGTCAGCCGAGCACCAACACTCCCCTTTCTCTGCTTCCTCGCCTGCCAGGATGTGAGCAAGCAGCCTCCCAGTGCCAAGGACAGTGCCAGCACACATGACTATGAAAATATAAGCCAGGTGTGGTGGCACACGTCTTTAATTTAAGCACTCTAGAGGCAGAGGCAGGCCTGTGAGTTCAAGGACAGCACCGTCTACACACAGAGACCTTGTCTCATAAAAACAAAGAGAGTCAAGAAAGTAGAAGGGAATGACATTTGGAAATAGGAAAGGATTCAGTGGGGGGATGGGTGAAGAAAGAGGGTAATAGGTGAGTGAGCTAACACAATCTACATGAAAATCGCGTAAGAGAAATCGGTCGGTCCAGAGCGATGGCTCAGCAGGTTAAAAACAGTGGCTGCACCAGCCTGGTGACCTGAGTTCAATCCCTGGAACCCACATGAAGGTGGACGAAGAGAAGAGACCCCACAAAGTAGTCCTCCGATCTCCATATGTGTTTTGTAGCACACAAGAGCCTGCACACACGTCACACCCAAACAATAATAATAAATAAATGATTTTTAGATGCATAATTTCTACAATAAATATTTGCTAATAAACTTTCTTTAGAGAGCCAGAGAGACAGTTCAGCTGTTCGACTGGTGGCGTCCTTTGCCTTACAGAGCTTTTCAGTTTCATGAGGTCCCGTTTATTAATGTTGAGCTTAGTGGCTGCGCTATCGGTGGGTGTTCTGTTCAGAAATTTCTCTCCTGTGCCAGTGTGCTCAGGACTCCTCCCTGCTTCCTCCTCTCTCACGTTCAGTGTATCTGGTTTTATGTTGAGATTTTTGCGCTTGGACTTCTGTGCAGGGCGGTAGATATGGATCTATTTGCATTCTTCTGCATGCTGACATCCAGCTTGACCAGCACCATTTGCTGAAGATGCTGTCTTTTATCCAGTGTGTATTTCTGACTTTTATCAAAACTCAGGTGTCCATAGGTGTTTGAATTTATGTTTAGGTTTTCAGTTTGATTCCGTTGACCAGTGTGTGTGTTTTTATGCCAATACCATATGGTTTTTATTACTGTAGCTCTGTAGTACAGCTTGAAATCAGAAATGACGATACCTCCAGCAGTTCTTTTATTGTTCAAGATTGTTTTAGCTATCCTGGGTTTTTTTGTTTTCCATATAAAGTTGAGAATTTTTCTTTCAGGGTCTGTAAAGAATTGTGTTGAGATTTTGATGGGGATTGCATTGAATCTGTCTTTGGATAGGATGGCTATTTTTACTGTGTTAATCTTACTAATCCATGAGTGTGGGAGATCTTCCCATCTTCTGATATCTTCTTCCATTTCTTTCTTCAAAGACTTGAAGCTTTTAATCACTTGCTTGGTTACATATTCTACATTATTTGAGGCTATTGTGAAATGTGATGTTTCCCTGATTTCTTTCTCAGTCCATTTGTCATTTGTGTACTGGAGGGCTACTGATTTTCCTTTTTTTTTTTTTTTTTTTTTTTTTTGAGTTTCCTTTGTGTTCAGCTACTTTGCTGAAAGTGTTTATCAGTTATAGGAGTTCCCTTGTGGAATTTTTAATGTCACTTATGTCACTATCATATCATCTGCAGTGATACTTTGACTTCTTCCTTTCCAATTTGTTTCCCCTTGATCTCCTTTTATAGTCTTATTGTTCTAGCTAGAACTTCAAGTGCTATATTAAATAGGTATGGAGAGAGTGGACAGCCTTGTCTTGTTCCTGATTTTAGTGGAATCGCTCTGAGTTTAATTTGATATTGGCTATAGGTTTGCTATAAATTGTCTTTATTTTGTTTATGTATGTCCCTTGCATCCCTAATCTCTCCGGGACTTTTATCATGAAGGGGTGTTAGATTTTGTCAAAGGCCTTTTTCTGCATATAATGAGATGATCATGTGGTTTTTTTTTCTTCTTCCAGTTTGCTTATATGGTGGATTATATTCACTAATTTTTGTACATTTACTAATCCCTGCATCTCTGAAATGAAGCCTACTTGATCATGGTGGATGATATTTTTGATGTGTTCTTGGATTCAGTTTGCAAGTATTTTATTGAGTATTTTTGCAGCTATGTTCTTAGAGGAAATTGGTCTGAAATTCTCTTTCTTTGTTGAGTCTTTATATGGTTTGGGTATCAGGGTAACTGTGACCTCATAAAATGAGTTGGACAATGTTTCTTCCATTTCTATTTTATGAAATAATTTGAGGAGTATTGGTATTAACTCTTCTTTGAAAGTGTGGTAGAATTCTGTGCTAAAACCATCTGGCCTTGGGCTTTATTTGGTTGGGAGACTTTTAATGACTGCTTCTATCTCTTTAGAAGTTATTGGTCTATTTAAATTGTTTATCTGATCTTGGTTTAACTTTGATAAATGGTACCTATCTAGAAAATTATCCACTTCTTTTAGATTTTCCAATTTGGTTAGATACAGATTTTTATAGTGTGTCATTATGATTCTCTGGATTTCCTCAGTGTCTACTGTTATGTCCTTATTTTCATTTCTGATTTTGTTAATTTGGATATTCTCTCTCTGCCTTTTAGTTAGTTTGGATAAGGGTTTATCTCTCTTGTTGATTTTTCTCAAAGAACCAACTCTGTTTCATTGATTTTTATATTGTTCTCTGTTTCTCTTTTATTGATTTCAGCCCTCAGTTTAATTATTTCTTGCCCTCTTCTCTTGGGTGTGATTACTTCCTTTTGTTCTAGAGCTTTCAAATGTGCTGTTAAGTTGCTAGTATGAGATCTTTCCAATGTCTTTTACGTAAGTGTTTAGTGCTATGAGCTGTCCTCTTAGCACTGATTTCATTATGTACGTAAGTTTAGGTATGCTGTGTATTTATTTTCATTGAGTTCTAGAAAGTCTTTAATTTCTTTATTTCTGTCTTGATCCATCTTTCATTTAGTAGAAAGTTGTTCAGTTTCCATAAGTTTATAAGTTTTCTGTTGTTTTTGTTGTTGATAATATTCAGCTTTAATCCGTGGTAGTCTGATATTCAGGGAGTTACAAATCTTCCTGTATCTATTGAGACTTTCTTTGTGTCCAAGTACGTGGTCAGTTTTGGAGAATATTCCATGATGTTCTGAGAAGATGATATATTCTTTTGTTTTGGGTGAAACGCCCTGTAAATATCTGTTAGATCCACTTGGTTTATAATGTCTGTTAGCTCCAGCATTTTGGTTTATAATGTCTGTTAAATGCTCCAGCATTTCCCTGTTTAGCTTTTGTCTGGATGACCTGTTCACTGGTGAGAGTGGGGTATTAAAGTCTCCCATTCAGTGTGTGAGGGTCAATAAGTGATTTAAGCTATAGTAGTGTTTCTTTTATAAACTTGGTGCCCTTGTATTTGGGGCATAGATGTTAAGAACTGAAATATCATCTTGGTGGATTTTTCCTTTGATGAGTATGTAGTGTACCTTCCCCATCTCTTCTGATTAATTTTGGGTTGAAGTCAATTTTGTCAGATTGTAAAATGGCTACACCACCTTTCTTTCTTTTTTTATTTTTATTTTCATTTATTTATTTATTTATTTATTTATTTTTTTGGTTTTTCAAGACAGGGTTTCTCCGTGTAGTTTTGGTGCCTGTCCTGGATCTTGCTCTGTAGACCACACTGGCCTCGAACTCACAGAGATCCGCCTGGCTTTGCCTCCCAAGTGCTGGGATTAAAGGTGTGCGCCACCACCACCTGGCTACACCCCCTTTCTTGTATCCATTTGCTTGGAGTATCTTTTTCCATCCTTTCACCCTGAGGTGATGCCCATCTGTGATGGTGAGGTGAGTTTCCTCCACGCAGCAGAAGAATGGACCCTGTTTTCACATCCACTGTTAGTCTGTCTTTTTATTGGGGAATTGAGGCCATTGATACTGAGATAATCAATTACCAATGACTGTCGATTCTTGTTATTTTACTGTTGTTGATGGCGGTGGTGGTGTGTGAGTATGAGTGTGTGTGTGTGTGTGTGTGTGTGTGTGTGTGTGTGTGTGTTTTCATTCTTGTGATTTTACCAGTGTGAATTTATTTATTTCCTATGTTTTTGTGGGTGTAGTTAACACCTTAGGTTTGAATTTTCCTTCTAGCACCTTCTCCAATGTTTGAGTTATTAAATTTGACTTTATCATGGAGTAATTTATTTTCTCCATCTATGATGATTGTTTTGCAGGGTGTAGTAGTTTGGGTTGGCATCTGTGGTCTCTTAGAGTCTGCAGCACATCTGTCCAGGCCCTTCTGGCTTTTAAGAGTCTCCATTGAAAAGTCGGGTGTAATTCTAATAGGTCTACCTTAATAAGTGATATGGTCCTTTATATTCTTGCAGCTTTTAATATTTTTTCCTTTTGTTATATATTCAGTGCTCAGAGTGTTATGTGGCCAAGGACTTTCTTTTCTGGTCCAGTCTATTTGGTGTTCTGTATGTTTCTTGTACCTTTATAGGCATCTCCTAATCTTTAGGTTAGGAAATTTTTCTTCTATGTTTTCGTTAAAAATATTTTCTGGGCCTTTGATCTGAGATTCTTCTCCTCCTTCTCTCCCTGTTATTCTTCGGTTTGGCCTTTTCATAGTGTCCCAGATATCCTGAATGTTTTTTATCAGGATTTTTTTAGATTTAACGTTTTTCTTGGACTGATGTGTCCATTTCTTCTATCATATCTTTATCTTCAACGCCTGAGATTCTATCTTCTCTCTTGTATTCTGTAGTTCCTGTTCAAATTCCTATATTTTTTATTTTCAGAATTCTCTTGGCTTGTGTTTTCTTTATGCCTTCTATTTCCATTTTCAGGTTTTGAACAGTTTTATTCATTTCTCTCAAATGTTTGTTTCTTCTTGGCTTTCTTTAAGGAATTTATTCTTTTCCTCCAATTATTTGTTTGTGTTTTCCTGGATTTCTTTAAGGGATTTATTCATTTCCCTTAAGAACCTCTATCATCTTCATATAATTGGTTTTAGGTCTTTTTCCTGTGTTTTAGCTATGTTGAAATATTCAGGGCCTGCTGTGGTAGGTTGCTGGGCTCTGGTGAAGACATACTGCCCTGGCTGTTATTGACTGTGTTCTTACACTGACATCTGGGTTTGGGGTGATTATGGGTCTAGGTGCTGATTTCCGGGTTTGCCTTCGTTGTGTGGGTGTTTTGTTCTTTGGTTTCTGTTTCCTCTCTGGATTTTCAGAGTGTGACGGCTGTGTGTTCCCTGCTCTATTGGCCTGCTCAGCTGGTGTGCTCATAGGGAATGCCTGCTGGTGTTGAAGGCAGGGATGCGGTGAAAGGGGGGCAGGGGATGGTCTGTGGATCCGAAGGAGATGTGTGGGGGGGGTGTAGCTGGTGATCTGTTGCAGTGCTAGGGACAAGACTGAGGGATCCAGTCCAGGGGAACATAGAAAGAGGAAAGGACTGGGGCAGCTGATCTAGTTTCTGGCTGGCTGGCCTTGTGCTAATAATTTTTAAAAAAGAATTATTGGTCCATCAGATGGATAAACATGTTTTCTGCCAAGCCTGATAACCTGAGTTAAATCCCTGGGTTCCTACAGGGTGGAAGGAGAGAACAGACTTCTGTAAGTTGTCCTTTCACACACACACGCGCACACACACACACACACACACACACACACACACCCCCCAAATAAATAAAAAAGTAATAATACACATGTAATAAAAAACTTAGCAAGAATTCTTATGACCAAAGGACAAGCACAGTCTCCAAAGACAGCCACGGTGCACCCATCCTGTGGGTCTTCTACAAACGACCTTGTCCTGTCGTCATCAAAGGCGGAGTGCAATTCTCTATTTGAGTCTATCTCTCCTTTGGCCAACAGGCATCAAGGCTGTAACTTCCCAGTTTTCGTGGTAAGCACGATGTAACTTCTGCCTTGAGTGTCAGAACTCACACTTGGAGCTCCGCTCTGCTGCACAGGAAGTTTGGGCACTTTGAGGTGATCATACCGGAGGACCCACACATGCTGTTGGTGACGTCCACCCAAGCAAGTCACGGTGTCACTAGTTGATTCTAGTCCCTACTCTCCCTTGACCTAACGTTTTCCAAGCAGAGACTTCAGACACTCTAGCTCAGCAGTCCTCCACCTTCCTAATGCTGTGACCCTTTAATCCAGTTCCTCATGTTGTGGTGAGCCCCAACCATAACATGATCGCATTGCTACTTCATAACTGTAATTTTGCTACTGTTATGAACTGATATGTAAGTATCTGATAGGTGACCCCAAAGGGATTGGGACCCACGGGTTGAGAACCACTCTTCCAGAACAACGAGCAGCCTGTCTTACCATGCTCTGTCTGAATTCCTAAGTCCTGCAGCCCTGAACCTACTGTCCTAAGTCACTATGCCTCAGGGAGTTGCTATGCACCTGCTGGAGGTGGGCTGAGAGCTGGGAAGAGGGACAGAGAGACAGATGAACTGATCTGGGGTAAAAACAAATGTGGCCTCATGTTGCTTGCAAGTCTGGGTGGGTGTTCACTACCTGCTGCCTTCGACTTTCCTGCACACCGGAACACCTTTATGATGAAAACTGGAAAGAGAGAAAGATGGAACCCTGGCTGGTACTAGTTAGCATTTATTGTGTATTAGAGCCTGCTGGGGCCTATGGGCCCCTGTAGTCAGTTCTCCCAACAGCGGCACGGGTTGCTGTTGTATTCATCTCCGTTTTACAGGTGAGGAGAACCAAGACAGAAGAGAGGTCAAGTCAGTTACCACAGTAACAGTCCTAATGCAGAGTATAGTGGGAAGGCTCCAAGTCAGCTATGGGGACCCTAGAGCAGACCACTCCTGAGCCTTGCACTCAGCCTTCCCAGCAACCTCTTTCCATTGCTTTGATAAAAAGGTCAAAACAACAAACAGTTTCTAATAACTCCTTAGTTCTTATAGTTCTCCAATATTGGGTTATATTTTCCCAGAATGAGACATAAAGTTCTTGTTTTTCCTTCTAGGATGGCATTCTTTCTTTCCCAGTGTTGTTGGCCATTGCACATTCTATTATGAGGGAGTAAGAACATCTCCTTTGAGGATGGAGACATAGCTCCGTGGGAGAATACCTGCCTAGAATCCCCCAGTGAGGGTCTGGGGGTGTGGCTCAGTGGTAGAGCCCCTGCCTAGAATCCCCCAGTGAGGGGCTGGGGCGTGGCTCAGTGGTAGAGCCCCTGCCTAGAATCCCCCAGTGAGGGGCTGGGGGTGTGGCTCAGTGGTAGAGCCCCTGCCTAGAATCCCCCAGTGAGGGGCTGGGGTGTGGCTCAGTGGTAGAGCCCCTGCCTAGAATCCCTCAGTGAGGGGCTGGGGCATGGCTCAGTGGTAGAGCCCCTGCCTAGAATCCCCCAGTGAGGGGCTGGGGTGTGGCTCAGTGGGGGATCTCTTGTCTAAAATCTCCTCGTGCGAGTATGCAGTTGTAGACCTCCTTTTGCTGTTCTGAAAATAGGGCAACCTCTTTTTATACGTGAGAATAATGTGAGGCCTAGAGACTTAAGTTGTCCAAGTCCAGACAGTATTAAGGGATAGGACATAGCTCCCACACAGGTCACCTAGGTCTTCTGAGGCTATGTCCGGTGTATCTCAGAACATGTCTGCTAACTGGTCTCTAGACTTGAAATGAAGGGGCCCATCCTCACCGAGTATTCCAACAAGAGCTTTCAGAGCCCCTGCAGGAAGAGGGCGACCCGTGCACCTTCCTGGAGAGGGCCGTTTTGTATCCAGGTTTTAGCTTTCACCATGGGGCTGTGAGATGCTGACCGGATTCCTGGCGGCTCAAGGTGGTGCTGAGGGTTTTTCATCCCCAGGAGCAGCTGCCTATAACCTCGTGACCTGGATCTGGTGCGTGCTGTAGGCCACCGAGCTGCAAGCGGCCTGGCCTAGTCCGGTCTTCTAAGAGCGTGGTTTCCTCCAGGCGGTGGCAGCGGCTAGCCACTAACCTCCATGCTGTGGCTGGTTATTACAACCTTCAGACGCACACATACCAGGCCTGGCTGACCCCTGACTTGTCCTGATAGACTTCATCTGGGGACCGACACCACCGGTACTGGGATCTCATTCCGAGTCCATCCGATGGCCTCCAGGAATGAAGGAGATGGGCTGGGGTGGTAACACAGCCACCTCATTTCGACCCTGATCTCTACCGATGGCATAAAGCTGGAGAGTCGCCGTCTGCCTTCCCTGAGGTCTCGCGGGCCAGGGAGCTCGTCGCCTGGGGTCTCCTGAGCACTCTAGTTCCAGAAGGTTTGGCTGGGCAAGCTAGAGGCTGCAGGGAGGCAGCTGGGAGCCGGCTGCTTCTGGCTGCTTCAGGCCAGAGCCCAGGGCCTGGGTCCTGTTGCTTAGCAACGGGACCCCGTCTGGGCCTCTGCCCTCCCCATTCCTACCCCCTTCCCCCACTGAGGCTCAGCCCAGCCAGAGCCGGAGAGCCGAGGGAGTGGCCCAGAGGGAGCTGGGGTAGAGCTTGGGGCCGCTCAGGTGTGGAAGGGCTGACCAGGGGCTGCCTTACTGCTTGTGACTTAGGGACCAGAGGGCCCCAGGCAGAGACGGCAAGTCGGCTTCCGCCCTGGCTCTGCCAACTCCAGTTCAAACGAGTCTTTCCGGTGGGGCTGCCCAGCCAGAGCTGCCCCGCCCCAGCCTCTGGAACCGGCCGGGAGACGTGCTGCGCCCCGCCCAGGCCGAAGGCGAGCTCTGAGGTCAGGCACGGCACTGGACTTGCAGAGGGGTGGGGGGTTGGGGAGGGTGGGGGTGGGGTAATGGGGTAGGATGGGCTTTTCCCGCTTCTCCCTCCTCCCCATTACCGACCTGTAGCTCCATAGGGTCACTCTGAAAAAAAAAAAAAGGCCTCAAGTCCAATTTCATGATTTCATAGTTGGGGAAACTGAGTCACCACGACCTGTCCCAAAGCCATTCCGTGAGCTAGTGGACAACAAAGCCTTCGAGGAGAGGCCTGACAGAGGACGAGGAGTTTCCCACGGCCCTAGTCCTGGTAATCTGCGGCAGACCACGGGGGTCAAGGACGTAGAAAAGTCTGGCTGTTTCTCCATCCTCTCGGAAATTAACAAGGAAGACTAGGTCCCTTTCTTTCCTCAGCGGAGCAGACTCCGCCTGAGTTCTGAGGTCTGCAGGGCGGGACCTCCCTCCTCCCAGCCTGGCTCTCCGTGGCCCAGAAGGCATGGTAAACTAAGCCAGGATTGGGAGCCCGGCTCTCCTACCCTCAGCAGGAAAAGCCTCTGATCGCCCAAGTCTGCTTTTCCAGAATCACAGGGAGTGGAGACCCCAAAGGAAGGTACCCTGGAGCCTGCCTAACCTTGACTCCGACTTCCCATGGACGTTTGATCAAGAAAGTTGGTCAGTGTCTCAAGATGCGAAATCGATGGTGTTTCTTTGGGGTATTCTCTTTGCTGGGAACGAGAGAAGATGAACTATTTTTCTTAAATCTGTCTTGATAGCACCCCCCTCCTCCATCACGATTTCCCTGCAGCCAGAAAGACCTCAGCAGCTTCAAGACTTTTAGAAACTATAATTTCAATGAATTTTATCTATTCCTCAAATGAGAAGATTCCTTAATTACAGGAGAAAACATTCTCAAAAAGAAAGGCCAGACTTGTCGAGTGAGCCCTGGGGCAAGGCCTCCTTCAGCAAATCTCTGGGCAGGCTGGCCATCCTTGTTGCTGGGGATGAAGAATCAAGCTGGAACATCTTCTTCTAGCAGCTCCTGGCCTGCCTCTGCCAGTTAGTTTGTGGTGACAGGGGCCTGTAACCCCAGTACTTGGGAGACTGAGGCAGGAGGGTGGAGAGTTTAAGGCTAGCCTGACCTATTTAGCAAGTTCAAGTCCAGCCTGGGCTACATAGTGAGACTTTGTCTTATAAAAGAAAGAAAAGAAAGAGACAGAAAAGAAAGTATACATGAAGGTCTGCTGAAAGTGGTCCATTTTTCCAGAAGATTCTAACTGGAGAGGAAGTGACTGTCTTGGTTAAGTTTTTTCCAGCTATACTTCAGTGTCCAAATGGCATCCAGGGGGCGTTCTCCTAAAAGAATTACAGCTGTTAGGTATGGGAGGCACAGTGGGCAGAGCACCACTGTCTGACATCCCTAATGGATAAATGGGTCTAGGAGTGATCAGCAACCCCTCGATTGCTAGAGAGAGCTAGCTTTTTGGTGTGTGTGTGTGTGTGTGTGTGTGTGTGCGCGTGTGCATGTGCGTGTGCGTGTGCGTGTGTGTGTGTGTGTGTGTGTGCGTGCGCGCGCACATGTGCATACTGGAGAAGCCAGAGGTACCCTGCTCTACCACTCTGTCTTATTCTCAATCTCTTTTTGGTGGTGGTGGTGGTAGTGGTTTTTATTTGTTTTCCAAAATTTTATTTAAATTTTTTAAAAGATTTATTTATGTTATGTATATGACTATTTTGCTTGCGTGTATTTCCGTGTACCATGTGTGTGCCTGGTGCCTGCAGAGGTCGGAAGAGGGTGCTGGGTCCCCCTGGAACTATTGTGAACCACCACGTGGGTTCTAGGAATTGAACCCGGGTCCTCTGCAAGAACAAGTGCTCGGAACCACTAAGCCATCTCTCCAGACTCTCTTATTCTCTTGAATCAGGGTCTCTCACTGATTTGAGCGCGGGCTGGCAGCCAGGAAGCCAGTGGTTCCTGCTTGGGTCTCTCAGAGTGCAGGGGCCGCATGCAGGCATACCCACTTGCAGCACATTTGGTTTTGTTTTTTTGTTTTGTTTTGATGTGTGTGTTGGGGATTTGAACTCAGGGCCTCATGCTTTCACAGCAAGTGCCTTTACCTGTTCTGCTGTTTTCCCAGCCCTGTTGTTGTCTCTTCCTCCTCTCCCTCCTCCTCCTCCTCCTCATCCTCCTTCATTTGCTATTTTGCTCTTTTCAAGGCAGAATTTCCCTGTGTAGCCTGGCTGTCCTTGAACTTGTTCTGTAGCCCAGGCTGGCCTCGAACTCACAGAGATTCACCTGCTTCTGCCTCCCTAGTGCAGGGATTAAAGGTGTGCACCACGACTGCCCAGCTAGCACTGTGACTTCTAATATAAAAGTCAGCCGGGCGGTGGTGGCACACGCCTTTAATCCCAGCACTCGGGAAGCAGAGGCAGGCGGATCTCTGTGAGTTCGAGGCCAGCCTGGGCTACCAAGTGAGTTCCAGGAAAAGGCGCAAAGCTACACAGAGAAACCCTGTCTCGAAAAAACCAAAAAAAAGTCAACACAAACTATGATACCCAGCCTTCCTCTCTGAACAGACAACCTTAATCTCTCTCTCTCTCCCCCCCCCACCACCACCACCACTGACCTACATCTTAAACCTGATTCTGACCCAGGTTTATCTAGATCAGTTACCACATTTATAGGAGACACAAATTAAATGGAACATGTTAAATGCTGCACAGATCAAAGTCATCTGTTATTGAAATGACTCCCTCAATAATGATTATTTACCAGGAAAATAATCAAGATTGACTAAGTGGCAAAAAGATAGGGTGACATTTATAGGCCACTTGTAAGCTTGAATGTTGAGGAGATACCCAATGTTAAATGATACATTGTTAGTTGTTTTTGTTTTTTATAGTGGAAGTATTATGTTTATATTTTCTAGTTATCATTCAGAAATATATGCTAAAAATGTTTACACATAAAATGAGACAAAAGTATAGATGGAAAAAGACCGGAGCCTGGACATTAGTAATCAGTATATGGTGATGTATTGTGTTATTTTCTATATTATTATGTTTTTATTTCTTTTTCAAGATACTCTGGGTAGTTGATGGTCACCTGATGTGGGTATAGAAACTGTAAGCCCTGGTTGGTTGGTTTTGAGACTAGGGTTTCACTGTGTTGCCCATGCTGGCCTCAAACTCCCAATCCTTTTCTCCCCACCCTACCCCGGTGCTGGGACTATAGATTCGCAGTACCACACCCAGGCCTTTCAGGGTTTAATTTGTGAACCCATGCTGGAGCCCGTGGTGAGGCCTGGGACACCTGGGCCTCTCCACAGTCCCCGGACATTCCCCGTCAGTTGTCACTCAGCAAAAGCCCCTGTGATGTTTGACCGCCTGCCATCATGGAGCTCACGTTTGGAGGTGAGATCAGAAAGTGACAGGAGGAAGCCACAAGTGGAGGAAGTGTGCCTGAGCTGCAGAGATGTTGTTCGCCATAAGTGCCGACAGGTAGGAAGACTGCCTGCACGGTGCCGGCCCATGTTCTGGGAAACGAGGCGGTTAGGCTCGTGTACAGGACGGACATACCTAGTCCTGAGATTCTTTGATCATAGCCTGCTGGAGAGTATGCTTCCCTCTGTGTCCATTCCTCCACGGAGCTGTGAGCGGCCTAGACTTCCCACACACACCCTTCCTCTAAATAAACCACTCTGACATGAGCTGTTGTCTGAGTCTCTTGGTTATAGTTGGAGACCCAGACATGATCCTGCCATGCAACTGACAGCCTTCATGGGAAGTGATGTCCTTTTTTCTTCTGACCGTCCAGTTTCCCCAGCCATTTCACTAAGTGGCTTTAGCTGTCCAATTACGGGTCATCGTGCCCAGCCTTGGTGATTGGCCACACTTGTGTCTCGAGTGTGGGTGCCCACAGCCCGTGCCCTCAGTTCCCCAATGTTTGTTTCCTTTTGCTAATGCACACAAGGTCACGAGGGTAACTCCGATAACTCTGCTCTGCCAGCCATGTCACTCTTCATCGGTACACCTGTCCAGGAAGAGCCTGCCGCAGAAGTGGGTATTTGGTAAGTGGCTGGCTGTCTCACTTCTCCACTCGGTTGAGCAAACATTTTTGCGGATTCTATTTGTTCTTCACATCTCTTCAGTTTCCATGGATGTTCCCTTTTTAAAGTTTTATGTATTTTTACTTTATGTACATGAGTGCTTTGCGTATGTATGTGTACCAAGTGCATGCAGTGCCTTTGTTGGACAAAGGGGGCGTCAGAGCCCTTTGAACTGGAGTCACAGAATGCTGTGAACCACCATGGAAATGCTGAGAACTTAACCCTGGTCCTGGGCAAGCAAGAGCAGTAAACACTCGTAACTACTGAGCCCTGTCTCCAGGTGTTTGCATTTTAGAGAGCAGTTTATGAGACTTTCAGAATGAATGCATTAGTCAGACTTTGATTGCTGTGTCACAGGAGCAAATTAAGGAAGGAAATGTTTATTTGGCCCAGAGTTGCAGATTTAGTCCACAGTCACCTGGCCAGATGTGGAGGAGAGGGGAGAACATGGCGGCAACAGGAGCGTGTGAAGGAAGAGACTGTTTACCTGACAGTGGACAGGAAACAGGAAACGGGTGGAGGAAGAAGAAGAAAAGGAGGAGGACAAGAAGTCATGAACCAGGTGTGGTGGCGCATGCCTTTCAGCTCTGGAGGCAGAGGTAGGCAGATCTCTGTGAGTTCAAGGCTGACCTGGGCTACATAGATCATTCTAGGCCAGTGACATAGTGGGCATAGTGAGACCTGTTACAAAGCAGAGAGAGACAGAGACAGAGACAGAGAGACAGAGAGAGCGCGCCTCACAGACATGTCCCCAGTAACCCACTTCCTCCAACCAGGTTCCACCTTGTAAAGTTCCAAACCTTTCCAACATAGTACGGCTAGCTGGGAACCGAGCGTTGACTGCACGAGCCTAAGGAAGCATTTCCGATTCAAACCGTAACAGTAAATAAAATAGAAGTCTGTACTGTCGGTTGCTGCGTGCTTGTTGATAGATCTTTTTCCAAAGCTACAAGGCTCAGTCAAGACACTTTGTCTTCTCAGGAGCCTGGCGAGTGTTCTGCAAGGGGATTCAGAGCCCGGCAGAGAGCTGGGAGAGCCGTTGTTCTTGTTGTTGTAAGCCGAAGATACAGTTTACTGTGGGAAAAAGTACTAGAAAGCGGTCTGTGATGTAGTGTGTATTTCCAAGGCCTGCTTAAAAGTTCCTTATGCTAATTTAATTAGAATAATTTACTCGAACAGAAAACTATAATTTTGTACTTTTTCCAACCAGTGTAACTGACTTATATTCTTTTTGACCTACCCAGATGGAATTTATTACTCCAAAGCCAATATTCTAAACTTTAATTTGTGTGCTAACCATCATTATAGGTGAAGAATTATGCTAAAGGAATATGTGGGAAATCTGCTCTTGGCTCTGGAACACCAGCCTGGATCAAACAAAATCCCACCCCGAGCAGTGAGGACAGCTAGATAATTTTCAAAATCTGTTCAAAAATACCAGATAACTGCCCAGACGGTGAGAACTTGAGGGGCAAATTCCCGGAGAACTGAGGAAGATGAGCCTTAGGTGTCCTCTCCTTCCCAACATTTGGCTCTAGGAATGGTGCTTCAAGGCTAAGAAGCTGAGCCAAGCTTTGGTTGATCTCAGGATGACCCTGATAACATCCAGGGCTCTTGGATAGCGTCTCTGAAAAGATGTCCTCATAGCAATGGCAAAACCGACCAACCAGTCACTGTGCTAGTTACTCTTTGATTGCTGTGACCAAAATATGTGGCAGAAACAGCTTAAGGGATGAAGGGCTTATTTCCTCTCACAGTTTCAGAGGGTTTCACTCCAGAACTGTGGGGAAGCATGACAACCGCTTGGTTCTGTCCACGTTGATGGAGCACAGGCAGCTGTTCACATTGTGGTAGACCAGGCAGGAAGCTTAGGACCAGAGACTGAGCTGGCCTGTAACCTTCAAAGACCCACCCTTAGTGTCTACTTCCACCAGCCAGGCGCCAGTTCCTCAGGCTGCTCAGCTTTTCAAACAATTCTGCAATCTGGCATGAGCCGTGAAAGGTATTTTAGATTTAAATTGTAACAAATAGCAGCTCTTACAAAGATAGAGTTTAGATGTAAACCAGATTAAGACAGTCTAACTCCAGGGCTAGAGAGATGGCACAGAGGTTAAGAACACAGACTGGCCGGGCGGTGGTGGCGCGCGCCTTTAATCCCAGCACTCGGGAGGCAGAGGCAGGTGGATCTCTGTGAGTTCGAGGCCAGCCTGGGCTACAGAGTGAGTTCCAGGACAGGCTCCAAAGCTACATAGAGAAACCCTGTCTCGAAAAGCCAAGAAGAAGAAGAAGAAGAAGAAGAAGAAGAAGAAGAAGAAGAAGAAGAAGAAGAAGAAGAAGAAGACACAGATTGCTCTTCCAGAGGTCCTGAGTTCATTTCAATTCCTAGCACCCACATGGTGGCTCACAGCCAACTATAATGAGATCTGGTGCCCTCTTCTGGTGTGCAGGCACATAGGCAGACAGAACACTGAACACATAATAAATAAATCGATCTTTTGAAAACAAAAAGACAGTCTAGCTTCACAGCAACTGACGAAGAAGAAGGGCTAGCCTTGGACTCGTGGTTCTCCTGATTTGGTCTCCTGAGTATCATCATTTCTAACAAGTGCATTCCCTAATCCTATAGGACCAAGGCCCTACCCTTATGGCCTTGATGAACCTTAATTATGTCTATGATAAACGCCGTATTTCAAATGGAGTCACATTTTGGATTGGAGTTTCAACCTCTGCATTTGGAGGTCCACGGTTCAGTCTGTATCATGATCTCTAGGGTGTAACTACTAAAAGAATGGTACACACACACATATGAAGAAGTGGAAAAAGATTTTCCTCCAACTGAAGGTCAAGGAGAAGGAACCCCGAGTCCCCAGTCTCTGTCTCCTGTTCAGGGATGTGCCTGGAGAAAATCGCCTGTGGGCATCTGTACAGTCTCCAACCGCGGTTCCATAGCCAGCTGCCTTGAATCGTGGAACAAAGGACGCTTGAGGATTGAAATCTCTTTGCAGGTTTTTTTTTTTTGTTTGTTTTTTTCTAGGCTACCTTCAAACTTGAGATCCTCCTGTAGCTGGAGAATTTCTCTCCAGCTCCCGCCACCAAGTCCCGCCAGTTCCAGAGCCCACTTATAAAATAAACACACAAACTCTTACATTATTTAAACTGCTTGGCCATTAGCTCAGGCCTGTCACTGTCTAGCTCTTACTCTTATATTTAGCCCATTTCTATTAATCTTTACTTTGCCACATGGCTCATGGCTTACTGGTACCTTACATCTTCCTTCTCCTCGCGGCGGCTCTAGGCAGTCTCCCCCTCTCAGCCTTCCACTTCCCAGAATTCTTTTCCTTGTCCCACCTATACTTCCTGCCTAGCCAATGGCCAATCAGTGATTTATTTACTGACCAATCAGCAACACACTTGACATACAGACCATCCCACAGCACTTCCCCTTTTCTTTTCTTAAAAAGGAAGGTTTTAACTTTAACATAGTAAAATTACATATAACAAAACAATTATCAAGCAAGAATTATAGTTACAATATTAAAGAAGAGATCCTATCTATCTTATATTTGTAAGTTTAAGGTTTTATATCTAACTTATCTTTTATTATCATTAAGGAAAATTGTAAGTATCTAGTCTTTAACCACATCAAAGACCTCAGAAGGATATAACACTGCCTGAGAAATGGGAGAAGGATGCAAGCAACTTTTGGGAGTCTTGCAGGGTAGACAGAGACAGCTGAGCCTGGACAGTTATGCAAAGTTTTCTTGTAAAGTTGGGGCATCTGTCTTCAGCCCACAGGCCTAGAGTCTCTTATTAACTTTTTTATGTGTCTTGTAGAATGTCTGGCAGTTTTCTCTGCAAAGCAGGAACCTGAAGGACCATTTTGTCAAGCAAAGTTCAGTGGTCACCTTTCTATGGGTCCTGCATGTCCAGTTGATCAAGCAGTCCAGGCAAGAACAGTTTCTTGCCCAAATGGCTATTTTTGTCAAGGTGAAGATAAACTCCATATGGAGTGTCTTCGATGCCCATCCTCCTCTCTGAAGTAAATCGGTGCTGTCAGGAGCAGACATGTCTCACTGTCCAAAAAGTCTAAACTTTTAAAACATTTTAAATGCCATATTCTGTAGGTCTTTGAAGTGTTTGAAGACTACCTATCTATCTGAAATATAACTATGTATACCTAGAAGACTTAACTAACATGGCTACAAATATGATTATCATAGATGACTAATTATTAATCTATTTTTTAATTATCCATTATAATTTTAAATGAGTTACATAAACATAATACCTCAAACAAGAATAGAAATATATATACAGTATAACAAAATTAAGTTTAAACTTGTATCAATAAACTAAAATCTATAGCAATGTAAAACATTTTAAACAAGTTGTTACTCTTTAAAAGTAGGTTCATTAATCTACCCTTTCATCCTATCATATCTAAACTATCCCCCTTTTTGTTTTAGAAAGAGATTGTATTTATAATCAACCTGATTTAAATAAAAATATTGTTTTTTCTCTGTCCCACACCAGAGGGCTCTTCTGATTTGGGACACAAGAATCTCTTAACCATTTTTTTTTTTTTTTGAGCAATATGTCTGGGTTTAGAGGGGGAGTGAGCCAATTCCATCTCTAAAGCCAGCTTGGTATATTTGGGAATTTGGGCGTAGCTTCTCTTACTACTTCCTGCTGGAGGGGGGCGCTGTATCTTCTGGAGACAGAAAGAAAATTTTAGGATCATGGAGTAGTCCGTGAGGCTGTATATCTGAGCCAGTTGACTTGAAACCATTCTGGATGTTGAATCATCTGGGCCATGGTGTCATTGGAGACCTTTCAGGGGGTCTTGGCTGGTCAAACCTGATGTATCTTAATCTGGAACAAATCCATAGTCTCTGGCTTTCTGTGGAAACAAGAGCAGAGACTCTTTTTCAAAGCAACATATCCTTATATCCAAATTTTGAAGTCAAGGTACCTTTAAAATATACATTTTGGCATAACTCAACAGCTTTTACAATCAAATGTTTTTCTGCAGTTACGAATATCAAAGAGAACATAATCCAGATTCTCTGTGTGGTAGTCATCTTTACGTGGCTTATTTTTTTATATTAGCTTGAGCCTATTCCTTTTAAACTGCAGCCTTCTAAGCCTGAAACGGCGCAGTGGCTGCTGGCTCCGCCCACTTTAGCTTCCCAACATGGCGGTGGTCCGCTTTCCGCCAGCTCTGGGAGCCATAACTCTCAGAAATAGTGGGTCTACATTTTTACCAAAGTAGCGTGTAGCCCAGAAACCTCTTTTTTTGTTTTGTACTAGCAAAGGCTAAATCCACCACACAGTTTAATGTACTACTTGCAGAGGCCTCATTCCCACCATACTGCAGGTCGAGAGCGCACGCTAGGAACCCGCCAGTAGCTCAAACCGGCAGCTGCCGCTTATTTGAGAGAGACAATTAGGAAGCTGTTTTTAGGTCCGTTTTAGAATCTTTTTTCTAAGTTTTTAGGTGGAAACTCTTGCCACCACGTTGGACGCCATTTGTAGCTGGAGAATTTCTCTCCAGCTCCCGCCACCAAGTCCCGCCAGTTCCAGAGCCCACTTATAAAATAAACACACAAACTCTTACATTATTTAAACTGCTTGGCCATTAGCTCAGGCCTGTCACTGTCTAGCTCTTACTCTTATATTTAGCCCATTTCTATTAATCTTTACTTTGCCACATGGCTCATGGCTTACTGGTACCTTACATCTTCCTTCTCCTCGCGGCGGCTCTAGGCAGTCTCCCCCTCTCAGCCTTCCACTTCCCAGAATTCTTTTCCTTGTCCCGCCTATACTTCCTGCCTAGCCAATGGCCAATCAGTGATTTATTTACTGACCAATCAGCAACACACTTGACATACAGACCATCCCACAGCATCCTCCTGCCCCAGCTTCCCTAGTGCTTGGATGCAGGCATGTACCACCACACCTGGCTCCGTCAGTACTCTTGAATCCTGGCTCTCTCTTCTCAAGGAGGCAGGAGTCTTCGGGAAGTGTCTGTCTCTTCTTCCCCATGGGAAAACTCTAGCAGAAACTCAGCAAGGATCTGAGAGTAAAGACAGCATGGTACCTTATAGTCAGACCAGACTTTCTTGTCAAGAGCAATGCTTTTGGTTTTGAAGTTCTGATCCCCAAGGGGGACTCTTCTGACTCTTGGTAATGGAGTGAGGACATGGAGAAAGCGAACAGGTGACTGCAGAAATTGTGCAATAAACATGTTCCTAACTGAAGTTCCCCAGTGGCAAATGTCTTGTTCCCAGATGAAAAACGTGGTTTTTGCCAAATAGTAAGACAGCTGTTTGTCACTCAGTAACCACAGCATGGAAACTGTTTTGTAAAATAACTGCTTACAAGTTGAAAACAGTGGTAATCTAGTAAGTGACCAAGTTGGATGTTCACTGGTACAATAACCATCACAGCGTAACCAACCACTTTTTTTTTTTTTTTGAGACAGAATTTCACTGTGTAACTGAAATCCTGGTTGGCTTGAGCTTTCCTTGTAGACCAGGCTAGCCTTGAATTCACAGAGATCTGCCTGCCTCTGCCTTCCAAGTCCTGGCTCCCAACTACTTTTTGATTAGATTTGAGGCCAAGGAGGGGACTTGTTGCTTGGCACTGGACACTTGGTAAAGAGCCCATGGCCAGGGAAGTCGTAGGCCCTAAGGGGAGCCTATTACTGTTGTTTGCTTAAGTGGACATGTTGTCTAAAGTACCTATGTTCATGTCCATAGATTAGGGATGTTCTCAGCTTTGGTCAGAGAAGTTTCTTTTTGCGTCGGATGGTGATAAATGCAGATATTCACAACTGGTCAAAGTACGGAGAATCAATGACCATTGAGTACTTAGCCCTAAAGGAGACATCCATGCCACTCCTAAACTCAGGAAACACTGTGGAAGAGCGGGTGAAGACTCCAATCTGATGGATGGGGAGGAGTGCTTCGAAACAATGCCTTCTGACAGAAAATGGACACTGCACTCGTGAACTCAGCAGCTGAAACTGCCTATGCAAGGCATGCAGAAGATGGGGCTTATCAAGATTCCATCATGGATGCAGGAAGGGCTCGGAGGGCCCGCCTCCCCCTGAGGGATTATTGGCAATCCATAGTTGCTAGGGGGTTGGGGCCAGAATCTGGTGTCATTTTCTCCCATGGTGTAGCCACTGATAATACATAATCTCACTTCATGTTCATGCAAACAGCTCTAAATTTGGTGGGTCTCTCTCTCACACACACACACTACACACGTGCACGCACACGCGCTCACAGCATCCAAGCAGGAGGGGGCTTGTTGGGAAGACGGACTTTAATGGGAGAAGGAGGGGTGAAAGAAGATAATGGGGAGAATGTGAAAATGACCACAATTCATTATGTACAAGTTTTAAATTGTCAAAAAAAATTACATATACATATACATATACATATACATATACATATACATATACACGATTAGAAAGGGCTGGCTATTCATTAGTAGAGCACATCCTAGAATCGCCCAGTGGGCTGGGGGTGTGCCTGGTAGAGCACTTGCCAACCATGAATGATGGCCTAGGTTCCATCCCCAGAACCAGGGGGGAGAGGGGAGAAAAGTACTTAGCATCGTGGCGTTTTTGTTCTCAGAGTACCACAAGGCAGGTTTCACTTCCTCATCCGTCAGGCGAGGCTGAAAGCTGTGGAGTGGGCTGATGGCTGTGAGAACCTCCGTAGTAGCTGGAATGCCTACGTGTGTCTGTTTTCTCCCGGTGACCTAAGACCTGATCAAACAGCTGCCTGGTTTGATTCTTCTTCCTCCCTCACCTAAGACCCACATTCTTTTCAAAATACTGTTCAAACTTTAAAAAAAAAAAAAAAAAAAGTGAGCAGGACAGAGTTCCATCCATGCATGGGGAAAGCATACAAAATTAAGATCTGACCAGCAGGTATCTGATCAGTGCCCATAACAACCCAGTGGGGAGGTGTTGCTACTCTCCAGGAGTAGGAACCAAGGTACAGAGGCCAGGCAGCTTGCCCCAGACCCCAGCTGACAGACTGAGGAGCTGACCTGTAGACACCACATCTGGGGGCTCTTGACCCAGGGATCTCAGCTTGCCAGGCAACTGAGAAGTTGGTTTTTCTGGGGACCCTCTCTCATACTCAGGGGCCCCTTGGTTTGGAGACCATGAGGGAGAGCAGGGGAGTCAGTTACAGGCTCCACCCCTTGCTGTCCTTTGCCGGCTCCCTATCTCTGTGGACTTTGCTCCAGCATGTTGTCTGTGGGCAGGTGACATGTAACCCTGAAGAGTAGAAGAGGAGCACTTGGCCTTTGCAGGCCATCCTTTGGAGGCCAGGGTCCTTGCCTTTCGTTAGTTATTGCTGGGAACATCACATCTCATTAGGAACCCGCATCTACAGAAGGCATCTGTTATATGATGTCCTCCCAGTACATCAGGCCAGCACTGTGGCTTCACTATCGGACAGGGATAAAAGCGAGCATCCAGTTGGGTATGCCTGGGCTGCCAGAAAATTCCACAGACTGAGTGAATTAAACAACAGAAATGTATACCTCTAGAAGCCAGAAGAGCTAAGGGCAATGTATCAACATGCTCAGGTTCTAGTAGGTCTGTTGTCTTGACTTGTTTTATGTTCACTTGGCAGAGAGTTCGAATCCTGACATCTTCTCTTATGAAGGCACTAATCCCATCATGAGGGCCCCATCCTCATGACCTCTTTTAAACCTAATTGCCTCCTAAAGACTCCATTTCCAACGTCTATCCTCAACACATGGAGGGGTACCAACATATGAATTGGGGGGGGGGGCGCTACACTCTTGTCCCTAACAGCCGGCTTTTCCCTGTTTAGACAAGTTCCTTGTCTCTTCCAATCCTTGCTCTGTCTGTTCTTATCTCTCTCAGAGCTTTTCAGGGGGCTCTCCCTCTACCCTGCTGAGAAAAACGGCCCCAAGTGGACTCGATACTGTTTTCCATGTGAGCTTAGCTGGGTAGAGATCTGGGCAGGGAGGGCCCTCATCTGATCAAGTGTCCAGACACCCGAAGTCCAGACCAAATTGAGCTTGCGTCATCATTAAGTGTCCTCTGTATCTTTTCAACTCTCTAAATTTATTTCTTTTTAAACACGCAAAAAAGTTGAACTTTTTACGTCCAGCTACTGGACACGCAGATTTCATAGAGGTCTGTATTAGTCAGCGTTCTGTGACTGTAACAAAATACTTTAGATAAACTGACTTTAAAAGTCAGTTAATCTAAAGTAAAGAAGGTTGATTTTTGGCTCACCGTTTGGAAATTCCGGTTCGTGGTTGATTAATTCCATTGCTTTGGGCTTGTGGCCGGGGAGTAGACCACAGCAGGGATGCATGGCAGAGCAGAATCTCTCTTTCCGGCTGGCCCGGAAGCAAAAGAGAATGAGAGAGGAACGTGAGGTCCCGCTCCTTTTTTGTGAGACTAGGTCTCACTATGTAGCCTTGGCTGGCCTGAAGCTGAAGCTGGCTCTGTAGACCAGGCTGGCCTCAAACTCAGAGTTCTGCCTGTTTCTCCCTCTCTCGAGTATGGAGAGTAAGGTGTGTGTCACCACACCTGGCTCCTACCACTCCTTTCAAAGGACATACCCCCAGCGACTTAAAGTCTTCCCATAAGGTCCCGCCTCTTAAAGGCTCCATGGCCTCTCTCAATGGCACTAATCTGAGGACCAGCCCTTTAACACATGGGCCTTTGGGAGATATTCAAACATCCACACTGTGACAAGGCCACAGCCCCACTTTCCCTTGGGTTGATGTAGCCAAGTCTCTCTGCCCCAGTTCCTGTGCCTCCTTATCTCCAGGAGACACACAGATACTAGATCTTTCTTCCTGAGACCCAGCCACTCCGTGTCTGGTAGGGCCTCACCTTTTGTACCTCAGGTGGAGACGGGTATACGGGGAGGAGGCTCGGGTGCCCCAGCCCTACCCTACCTAGGGTGCTGGGCCTGTACCCTGAACCAAAGTGGGGCTTTCTAAGCCCCAGAATTTCTCGTGGACTAAAGATTTCTGGTGACTGACTTGTTCCTGAGCAGTCTGGGCTCAGATTTTTCCCTTAGCTGAACTAAAGCCCTCTGAATAGAACCATTTTCTGGCTCTCTGGAACCACTATCGACCCCTTCCTCACGTCTCCCTGACTGTGCCTTTGTGTACACATCCCCCTTTAATACCCCGGGACACGAGCAGCTGTCCTGGGCCTAGACGCCTAGCGTGTGGAGGTGTCCCCGTGACCACACCTCCCAGGTGGCTTACAGAGTGACATGCCTGGACAGGACACCTCATCAGAGCAGAGTTGCTCATGTGAATTGCTCAGTTTGGCCTAGAAACAAAGCTTTTGGACAACTGCTCTATAAATTTCATGTTGTCCCAAGACCACCGCAGCAGGCCTGGGGGGTCAGGGATGGGCTCAGTCTGAAGTGCTCACATACAGGAAAGCCAGTACTTCCTGCTGTCATTGTTCAGGTGGGTACAGTGCCACCTGGGTGGCTAAATCAAGCTTATAATCATGCCAAGGGATGCATACTGCTAGCTTTCTGAAAGTCAAGACTTCGAGGGGCTGGGTAATTTGGCCACAGCCACACAACACGGCTGTTATAAAGAAGGATTCAAACAAGACCTGAGGAAGCTCAGGCTCGTGGGAGCACTCCGGCCGGCTTGTACCACCCGCTTCTGTCTTCACACACGGTTGTGCAGGCTCAAATGGTGGGCAGAGTATCACACACACACACACACACACACACACACACACACACACACACACATCACATCACATCCTAGGCAAGTGCTCTAACCCTGAGCTTCATTCCATCCCTTGAAGGTTGTTTTGGTTTTTTTTTTATCTTGCTATGTGGCCCAGGCTGATCTTGAACTCTAGATCCTTCAGCTCCAACCTTCCAAGTGCTGGGATTACAAGTCTGCTCCCAAAATCCAGTTCCCACTAGTGACAGTTGAGAAAGGATCACGTCTTATCTTCTTTGAAATAAGCTGTCACTCTGCAGCCCTGCCAGTGACAGTTGTCAAATGTTGAATGCACAGGACAAGGAGCCCTGGAGGGTTGAGGAACTAACAGAGACGAGCTGTGGTGCTCACCATGCCTGGGTGCCCACAGCTGATGGGCAGCGGCTCTCACCTGTCTGGATTCTGGCAGCTGCCTGTTCTCCTCTCCCCTACACCATGGAGATTCCACTACACTCTCATAAGGGCCTCTTGTGCAGGCCTAGATAGCTGGAGAGTAACCCTTCAAGGTTGATAAAACAATCATGTGTCCCAAGGGACGTACTTGCTCTAAACATCGTCTGCTAAGGCCTAGTGCCTCCTGCAGAAGAGGAAACACTGGGTTTCAGAACCCTCCAAGACCCAGGTGGGTTAGTGAGGCATGGTGGTACACACCTGTGATTCCAGCACTCTGGAGACGGAGACAGGAGGATCATTCATTTGAGGCCAGTCTGGGCTACATAGTGAAATCTAGTCTCAAAGATAAACAAAGCTGGGTGTGGTAGTGCACACAGGATCTCTATGAGTTCAAGGCCAGCCTGGTCTACAGATCAAGTTCTAGGACAGCCAGGGCTACACAGGGAAACCCTGTCTCAAGAAAACCAAACCCCAAACAAACAAAAAAAAATCTCCACTCTCTATATACGAAATCACTGGTCTCCTTCAACTCCCCAGATGCCCCTTGACATGGCTGGACAATGCCCCAAACCTTGGGTCTTCTACCTGCTGGCTGCACATGCACCCAGCCTCTTCAGTCTCCTGCCTGCCCTGGCTCCGGGCCAGAGGCCAGGTTCTCTGACAGCAGCCAGCCTGTTGAGGCAACCAGGCCAGAGATAGTGGCCACAGCTGATTGAAGCCCCCATTTCCCTCACACAGAGGCAGCATAATTAATCAGGAAGTAATTAATTCAGATGCCAGCGGCACATCACCCCGGGAGACAGGCTATCTTACAGGGCTGGGCCAGCAGCACATTACCTCGAGACAGGCTATCTTACAGAGCTGGGATTCAAAGGAAGGAATCAGGTCACCAGGATTTTTTAGTATCAAACTGAATGTTATATGGAAGTCATTAAAATTTGCCCCAAATCACATCTGTTGACCTTCAGGACCCTCAGTTCCCCTCATGCTCCATTCAGCTAGTGGTGCCTTGATGCTCAGGGACTATGCTGTGCACATGGGTCTGTTACCATCGTCTTCTGAGGTCCGAGGGGCTGAGGACTGGGGGGGAGAGTGTGGGTAGCTGTGGCTGGGCCCTGGCTGCACTGGTCTGCATGTGTCTGCGCTGCTGGAGCAGCCTGGCTGGGGAGCTCAGAGCCGGGACCGGGCGTGACAGCAGGAAGACGTGAGTTCAAATCCGACTCCTCCCAAAGCCCCTTATTAGTCATTCTCCTGATTACTATGGCAAAGTACCCAGCAAGAGCAACTTAAGAAGGAAATGGTTTATTTTGGTCTTAGTTGAGATGACCGTCCATCTTGGCGGGGAAGTCACTGCGGCAGGAGCAGGAGGCAGCTGGTCACACTGCATCCAGTCAGGAGAGAGGGAGGTGGATTCTGCTGCCCCGCTCATTTTCTCCTTTTTATTAATTCTGGGACTCCAGCCCATGGCATGGTGGTTCCCACTTTTGGAGTAGGTGTTCCCACTCCAGGTAAACCTCTCCAGAGACACACCCAGACTTGCGTTCCTAAGAGGTTCTGAATTGCAAGAAGTTGACAGTCAAGATTAACCATCACAGATGGGAGTGGCCCATACCTTTAATCCCACTGAAACAGTCTGATCTCTGTGAGTTCAAGGCTAGCCTGGTCTACAAAGAGAGTTCTTTGACAGCCAGGGCTACATAGAGACCCTGTCTTTAAAAAAAAAAAAAAAAAAGAAAAATCACAACTCCACAGGGATGTTGGAGTGTCCTCACTGTGGGTGGATTAAAGGACATGGTGTCTGTGCTTGCACAGAGTAGGCCCTTAATGGTGGGGCCTCCTGCTAGTGGAACCCCATAAAATCTCATGCACTGGGTCAAGGCCAAGGCTGAGACTAGCCCATTCACAGCTGCACAGCTGGATGTGGAAGCGACATCTGATGGGAGCTTGAGGTGGGGGTGTGCTAGAGTTCTCATCCTTCAAGGGGACCCTGGTTAATGGCAGCCCCATCGTGGCCAGCTCCAGCATCCTCAATCCCCCAGTCCCACGGAGATGCTGGGAAGGTTTTATGGGAAATGTGATTATTTGTACCCACTCTGAAGGAACCCGTGAGAGCCATGTGGCCCAAAGCTGCTGTGCCCATCCACAGTGGGGTTACATGTCTCTCTCATGGTGTCTGCCCTAGAATGGAAGCCATATGGTTTGGGGGGAAGAAGAATTGGGGGGATGGGCCAGCAAGTACAGGTGGCTGCTGCTAAGCCTGACTGTCTGTGATGGATTCCAGGCCCCACATGGTAGGAAAGAACCAACTCCTTCAAGTTGCTCTCTGACCTCATGTGTGCTGTGACACATACGCGCATGGACACACACTAATTAATTAATTAATTAAAAATTAAAACTGAAACAAATATCACGGCCAGCAGATGCGTGTGGAGATGACCCCCCCCCCCCCCGGCACACACATCCCCCCTCCATCACTAACCACCAGAGAAATGCTCATCTAAGCCACAGTGAGATGCAGCTTTAGACCTTTAAGATGACAATTATTAAAAATAAAGGTAGGGGCTGGAAAGATTCTTCAGTGGTGAGGAGTTCTTGCTGCTCTTCCAGAGGTGGAGGGGGGGCGTGATTCCCAAGCCCCACATTAGGTGGCTTGTAAATGCCCCTGACTCCAGCTCAGAGGGACCCAACACCCTGTTCGGGCCTCGGCAAGCACTGCACACATGTGGCAAACAAATATTCTCACAGTCACACACATGCACACAGAAATAAGTTTAAAAAAAATAAAAGAAATAAATATGAGTGGAGATGAAGAGAGGTGAGAATGTGGGGGTGCTGTTGGTGGGAACATAAGTTGGTACAGCCATTATGGGAAATGGTATGGAGATTCCAGAAAACAAACTAACAGTGGATAGACATCATGTTATCTGGCAGGGCCACATCTGGGCAAATAACTAAAAAAATTTAAATCAGAATCTCAAAGAGATAATCCGTATTCTATGTTCATTGCAGAACAACAGTTAAGATGAATGTGTGTGGGGCGTGTGAGTGTGTGAGAGGGAGTGTGAGCCTGTGATGCTCACACGCCGCCATAGTAGAATGCTACTCAGCCTCTATGACCGAAGACCTGGTATTTGCAAGAGTGTAAATGAACCTGGAGGTCACTGTCTGAGTAAAGGCAGCCAGATGCAGAGAGCCCTGAGGGCATGATCTCACTCCGTACACAGAGTGGGAAATCGTCAGACTCTCAGACACAGAGGTAGAATGGGGGCTGCCAGGGGCTGGAGAAGGGAGGAAGTGGGGAGGTGATGGTCACGGTTCAAAGTCAAAGTACAAAGTAGGTTCTGCAGATCAACGCCCCGCGCAATGACGCCAAGAGCCAACGGTGTTGCATCAGGTGTCACATGTGCTGATTGGTGAGAAGCGTTCTTACTACCCAAGAGTCAAAAACTGAGACAGCAGCAAAGGGGTAGGGAGGGAAGCTGGGGGGTGATAGATGTGTTCTTGAGCTTGGCACACAAAAGTTTCAAGTTTTTAAAAGACGTTTTGGGGCGATTAGGCACTTCCGGAGGACCGGGAGACTGGATTCCAGCACCCACGTCAGGTGACTTACAGCCACTTGTAAGGAGATCTAACACCCTCTTTGGGCTTCCTCACTCAATTGGCTCCTGCTCCCAAGCCTTCTGAGGCAAGTTGCCCCTTGATTTGGACAGGCATTTGCTGAAAGCCTCCAGCAGAGCAAGTGCCCTTCACACCAACAGACAGCCCACCATGTCAGGAACCCTCAGCTGCAGGTTCACTGTGAGGATCCGATCTGTCGCAGCCTCAGGACTCAACATCCCCACACAGAGGTGGGAGGGAGCTGTGCAAGAGATGCAAAGAGTGAAAGCTAATTACTCCAAGGCTCCCTGGTGTGGCGGCCTTGGGGCTCAAGCTAACTTCCCGACCCATCCTCTCCCTGTGGCTGGCATGTGTAAATTTTTCATCCTTAAATTTAGTGCCTGGGTTGCTGGGACCCATATAGAATGATGTACCTGACAGAGCCCTGGGCTCCATGCATGGGACTTGGGAAGCCACAGTGATGGTGATAATAACACATCTTCTGCACTGGATTTTGGTCTCACACTTGCTACTTAGCTAAGGATGAAGACCTTGAACTCCTGACCTTCCCGCCTCCACTTCCCAAGCGCTGGGGTTGCAGGCGTGTGCCACCATGCCCCGCTCCTCCAGCTCTTTCAAGATCTTAACAAAGCAGCAAACTATTGCATAATACGAGTGTGGTTTCTGACTGTGATTAAACAGAATATTTTGCCTTTTGTGTGATGAGGATGAAAAGTTTTAGTTTAATTCGGCGGCTCTTTCCCATCTGATTTGTTTGTTTGTTTGTTCTTTTTTGAAACGGGATCTGACTGCATTGCCCAGGACAGCCTAACACCCACCACTGTCGTGCTTAGCCTTGGTGAGTGCTGAGGTCACAGGCATGCACCACCCCGCCCAGCTCTCCCCTGGGCTTCCTAAAGCTGGGATCTTACTGTTAATGATTTCAGAATCCGTGGGAAAGGATGAGGTTTAAGGAGTGAGCAATGACCTTGGCCTGTGAAGGGCCGGTGAAGAGTTTGCATCCGCTCCTCGGATGGAGTAGGCAGTGGATGCCCCATGTTGCGCTGCTCCATCCAGGCTGGACCTTAGCCCTCGCACACACCCCCACAGAAAGACCAGGACCAGGGACAGGAGAGAGAGAAGCACTTACAGGGGCAGCATTTAAGGGGTGCCCTCGGACCAGCAATCAGCTAAATCATTTCTAATGTAACATTTAAAAAAAAAAATACAAGCCGGGTGGTGGTGGCACATGCCTTTAATCCCAGCACTCGGGAGGCAGAGGCAGGCTGATCTCTGTGAGTTTGAGGTCAGCCTGGGCTACAGAGTGAGATCCAGGAAAGGTGCAAAACTACACAGAGAAACCCTGTCTCGAAAAAACAAACAAACAAAATACAAATTTACATACACACCCCAAATCTAAGATGATCAAAACATCACCACTACTTCATCCTTGCAACTTGTGCTCCCCCCCCCCCCCCCCCCCCCGGTCTGAGGTTTTCCAGCTCCTGGCTTTCTCCTTCCCCAGGTCTAGGAGAAGCTAGGAGGCCCTGTGGACCTGCCTTCGGCAAGGATCAAGGGAGTCTCTCTGCGCACTCCCGTGTGCGCGCGCGCGTGTGTGTGTGTGTGTGTGTGTGTGTGTGTGTGTGTGTGTGTGTTTGCTTTCTGTTGCTGTGATAAACACCACAGCCAAAAGCAACCTGGGAAAGAAAGGGTTTATTTCAACTTACATTTTATAATGCATCACTGAGGGAAGTTAGGGCAGGAACTCAAGGCAGGAACCTGGGAGGCAGGAAGTGAAGCACAGGCAGGAACACGGGCTTACTGGCTTGCTCCCCCTGGCTAGCTCAGCTGAATTTCTTATACCATCCAAGACTATTTGCCCAGGGGTGGCACCACCCCAGTGAGCTGGACCCTCCCACATCAATCATTAACCAAGAAAGTGTTCACAGGCTTCCCCACAGGCCATTGGACAGAGGTGTTTTCTCAGTTGAAGTTCCTCTTCCCAGATGTTCTAGCTTGTGTCAAGTTGGAAACAAAAAAACAACAACCATCGAGGACAGTGTGTGTGTATCTATGTGCTTTAGTAGATTTTTTACTCCTTGGTAACCGTTGAGGTGATGTGAGATTTGAACCCACTTCAAAACCGCGGGCACTAGGGGAAGGGATGAGGGCAGAAGACCGAGATGGCTGCAGGCGTTCCGGAAATGCCTTCCCTCTGTGATGGGGTCTCTCTGGAAGTCCGCAGGCATCTGCAGAGCCAAGAACAGCCTTTGAACGTGAGGCGCCTCGTCTCCTTCACAGTCCGCACCGCTGCTGCTCGGACAACGCGGGTTCCCAGCCACACAGTGCCTCCCCAGGGGCTCAGCGTCTCAGGGGCTTGGCTTGGAAGCTTAGTTGATCAGATCTTGGGCACCAAGTGTTCAGACATATGAGACCACGGGGGACATTCCACATTCAAACCATAACAATATTTAAATCCAACACAATGAATAACGACGTTGTTGTAGACCTTTATTCAGTCATTTGTCTTACCACCACATTTTATTTCCTGTGGAGACTCACTGTATAGCTCTGACTGTCATGAAACTTGCAATCCTCCTGACTCAGCCTTCCAAATGCTGGGATTGCAGGCTTGCCTCACCGTATCTGGCTCTTAATATGAGTGTGTGTGCGCACACACGGAGACCAGAGGGCAGCCTCAACTGTCAATCCTCAGGAGTCTGCCTTATTTTCTGAGACAGGGTCTCTCATTGCCCTAGCACTCACCAACTAAACTAAGCGGTTGGCCAGGGAGCCCCAGGATTCTGCCTGCCTTGGCCCTCCATCAACTACATTCCAAGCACAAACTGTCATACCCAACACTTTTTACATGGAGATCAAATTCAGGTTCGTATGTTTCTGTGGCAAACACTTCACTGCCTGAGACACCTCATCAGCCCCTCTTCTTCATATTAAAAAATAAATAAAACTGGAAATAGTTAGAAATGTGATGAGCTGCCTGTAGCCAGTTATTTGTGGGTGTGCGTGAACACACTACTAAGGGTCCCAGTTCTACCAGTAAAGATAGTAGGGGGCCGGGATGGGGACAGACAGAGGACATCCAGAGAGGACAGAAAGACCACTGTTTCCACAAGAAATCTCAGTGCTCACTGGAAGTTGAGTTTTGTGTCAAGTTTTCATACAAAGAACACTTTTGAAAAATGGATTCTGTAATTTGTTATCTTAATAACATTCTTTAAATTATGACTAAAAGTGCCACCCCAGTGCACAATATCGTAGAAATCCTTCCTACCCATGGACCCCACTTTAGAATGCCTCAATTTTTCAGCATCTTGGTCTCCGTTGTTTTGCCCCAAATAGTAACTTTTCTGCTCAATGGTATATTAATGCAGAATAGAAATAGAGATGCTTCAAAAAAATTCTTCCAAGCACAAAAGGAGATGGTTTTCAGCAGATAATTTTCCATATTTACATATTTTACCTTAAGCACTTTGTAGACTCTGCCTGCTGGTGAATGGATCAGATTCTCGTCTTACACGCCTTCAAAATGAACCAGTTGGGCTTCTAAGCCGTTGCAAGAACGGCGGAAATGAATTCGAACTTTTTTTTTTTCCACTTCATTTTCGCATCTTCACGTTTCCTTATTTCACAGGGTTTAAAATAAAATGCCTCTGGCATTATTTTTCCTTTCTCAAGAGCAAAGTGAACGTGACTTTTCGGAAGGGTCACGGGATGCCCGGGGGGCTCTGGGTGTCACTGGACCGCTGCCTGCTTTCAGCTTGACTGAAGGGGCTTGTCAGAGTTTTCATCTCCCGAGGAGCCCCTGGCACTGGCCAGAAGGGGGAGAAGGCTGCAGCGGGAGTCCCATGCTGCTGCTTTCCCACTGACAACAAATCCTGGGGTTTGAAAATTAATCCCACACAAAGACAGCCCTCCATTGTGGAGCCTGTTTGAAATTAGACAGCAGTAATAACCTTTCTGGATGTCTCGGTGTTGATGTAGCTCCCCTGTAGCAACTCAAAGGTTGCCAGAGGAGGTACCCCTCCCCCAGCGACTCCATCAAGGTGACTGCCTGGCCTGGCTGGGGAATGTTAGAGGACAGTGCCACATGGCCTCCAGCATCAATGGCTGCAGTCCCTCTGGTCACCGCCCCCGTGGATTCCTGGTTCTGCGCCACTGACGTTACTGGCTCAGACCGGCTCTTCCCCACTCTCCTTGAAGATTTTATTTTTTCAGTTTTATGTGTGTCAGGTCTCAAACCCAGGGCTAATAACGTGCTTATTAACATATGGAGGCTGATGCTGACCTAACACGGCGTCTGCATGTTTTGTCTGCATGGATGTGTGTGCAGCCATTGAGTAGCTGGTGCCTGCAGAATCCAGAAGGGGGACTTGGATCTCCTGGAGTTGGAGTGACAGACAGTTGTGAATAGCCTCTCATGGTTGCTGGGAACTCAGGTCCTCTGCAAGAGTAGCATGTGCTCTTAGCCTCTAAGCCACCTCTCCAGCACCATGCCCTTCTAGTACTAATCAGTATCAGTTGTTCCAGCTGGAGCAGCGCCCCTTTTACAGAGGATGGTAAAGCCTGGGCACCATATGGGAACCAGAAACCAGGAGGGCCACCTTCTGCAGCCACCCAAACTGCCACCATAGCAAACTGCCTGTCCTGGACCATGTCTGGAAGTTGGGGCAAAAAAGTGGACCGGCCCAGGTTCTGAAAGTCGACTCTACTCTCCCCCATGGGGCACCATGGTAGCTTTTCCCACTAGGCAATGGATACCTTCCCAGAGTGGCCAAGGAGTATTGTAAGCTTAAGCAGTTTGAATGTGACCTTACTAGACTAGAATAACAGTTTAGTCATTTTCAATGCTTCTGTATTAGTAGAGATGGCCATCATCTCTGGTGACTCCATCTGAAGCTCCAGTTCCGCTACAATGACCCCTGAGTCTCAGAAACAAAAAATGCAAGTTGGGTGGAGGCAGGGTATGTGTTTGGGGAGAGGGAGGGTGTCGTTTACACCTATAATCCCAGCACTTAGGAGGCAGAGGCAGGAGGATGGAGAATTCTAGACCAGTCTGGAGTTCAAGGACAACCTGGGCTACATAAGAAAACACTATCTTGAAAAGGAAAAGGGAGATGGGTATGGTAGCTCATACCTTCTGATCCCAGCACTGGGAGGCGGAGGGAGGTGAATCTTTGTGAGTTCAAGGCCCACCTAGTCTTCATAGTGAATCTAGGATAGCTAGGAGTACATAGTGAGACCCTATCTCAAGAAGGAAAAAATTAAATTAAAATAAATTTTAAAAAAGAAGGAGAGAGAGAAGAAGGAAGAGAGCCTGAAGTTGCTGCTGCATTTCCTGGTGCTCTTTTCGGGGAGGATTTGTGGTTTTGGGTTTTGAGATTCCAAGGCTAGAATCCTGCACCAACGGTTTGGGTTTTTTGTTTTTTTTTTTTTTTCATTTGACTTGCTTCTTTTAACCCTTGGCAATGGTTTTGAAGAGAGGAGGCCTGAGAAGACGTGGAGGATTTTGTCAACAACCAAAGCTGGTTTATCAAAAGAGCGCTTTTTAACAGTCCAGTGACCTCTGCGGAACACCTTCCTCTAATCTGGGTTTTGGAGAACCTGCGAGGTCTAGTCCTTGCATCTGGAAACTTACAGTGATGCCTCCTACCCCGTTTTAATGTATTTCACCTCGCTGAGGCAGACGGATCAGAAGCTCACAAGGAAAACCGATGCCCTTTCCCGCAGCTAAATTAACCAGCATCACGTGGAAAACAATCCGAGCCTTGTAGGAACGGGGAGCCATTAAAATGTGCCCTGAGCAATGGACTGCACCCAATCTTGCAGCCTGGCTCTCTCTCCCGCTCGGCAGCGGCGGCAGCAGACAAGAGACTGCTACTCCCTGGGATGGAGAGAGAGCCTTGTTGGAGTGCCACAATTAAAATCAGCTCCTCTGCCAAAAACTAAAAGGGAGGAGGGAGAAGGAGAACATCAAAGACAGATTGAAATGTGTAGTTAGTAATAAGAGTGGTCTCCTCTTGAACCACAGCCCGCAGCGATTCACGGCCCCCTTGTTAATGAGAAATGTTGACCTCTGGTTTGTGAGTTAAACTTGTAATCCCAGCTAATGAAGTAAATCACTTCCAACTTGAGTCTGTTGTTCCTGTGTGTTCTGCACACTGGGCCTGTGAGTGAGTGCCCAGGTCCACATGCAAATTGGGGGAGAAAAGAATGATTCTGGGGCTGCGTGGTTTTTCCACATGCCGTGGGCAGGCTGTGGGCAGTTCTTTTTTCTTCGCCTTCCTTTTCTAGTAGTGGAGCTTGAGCCCAGGCCTTCCAGATGCCAGGCAAGCACTCTGCTGCTGAGCTGCAATCCCTCCTAGCCCTGTCTTGCTTTCTTTCAAGACCTGGTCTCAGTATGCAGCCCACGCTGGCTTTACACTGCAGAGCCTCCTGGCTCAGCCTCCTGAGAAGCTGGAATTACACAGGGGCCACCTCTAGGCTCTCTCTCAGTCATCCTGGGGGCTTATACAGTACTTTATTGTAACTCAATATTGATTTAAAAAGAGGGAGGGAAGAAGGAAGAAAGGAAAGAGAGAGGCAGAAAGAGAGTGCCTACTAGATGCTGAAATGAGTGACGTTCTGTAGAGAAGTAAGCAGGTGCCCTATATACTGTATTTCTTCTTTTCTTTTCTTTTCTTTCCTTTTTTTTCTTTGTGTGAGCCCAGATAGCTCATGGTAGAACATGGGACTCGTGTGTGTATGTGTGTGTGTGTGTGTGTGAGTGTGCATGATCCATATGTGCACACAGCAGATAGAAAAAGCCACTGAATGTCTTGCTCCATAACTCTGTACCTGGAGACAGGATTTCTCACTGAACTTGGAATCCGCAGGGTTAGTTTTTTGTTTATTTTTCAGCTAGGCTCATAGGCCTACAAGGCCCAGCCATCTTCCCTCAGCACTGGGGTTACAAAGTACTCCCTGCTGTGCCTAGCTATTTAGGTGAGAGCTGGGGATCCGAACCCAGGTCACGATGCTTGCTTGCATGGCAGGTGCTCTTACCCACTAAGCTATCTCCCAAGTCCTTTCTTCATTTCTCTAGCAAACAGAAGTGTATTCTGTCACATGAACAGTGAACTCTCTAGTCCAGCGCTGGGATGCTTTGGGAGTCAGTGGGTGTTTGTCGACAATTGTGCCCATGGGAGGCTAGAGAGATGGCTCATCAGTGAAGAGTGTTTACTGTACTAGGTGTGGTGCACTCCTTTAATCCTGGCACTTGGAAGGCAGAGGCAGGAGGATCTCTGTGAGTTCGAGGCCAGACTGTTCTACAGAGTGAGTTCCAGAACAGCCAAGGCTATGTAGAGAAACCTATCTAAAAAACAAACAAACAAACAAAAAGCCCACATCATCTCTGATCTGCTGGAGCACATGAAAGGACCACTCCTGAAGATCCAAAGCTACAGGATCTCCATGACACGGGCAACAACAGGATAGCCAAGAGGAGTCCCAGTACCAGCCCGGCATCAATAGTGTAGCAGGAACTAGAGGCCTCGAACCAGACCCATGACTCTTTGCAAGTGAAGATGTATGGACAAAAGGATTTACTGCGTGACTCACTGTGTCACGCTACAGCTTCCGTGATAAAAATTTTCTTTTTCTTGTTTTTTTACTTTCTCTTAAATTATATTTTATTTTATGCAAGGGCAGAGGGTGGATACAAAGGAACAGGGAGATGAATGGGATCGAGATGCATGATGTGAAAGACACAAAGAGTACATAAAGAGGAAGTTTTTAAAAAGGCGTCTGCTGCTCTTGCAGAGGACCAGGGTTTGGTTGCCAGCACCCTCTTTAGGTGGCTCACCACTGCTAGAATTCCAGACCCAAGGGATCTGACAGCCTTTTCTGCCCCCCCCCCCCAGGAGGCACCCACAAGCACATGTGTCTACACAGTGCACACAAATACACACGGGCCCACAACTAAGAAAAAGAGTAAATCTAAGTAAGAAAGATGCTACTGAATGGAGAAAAGACCACTAAGCGGTGTGGGCCTTGCTAGGAAGAGGACAGACAGCTAAAAAAACAAACAAACAAACAAAACCAACTCAAATCCAAGCCTAGAGCTGACGGTCTCAGCACTCAGCCAGCCTGTGCTACACAATTCAACCTTGTCCTAAGAAGAGGAAAGGAAACAGGAGAGGAAGAGAGGGAGGGAGGGAGAGTTGGGGTCCAAGAATGTCTGAGGGATCTGTAAGCTGACAGTCTCCTGCCTTTATTGAGACTTAAGAAGGAAAAAGAAAATGCGTAGTAAGAAACCAGATACAGCTGGGATGCCTCGGGCTTTCTTCTTGCAGTGACAGACTACAGCTCCGAGACATGGCCTTAAAAAAAAAAATCCCATCTTTGAGTCGTGGGAGGGCAGGAGGAGGGGATTCAGCTGTTGTTTTGTCTAAAAAGGATTTCGTCCGGAGAGCTGTGGATGGCCTGTCGAATGCTTTTACAGGGGCCTAGTTTTGTCTGCCTCACGGTCTCTTTCTCCTGGCTCGTCTAAATTCTCTCAATGTTTTCGAGATTACAGTGTGAATTTTCTTCGCTTCTGCCTGGGTGACAATATGACTTCACTTTCTGCCAGGAGGCCACACAGTGCAGCCTTTGAGGGCGAGCAGCTCGTGAGGGATCTTCTGCTTGGGAGAAGCTTCGTCTTTCTCCACCTGGGGAGAATTATTAGTTATTTTATTTTATTTTTTTTAGATCAGGGCACCACTCTGCACCTAGGCTGGCTTCACAGGTGGGAGCCTCTAAAACCTGGGGGCACTATGTGGATTAGTGGGGTGCGGGAGTGGCCCCGTCCACCCCATCTGTAGTACAGGTCTCTTGGACAATCTTCCCCACCACGGCAGATGACTTACTCCGAAAGCGGGGTCAGACCAGACGACACAGGTGTCTTGGGGAGGCTGAGGCAGGAAAAACACAAATTTAAGATTCAGGCTGCCGAGTGAATTCAAAGCTAACATGATCTATTTAGTGAGACCCTGTTGTAAAAATTCTAAAGCTGCAAAAAGAGGGGGGATAGGTCAATGGTAGGGGCACTTTCCTACCCTGGGGAAATTCAGTCTCCAATATTGAAAGATAGAAAATGAAGAAAAATTACGCCTCCCCTGCTCTGTTCTCCCCCAATTTCTGACGTCTTTATTTCTCTCGTAATCTTGTTGAGCGTCCCTTAAAAGGTTTCTGGAACTTTCTTCAAGCTCTCTGGGCAGAAAAAATGGGTTTGGTGGGTTTAAATCATTGATCCTTGTTATTTTTGTGTAAGGGCACCTAGTGTAGCCTCCTTGTGTCTCTCTGATTTTTCGTTAGACAAAGCGAAGCGAGCCGGCATTTGTGTGACTCTGAAGAGAGCTCTGGGGTGGCACCCTCAGGGGCTGGAAAAGTCACTGACCAATGTCTGAAATCGGAGGATGAGGACGTCTGGGGCCTGAGGCCAGTGATTCACGTCTACTACAGACAGGGGGCACATTATATATAAACCGGTTTGAATCATCTCATTTTTTTTTTAATCTATAAAAACTCAAGCATGGGTAAAATGTGAATTTCTAACAAGTGGGGTGCCTGTCCGCAGCAATGCTGTTCTGGGATGTCAGTACCCGGTACCCGGACTACACCATCCGGAACACAATCCTGGTTTCCCAGCTGCACGGCCTTTCAGCTTTTGTTTCTACTCATTTAATTCAAAGTGAAACGGCTCAGCGTGCAAAACTAAAATTAGCCAGGGAGGGGAAAGAAGGTATAAGTGAATAAACAGGCAGATCCATTAGAGTGGAGAGTTATCAGGTCGCTTGCCGCTCCTTGGACTGGGCCTATTAAAACTGGTAATGTCCGCCGCCAGTCATGCCCCCGGCAAAGAAAGAAGGCCGAGGCAGGCCCATTTCACATGCATCAGACACAAGAATTAAATAGCCCGATATTCCCTAAAAGACTGAAGTACATCTCTTTCTGACATTCATCTGGGGCAAAAATCCATTGATCTCCGTATGTCCCTTGGCAATTATAAAATATTAAAACCAAGTCACACTTTTCTCGTTGGCTTAATTTTTTTCTCTTTCCACAGCTTTCTATTTGATCAGTTTTAACAAGTGAGGAGTAGCATACGATGACAGTACTACTGATAACAACAACAACAATAATAATAATACAGGGTTTTAGAGTTTGTTCTTTCGGTTTTCTTGTTTTTTATTCTATCGTGAGTTTGTGTTCCATAAAAAGACTCCAGATCTATTTCCACACACAGAAAGAGAACAAGAAACCAGAGATCCTTCATTGAGAATGCCGTTCCTTCGGAGGGATCAGCCTGGTGTTCAGGGGGTTCTGTTTAGCACTGTTCAGGCTCTCAGAATTGCCACGTGTTTTATTCCAGGCATATGTGGTATGGCTAGAGGTTTGTGTGGGCCCCGCTGAGATTTTTAAAAAAAGATGTGTATTTCTCTTTCTGTTTTTATGCATTTGTAATTTTTTAGCATTTGATGTTTGCTAATTCAGAATAGAACATAAATGCGAACATAGACCTACATAATAAAAATGCAGAATTTGGGGGAGCCTATTTTCCTTGGAATAGCAATTTGGGAGTCGTCAGGGGAAGACACTGCCTAATGCTATTTTTTCTCTTTAGTTCTCCTTGCCATAAATTATTGCAACACCACCTCCAAAGTTAGAATTCCATCTTGTTTTATCCTTTTAATGATTTTATTTTGATTTTTAATTATATGTATATGTGTCTGTGTGCATGAGTGCAGTGCCCACAGAGGCCAGAAGGGGGCATCAGATTCTCCAGAGCTGGAGCCATAAATAGATGTGTGCCTCCCAGTATGGGTGCTGGGAACCGGACTCATTCTCTACAAGATTAAAAAGCACCCTTAAGCACTGAGCCATCCCTCAAGCCCCACTAGAAAGCCATTTTATAACTGAAATTATTTTATATGAAATAATGCATCTTTTGTATTTGCAGTGCTGGGAATTGACCCTAGGGCCCTGAGTATGTTAGGCACATATTCTCCCACTAAGCCATTCCCTCAACCCATGAAATAACAAACCTTTCTGAAGAATAATAAAACCTGTGGTAATTGTTTTTCCTCCTTACATTTAGATTTTTCTATGAAAAATAATATTTGATTATTTTATTAAATGCTTTATTTATATCCCATTAAACTCTTCCCGCAAACCCACAGGATCATGGCTTTGTCTTGTGTTCCCAGATTAAGAATACCGGGGACCCCAAAACACTAGCACGTGCTCTTCCTGGCATGGCAGGATCAGAAAAGAAAGGGGAAAGACACAGAGCTGAGAAGGAGGGGAGGGAGCCGGGCTTGGTGGTGCTGGCCTGACTCTCAGATGCTTAGGGACTGATGCAGGAGAATGGTGAGTTTGAAACCAGCCTCAGTTATACAGCAAGGTCCATGCCAAGCCAGGTCACATGATGAGACTTTCTCAGTAACACACAATGAGGGCAGGGCCTCGAGAAGAGTGCTGTCAATCATGGAAAAGACCAGGTCCCTGCAGGACCCGGACAAGGACCTGGTCAGCCAGGGCAGGGGTAAGGAGCAGCTTGTTTTTATCTACGGCTCTCCTGCATGTTTCAAGAGGATCGGGGTTGAACCTGTCTTACTAGGAAGTTATTTTCAGACTGATGAACCGTGTTCATCCGTGATGCTGCCCTGAGACAGGACCCCGTGCGTGATGACTCTATGTAAGCACTGTGGTTATTCTGAGTGGCCAATTATAAACACTTCAAAGAGAATTCAGAATACAGTTGGGAAGACTCTAAGCCCAGTGGCTTCTGGGCTCCTAATAGGGCTTACCTGGTTTGTGCAGGAGCCTCAGGTGCAGAAATTCCTCCGCAGCTGCGGCTCTCCTCCTTTCTTGTTCTGATTCTTTGAGGCCCATGTGTCCTTTTCTGTCCCACAATGATCATGGGTTGCATGCTCTCTTCTGAGAGAGAAGATTTGACCACTTAAGGAGATGGATGGAGATTTGGGGGCCCAAACTGTGCCTTCAGCTATGTGTCCCAGGCTTCTGGAACCCTGAGGTCAAGGCCACCAGCTGAGTGGTGTCCACCTGTGGTGGACTCAACAGTCTTTGGGCTTCCCACGGTGGTGTTCCCCTTTTGAGCCACCGGCTCTCTTAAGGCATGTCCCATCGTGTGCCTGTTGGGTACCGTCACTCTGGCTTCCCATGAAATAGGTGCGCTGGAAAGATCTGCAAAGGGGAGAATGTGTGTGCGTGTGCGTGTGTGTGTGTGTGTGTGTGTGTGTGTGTGTGTGTGTGTGTAAAGAAAGGGTAGGTGGGTGAAGAGATGGAAAGAAAGAAGGAAGAATGGATGGACAGACACACAGATAGGTAGACAGACAGATAGACGGGTCAATTGGTGGGTTGGTAGATGGAGGGATGGGTGGGTAGATGGGTGAGCAGAGAGAAGGACAGTCCGAAAGACGGATAGATGGGTGATAACCCATGTGAGTACAGCCCCCTAAGGGACACAGAATTTTTGAAAGACCTAAAAAGGAAGGCTTTACACAAAGAAATAAGACCCAAAATTAGGGTTTTTCAAGATGTGCTCTTCTGTCTGCCTGTTTTGAGAATCACCCTAATGTTCCATTCATTCAAGCCTTAGGATCTACTTAGGCACTCCATCTGAAATGGGCTTTTTTTTTTTTTGAGAGGTAGCCCTGGAGGCTTCATGTGCGTTTGAGTGTTGGAGAGCATGGCTCTCTGGAGAGTCGGGCAGGCTGGTGTGCTGGAGGTAAGGCACTCCTACCTAGTCACAGTGACTCTTCCTGCTCTCTGCAGTGGCCGTGGTGGCCCTCACACTCAGCTGAGCCCTCCACAGGAGGAGACCATCTGGCTTGTGACTGCACACACACACACACACACACACACACACACACACACACACACACACACACTTCTCTCAGCAGAAGCCTTGCTCTTTGTCGAGGAAGTGGGACGTACTTTGGGGGCTTTGTTTTGGTCCCATGCTGCCCAAATCCAGCTGCATAGTCCCTAGGGACCCTTGAGAGTAAAGGTCTCCTTCCTCTCCTCCCCTCCCCTCGGCCTGCAGCTTAGGCATGAGATTCAGGCCAAACAGTCCAGTTCTCTCAAGGAGGTCTAAATAGCCTTTCTCCTCACAGTCCTCTCCTCCTGGAAGCGGCTCCTGCACATAGGAGTAATGGTGTAGACTTACCACGTTGTTTCTTCTTGGAAGCCTCATTTGTTCCATCTGTAAAGTGGGGGTGAGAATGATACCTGGTTTGTGTCACTGTGTAGACGCCTTGTGAGGGAGCTCTCTACACGCCCCTTTTTAGCATGAAACCTCTGTCCATTCGATTTGGTACTAGGGATTAAATTTAGGGCCCTGAGCTTGCTAGGGCCTCTGTCACTGAACTCCTGAACTACAATCCCTAACCTTCTAAAAAATATCTTTTTTTTATCTTGAAGTAAGTTGCCCAGTTAACCTTGACCTCACTTTTCCATCCTCCTGCCTCAGCCTCCTAAGTAACTGGAATGACAAACCTGTCCAGCCAGGCTGGGCTCACACATGCTCATTTTAATCTTGAGCCCTAAACTATCCACTTAGGGTCTCCTCCTTCCTTCGTTGGTAGGGACAGGACAATGCTCATCTTCCTAAAGGGCTGGGGGTGGGGGCTCTCGGAGTTTAGGGCATCCATGAAATCTTACATAGGATTTGAAAGTTGCAGTCTCTCTCCACATTTCTGTTGTCAAGCTTTATTTGTTTATTTTTAATTTTGTGTCTATGTGGTGTGGAGGGGTGTGCGCACATGTGTGTAGGAAGGGTATGTGCAAATGAGTAGAGGCCAGAGGGGTCAGATTCCTGAAGCTGGAGTTACAGGCATTGTGAGCCGCCTGACATGGGTGCTGGGAATCGAACTCAAGTCTTCTGGAGGAGCAAGCAGTGCTCTTAACCACTGAGCCACCTCTCCAGCCCCCATTGTCAAGTTTTAAGTGTTCAGTTTTCTTTAAGAAATTTTTTATTCACTTTACATACCAACCACAGATCCCCCCACAGATCCCCCTCTCTTCCCTCCTCAATCCCCACAGCCTTCCCCCTCAATCCTCCCCCCATTCTCTCCCCTGACAAGGTAAGGCCTCCCATGAGGAGTCCGCAGAACCTGGTACATTCAGTTGAGGCAGGTCCAAGCCCCCCCCCCCGCGCCCCCCCCTGCAACAACGCTGTGCAAGGTGTCCCACCATAGGTAGTGGGCTCCAAAAAGCCAGCTCATGTACCAGGGATGGATCCTGATCCTACTGCCAGGGGGCCCCTTAAGCAGATCAAACTACACAACTGTCTCGCTTATGCAGAGGGCCTAGTCCAGTCCCATGGAGGCTCCACAGCTGTTGGTCTAAAGTTCATGAGTGCCCACTAGTTTGGTTTGGTTGTCTCTGTAGGTTTCCTCATCATGATCTTGATGCCCCTTGCTCATAGAATCCCTCTTCTCTCTTCGACTGGACTCCTCAATTTTCTTATTGTATCAGGAATGTGTTTAACTTTGTGATCATTGAGCCCGAAGGTCTGTAAAATACAATAGTTACCAGTGTGTGTGTGTGTGTGTGTGTGTGTGTGTGTGTGTGTGTGAGAGAGAGAGAGAGAGAGAGAGAGAGAGAGGGGGGGGGGGGGGAGAGGTGGATATTCAAGCCAGACAAAACCAGTTCACATATCCCCAGCCAGTGTTAAAACATGCTGTTCTTTCCTGAACTTAACATGTTCTTGGAAATTCCCAAATCCCTCACTTTGGAATGCAATGATATTATATTAAAAATGGTCCTGTGTAAACACACGCACACTTTGGTGAACCTTATTTCCCCAAACCAACATCCTCGATTTAAAGGTCATGGTGTGGGGCTGCAGGGGTGGTGACCTAAGACCACCCTTCTCCGTTTACCTGTATTTCTGATCCGAGGTGTGCACGTTCCAAAATGATCTTTCCCTGAGTTTCAGCAGCTAAATAAGTTGCAGGCCCTTCAGCTATACTCATAAAAATTTGCTTCCAGACAACATGGTCTGTTTATTGTGTAATAATCGAAATGGCACTAAATCGCTGTGATTGCCGAACACTTAGGAATCGTATTAACCTCTTCAGTGCTAAGTGGATTTCTGTCTTTCAGCTCTTCAAACATGCTTCTGTCACCGGACCTCCCTCGTCCAGGTCACAGGGGAAATGAAAATCCTCAGGCCTGAGGCTGTGGCAGGAGGATTGTAACTCTAAGGTCAACCTGGGACACATAGGGAGTTGGAGATTAGCCTGGTCAATTTAGCGAGGCCCTGTCTCAAAAAATCTCCCAGTGAGAGGTTGAGGGCCCAGCTCAGTCATAGAGCACATGTAGAATCCTCCCTAGAGAGGGACTGGGGGTGTGGCAGAGTCGTAGAGCAAGTACGTGCAAGGTCCTGGGTTCAATCCTTAGTACCCCAGACAAACACACAAAAGCAAAAGCCTCAGGCTCGAGGTGTGTCCTGGTAACAGGCTAGACCATTCTTGCTTGCTACAAACAGGAAGAGTTTTTCACCTGAGTGGGAGATAGAGACAAGAGCTGCCTTCTGCTGAATGTCCCCAGAAATGAGGACTGCCCATCCTCATCCTCCAAATTTCCACTTCTGTCCCCAGGCTTCAGCATATGTGTGTGTGTGTGTGTGTGTGTGTGTGTGTGTGTGTGTGTGTGTGTGTGTATGACAGTGGTGTTAGAGACAGCAAACTGCCTGTTCTGCTGAAGCTGCCTCCGTTGAGAAGTAGCTGGGTCCTAGGAGTGGCAGCGCCTGCCGCCCTGCAGGAGGCCTGGCTGCAGTGGCCTTGGCATCCCTGGGCCTTGTTCTTGCAAGCGCCAGGCAGGCCCGGGAAGGAAGAGTTAACCAGAAATGGAGCGGCGCTGCTCCAGGGCAGGCAGTCTCGCTGCAGAACAGAGCAGCATTCGTGCGAAGGCAAGTCATTTCCCGAAACACTGCAGACACACGGCCTCGGGCAGCCTAAAACCTTTGGAGACCAAAATGGCTCGCAGGGGTTGGAAGTAATAAGGTGTTTTTCCCTTCTTTCTCCTTCACTGAGATTCTGTGGGGTTGCTCTGCATGGCTGAGGAACAATGGTGCGGTGGTGTTTTTTTCCTGTAGTTTCAATGGGTATTAAGATCCATTACGTTGTGACATTTTTAAGATTGGTTATCCTGTAGTTTGGTGTTAAATTGAAGTTGTTTGTTTTGAATTTAATTCTTTCATTTTTCAAGTAGCAAATATGGAGTTGCTGTGGTTCGGCATGGGGTTGGCTTACTAAAGTATGTTTAGGTAAGACGCTCAGGCCATCTCCAGACCTTGGCAGAATTTGCTGGGGGTGGAACTTAACCTACTTCCCTACGGGATAGTCTGTGAGGCTCCTTGGAGGCACTTTCAAAACTAGGAGGTAGGGGTCATTTCTACTCACTCTGGAGAGCAGTAGCATAGGGGCAGCCTTTTAATAGAATGCTCTACAGCCAATCTGGTATGGCTAATGCAGCCTGCATATAATTATTTCTACTCTACGTCTACGACAGCAGTCGAATCGGCTTCCATCCAACAAATGACCCAGCAGCAGTGGGCCAGCCGCCACTGAAAATGACATCTGTTAACTCTTTGTCACATGCCCTGTCCTTCCCTCTTTCTCCTCAAACGGCTCTGCGGTTAATTAGGCGCTGAGCATCTGACACAGGCTCTCGAGTGGAAAGACCTGCTTAGGGGCAGGCAAAAGTCTAGCTCCAAGGAATTCTCTCCTTTCTCTCCCTTACAATGAAATAAAATAAAGAACCATAGCAAATTGCTATAAAATAAACATTCATCCGGAGCGCCAGAATAGGTTGTAGGAATATGTTTTGATTAAGCCCCAAGATTACAGGGTTACTGTACAGCTTGGTGTCTTGAGACCAAGCTTTTGTGGGAGGAGAAAAAAAAAAATCACATCAAATTCTTGTTAAACCCTAAGAAATTTTCCATCAGAGGAGGAAAGGCAGACAAGAGTACCCTTGATGCCTATGAGTTTAAAATCAGGCACACAGCTGTCCAGCCATTACCAACCTGGTTAGTGGTGAGCAGTTTCCTCGTAATTGGTTGCTGGAACTTGAGATGACCAATCTGATAACCCCAGATTTAGGACCAGCCCCGGCCAAGGGCACACTGCTTTTGTAGTAGACCAGATCTCCCTGCTGGAATCTTTGCGTAGCAACTAGTATCCATCAGGGGACTCGACGCAGCACTGGTGGAGGTGGGGGTGGTACTTCCTTCTCTTGCCTCCCATCACTCCCTCAGCTGCAGACTTCCAATCATTCTGGAATCCATAGGTCAGGGCTGAACATCTGTGAGCTGGTATTCCAGCACTCACTCCGTTCTCAGCCTGTTTCCTCAGCATAGGTTCATGCCAAGTGTCTCAGCTATGCAATTGCCTGCTGGCTTCCCCACATGGGATTCCCCCAAAGCTTTGGCCACAGTGTAGCTAGCTTACTCCCATAGAACTAGAGCCCCCACCCCACCCCCACCCCCGCCCCCACCCCCACCCCCACCCCCGCCCAAACCTGCCTGGATGCCCATCCGGAGGGAGAGGACCCAGAGGGGCATGGGACATGCCCCAGGAGAACCTTCCAGGCCATTCCCAGCCTGGAGGAAAATCCAGGTAGCTATATCCTGGCTGTAAGCTGAGCCAGAATAGTTCCTGGTAGGCTGGGAGCTGAAGGATGCAGACGTGAGTGATGAGTACTCTGATTGGGCAGCAAATGGAGACTACTCCAGCACTCTGAACACTGTCTTCATTTTCCTTACCACTTCTCCTCCCTCCCCTCCCTCCCTCTCTCCCTCCCTCCCTCCCTCTTTCCCTCCTTCCTTCCTCTCTTCCTTATCAGCGCAAGGGATCAAGCCCTGGACCTTGTACACGCTAGGCCAGTTCTGTACCACTGAGCTACATCCACAGCTCTCCTTTGCCAGTTTGGATAGAAGTGTGTTTTAGTGTCATTTAAAACCCCTACCATCTGGGGCTGCCCACATGGCCCGGTGGTTAAAGAGCCTGCTGCTGTTGCAGAGGGCTGAAGTTCAGTTCCTAGTACCCATATCAGGCAGCTCACAACCACCAGAAACTCCAACACCGGGGGGGGGGGGGGGGGGGGGCCTGACACCCTCTTCTGGCTCTTCAGGCACATAGTGCACATACGTATGTACACACACACACACTCTTAAAAAATAAAATCTTAAAAAACAAACCGAAAAACCTGGTTCTAGAGAGCTGGCTCAGTGGTTAAGAGCACATATTCCCAAGGATCCAAGTTCGATACTCAGCACCCACAGCAGATGGCACAATCCCTACTCCACCTCCAGGGAATCCAGCACCTCTGGCCTCCTTAGGCACCACACACATGTGACATATACTTACACAGACACAATGTTTGTAAGTTTTGTAAGTCTTTTTAAATTAATTTTTCATAAAATATATTTTGATCATGTTTTCCCCTCCCCTAACTCCTCCTGGCCCCTCCTCACCTCCCTCCCCACCCAACTTTATGATCGCTCTCTGTCTCTCTCCATTCACAATATTAAAAAAAAAATCTTAAAAAACAAACAAACAAACCAAAACCCTAAAATTTGCCTGGCACAGAGGTGAGCATGGTGGATCATACCCGTAACCCCAGCATTTGGGAGCCAGAGACGAGAGGAGCTGAAATTCAAGGTCACCTTTGACTACACGGGAAGTCAGAGGTTATCCTGGGCTACAAAAGGCCCTGTCTCAAAAACAACAACACAAAAGTGAACTCCACAATCTCCCCAAATTTTCCCCACAGCATTTGAGGCCCACCTATGCCAACCATTTTCTAGCCCTCACTGGCTGAAAGATTTGTGGGCTCAACTCCTGGATGCTACAAGGGGACAATGGGGGCGGTGGTGGCACACGCCTTTAATCCCAGCACTCGGGAGGCAGAGCCAGGCGGATCTCTGTGAGTTCGAGGCCAGCCTGGTCTACAGAGTGAGTTCCAGGAAAGGCGCAAAGCTACACAGAGACCCCCCCCCCCCCAAAAAAAAGAAAAAAACCAAACAATGTACGTATATACACAAGAGGACAACGGATCCCTGAGGGTCCTGGGTGTAAGCTACAGGGTGAACCCTCCTAGGATCCAGGTATCTATCAACCAGTCACTTCACTTACTGGAAAGTTTAATATGAGTTTGCTTAGAATGCAGCCAGGCCATGTGGATGGTAAGTCTAGGGCTGGCACACGCAGGAAAGGAGGACTGTTGCTGTATAAGCTACCTCACCATAAAGGCTTGAGCTCACAAAAGGGTCTTGGATCTTGAATCAAAATTACACTCCTTGGTTCTGTCCTTCAGTGATTGTCCGGAATAAACAACACACCTGTGAGGTGGGTCTTTAAAGTTTTCTCACTTACAGGTACTAAACAATTCATCCAAATAATACAGTCTAATTCCAAACAAGTTACTACAGAGGCTAAGAGTGAAGCCAATCTTTTTTTTAATGTTTTCACTTCATGTACATGGGTGTTTTGCCCACATGTGTGGCTGTACACCACAGGTGTGCAGTGCCCTGGGAGCCAGGAGGAGGAGCTGGATCTCCAGCCCTGAAAACAATCTTGGGATGAGCACACTGTGACTGCTCTCTGTTGGTTTTGCATCAGTGAGGTGTGGTTGCAGTTCCCTAAACCTCATTCCATGCGTGGCCAAGCAGCAGGGTGAGATCTACCGCTTCAGCTGTGTAGACAGAAGCACCCGCTCTGTCCCGTGCTGGGACACATTGCTTTGTTGGCATACTCAGAGTGGAGACCTTGACTTTGAGCAGGAGAGTGGATGGAGATGATTAGAAGTCGAGATGCAGTGAATACTGTACCCGAGTCCTCCTGTAGTCTTTGGCTGGCAGTGAGCAGGTGCAGGGGACCAGCAGGTGCAGGGGACCAGCCACAGATGCTAATACGCACACCCCTTTACAGTCCACACTCCCTAACCCATACCCAGGGCACTGAATTCAAGGAAGAGCTTTGAAAGGTGCTCAGGGTCACCCCTGAGCCCTTCTCGGTTGATGGGTCCAAGAATCTGGAGTCTAGAACTCAGGCCCCAACATTTCCTTTTAGATTCTGTCCAGGGCATGCACATGTGGCTTGAATCAGAGCAGTGTGTTTTTCTAACAGAGTCTTGGCTGAAAAGTCAAGCAGATAAATGGAAACAAACCCAGCTTCATGTGAATGAAAGGGGCCTGGCGGGAGGGTGATGTCTGCCTAAAGGGCTGGTGAGGAGGCTTCTCTGGGGCTCTCCCCACCCCCTCTCCTCCGCCTGCCTCTTCACAGCTTCTCCTGACAGGCCTCCTGTGCCTCCTAGCCTGCTGTGGCACCCCTTGTGTCCCCAGGACTGTATGCTCGCATCCTCTGGCACCCGGTGAAGAACACATGCTAGAGTCACTTCACTATAAGTCGGTCACTCATCCATTTCCACCTCACACTCATCACCCATTAAGTAGGGATGTCATTTGGAGGCTACCTCAGGGGGCTCAGCCCAGCACTGTATGACACGTCACATGATGCTTTAATATAGACACAGGATGCTTCTAGACCGGCTCGTGCCTTCTCCTTACTGTTGTTATTATTATCCCTTATGACTCCTCCAAATTCCACCTGGTCTGGGGGCTCGATGTTGTCTCTTCTCATCCAGGACTCTACCCTCCTTCCACCTCACCTGGAAGGGTGCAGTGACCGTCCCCAAAGTCAGGGCAGCAGGCGGTCAGTGGATGCCTGCTAGACTTGTGACGCTGCTCTGTTGGGGTATTTTATTTCACTTGGAGGAAGGGTCTTGCTATGTAGTCTAGGCTGGCTTCAAACTCATGACCTTCCTGTCTCTGACGCCTGAGAGCTGAGATTACGAGTGTGCACTAGAATGCCTGAACTGATGCTGTTTTAATAGAATCAGGACGAGCCCCCCCACACACACACACACAGGTGGCCTGTATCCATCACTCCTCAGTTGCAAGACCAAATGACATTGCAAAGAAAATGCTGGAAGTGGGTTCCCGAGGTCATAGGACACTATCCATGTCCTATGGATAATACCCAAGTCCCGCTTCCCAGATTTATCAATATATCATTGACAAATTAAAATTGTATAGCCGTGATGTAGAAGAGAAAAATCACGGGCTTAAGAGATGGTTCAACAGCTGCTGCTCTTCCAAAGGTCCTGAGTTTGGTTCCTGGCACCCACATCAGGTAACTCACAGCCGTCTGTAACTCCAGCTCCCAGGGATCACACACATTTTTCTGGCTTCTTTGGGCACCCGCACTCATATGCACACACACAGACACACAAAAACAAATCTTTAAAAAATGAATAATAAACTTTTTAAAGAAAAAAAGAAAATCACTTTTTAAAAAATGAAAATCACTCCTGGGGCTACTCTCTGTGTTGATCTATTCCCATGGTCCCCTGGGAAAATAAAGACTGTTGATATATATATATATATCCCATAGCTGAGAACTTCCTGGTACTTAACTTCCCACTCATGGTCAGAAACTAATAGTCATTAGATGGCTTACTATTATTCCGCTTTCTTTCATAAATACTTTTCTGGACTCTGTTAAAAGTGTGAGAAGAGTCTCACTGGAATCCATCTCTTCCAGAACCTTCCCTGCATTTCCAGTGCCCAGTGGCTGCTTCCTCCCCGCAAAACCTTTCAACAGCTTGACTGTTTACTGACACAACCTCCCCCAAGAACTAGACACTGAAGTGTAAGGAAAGGCTGTGACCCAACTTGGGTATAGCTCCCAACACCCAGGTAGGGGAGCAGGCATTCTCTTTTGGGTGTCTTGTCTTATTTGGGAATGCAGATTTATTCTCCACATTGTATTCCATCTTCTCTTTGTATAGAGGAAGCCTGGGGGGCCACCTTTCAAATGCCTCCCTGTCTGACGCCCTCCCGTCTTGTCAGCCCATTACAGCTCTGGACTCAAAGATCCCCTCAAAGGCAGAGCGTCTCTTCCCTCACCTGCCAGGACCTAGAGCAGAGTAGCCCGCTGCATAAGCAGATGCTGTGAGTGAATCCGTAAAACAAGGAGGAAGATAGAAGTTGCTAAGAAAACAGCAACATGGGTTTTTTGTTTTTTGTTTTCTTCCTTGTAGGCTATTGTCATAGGAAACTGGATGTGTTGAATACAAAGAAAACAAGGGCCATGTAAGAGCCCCTTTGGGCAGGGACCTTGGATGAGGGCATCCCTGAAGGGAAGCAATGTGTCCCCTCATTCTCCTCTCATTTCCTTCTTCGGTCAAAGCATCCCACGGTGTGGGCCCATCTGAAGGCCTGGGACACAGGAGTACCTTCAGCCTTAGTGGAGCAGCATCTCAGGCAGCCAGTGGGGGCGGAGCGGCTGCAGGGGGCAGAGGGAAGTTAGGAAGTCCCGCGTCTTAGCAGTTTCCAGAGAACAGGACGGATCCCTTTCATCTCAGATGCTGAGGTTTTACATTTTATTCTTACATATTTTATTTTTACTTATTGTGACAAGGTCTCACTATGTATCCCAGGCTGTCCTCGAATTTGCCATCTTCCTGATCCAGGCTCTTTCATAAACAACAACACAAAACAAAACAAAACAAAACAAATAGGTCACTATTGCTATGATGAAACACCATGCCCAAAAGCAAGTTGAGGAGGAAAAGGTTTATTTGGCTTTTGCTTCCACAGCACTGAAGGAAGTCAGGACAGGGACTCAAGCAGAGCAGGGACCTGGAGGCAGGAGCTGATGCACAGGCCTCGGATGGGTGCTGCTTACTGGCTTGCTCCTCACAGCTTGCTTTCTTATAGCACCCAGGACCAGCAGCCCAGGAATGGCCCCACCCACCATAGGCTGGGCCCTCCCCCACTGGTCACTAAATGAGAATGCCCTACAGCGGGATCTCATGGAGGTGTTTCTCAATGGAGGTGCCTTCCTGTCAGATGACTCTAGCTTGTGACAGGTTGATATAGACCAGCCGGCACAGGGACCTGGCCTTATTAGCACTTCCTCATTCCTGGCTATTAGGTATCCGACTGTAACTTAAAAAACTCCCCACCCAATCCTATGCGTTTGTTAACTGCGTTTTCTTTTCTTCATTTTACTTTTTCATATTAATATCGTTGTTCTTTTTTGTAAAGTATTATTTTACATTAGTTTCTATATTTTGTGTGTGGATGTGTGTGTGTGGTTATCTGTGCGTGTGCACTCGTGTGCCACAGCACGCGTGTGCAGATCAGAAGACAACTTAGAGAGCTGTTCCCCTCCTTCCCACGGAGCCGTCACCCATCCCTTTTGTTATCTAGTTATTTAGTTATTTATAGTTCTGGTGCCTGTCCTGGATCTCACTCTGTAGCCCAGGCTGGCCTCGAACTCACAGAGATCCGCCTGGCTTTGCCTCCCGAGTGCTGGGATTAAAGGCGTGCGCCACCACTGCCCAGCTCCGTTCTGTTATTTTTAATTAGTTTACAAGGCAGCAGACATCAGGACTTAGTGGTTAAGTGCAGACGAACTTCTCATCAGGACTGTCAGCTCCCAAGTAATGACACGGAGAATTCTTACTAATTATGAAAGCTTGGCCTTAGCTTAGGATTGTTCCTAACTAGTTCTTATAACTTAAATTAATCCACATTTTAAAATCTACATTCTGGCATGTGGTTCATTACCTCATCTCTATACTGCCCATCCTGCTTCCTCCGAATCTGACTGGTGGCCCCTCCTTTCTTCTTCCCAGAGCTCTGTCTGTCTGGAAGTCCTGTCCATATCTCCTGCCTACCTATTGGCAGTTCAGCTTTTTTTTTTTTGGGGGGGGGGGGAGCAAGGAAAGGTAGCTGTCTGGTCCCTGGGACTCCGACGGGTAGGGCCTAGGGGCTAGAGACCTGATCTGCAGGTGCGGAGATGGGGGCTTAGCTGTTCCCAGTTGGTGTAGGGGGTGGGGTGGGGTTTATGATTCTGGTGATCTGGTTCGGTGGCTGGTCGGCGCCCTCTTTTGTGTTCTCAGGTCACGTTTTGCTCATTCGTCAACTCCTCACCTGATTTTGTTTCCTCAGACTGCAGACTGTAGGATTCTGAATCCTCTCCCGAATGGATCTCAGCTGAGCAGGTTGTTCAGTAGGGTATTCTCACCAACACCTCCAAGTTGTTGGTTTCGCAGGATCGGCAGCTGGGCCCTGGGTTGGCCCCAGGCAGAATGTTTGGATCCGTTTGGCAGTTCAGCTTTTTATTAAACCAATCACAGTGACATATCTTTACACAACGTAATCAAATATTTCACAACAGTTAAGCCCATTCGTTTCTCTTGCTGAGGACCGGGATTTGGTTCCCAGCACCCACATGGTTGCTCACAACCATCTGTAACTCCAGTTGGGGGGGGGGGTGTCTTCTGAGTGCTGAAATGCCCGTGTGCACTGCCACACTCAGCTCAATTGAGGCTTTTTAACTTCCTTTCAAAAGACCAGCAAAGGCCACCAAGAGGGGACTGGTCCGAGGCCACCCTCAGATCTGCCTGTCTCTTCCTGACAACCCGGTCTGGGAGGGCATCAGAAGACGGGAGTGTAAAACCACAGCCGTGAACTGGTCCATCTCTGAACTGGTCCACAATGACGGGTGTGGCTGCTCGGGAATGGAGCAGCAGGCTTCCTTCCCTTTTCCCACTGAGGAGGAACAAGTGTCAATCTATAAACCACTCGCACAGGGGGAGAGTTAGGAAGTCAGATTATTTAGTTGGGTTGTTTATGTTGGGATTTGCTGCTGCTGCTGTTTTAAAATCTGCGTTTGTATTTCAAAATGTGACATTGGAGCCTAGGTAAGCGAGAGGGCAGGAGGGAAGAAAAGTGCTGGAGACCCTGGAGGCTGGCTCGCTCGACCTGCCTTCCTCAGGCGTGTGGGAGCGCAGTGCTTGCCCTAGTGTGTTTCCACGGGTGAGGCACAGGCCACTTGCAGCCCACACAGAACAAGGAGCTGTCTGGCTGATGGAGAGCTGGGGTGGGGGTAGGGTATCTGTCGGGGTGCCCTAGGGCTGGGAAGCCCGTCTGCCTTCGCCAATCGAGAGCTTCCGCTTCCGGGGAGCTGCAGTGGGCGGAACCTCTTCTAGGGGTACTGTGCCACACGTTCCTTTCTGGGCCTTAAACAAACTTTTTAGATTTCCCACCCTCTTCTCTCCTTGCCAGTGCCCCCCTCCTCTCTTCCCCCCCTGCCCCCCCCATTCCTCTCCCTGTCTTTCTTCCTTCCCATATACACGTAGTTGTCCTACAGTATCTATGGGGGATTGGTTTAGAAACCCTGTGGATGCTGAAGTCTGAGGATGCTCAAGTCTTTCATATGCAATGGAATAATATTTGCATGTAAAGCACCCGTATGTTCCCAAAAGCTTTAAACCATCTCTAAATAATTTGTGTCTCTAGCACAATACCTTGTTCATAGCTGGTCCACTGGACTGATTAGGAGAAAAAGATAACAAAAAAGTCAGTACAGTTTTTACAAATATTTTTGATGTGGAGTAGGTTGAAGGTATGTATACGGAGTTAATACGGAAAACCAGCTCTATGTGTACAACACACGTGTGTATATGCATGCATGAATGAGTTTGGATTGAATCTTAAATATCCCTCACAAGCGCAAGTTTTGAACTCTTGGTCTCCAGCTAGTTTGTGCCGGTTTTGAAGGCTGTGGAGTCTTTGGAAGCCGGTGGGAGAGTGGAGGTGGGATCTGGCGGGCAAAAGCAGGTCGCTCTGAATGGGTCCTGCATCTACTTCGGCTCCCTGGTTTGTCGCTACACCGTCCTGCCGCCAGGTGGCGCTGCTGCAGCCACCCTTCCCTGTCACAGGAAGCTGAGGCAGGGCCATCTCAGATCCTGTCTCAAAACAATCAAACAAATGAGAAAAGAAAGAGGAAAAAGGAAGTGCTTATAACCATCCACCTACCTACCATTTCCTTTGTGCTGATCCGTTTGCATTCGATTTTATATTCCTTCAGCCTGGAGCACTTCCTCTACCGTCTCATAATTCGTGTTTCTTTGATAGAAACCACACAGGGGAAAGGAATCCGTGCCGTGAAGCATTCGTGGACTCCACTTGATTCCTCTACCATTTCTCTCTTTCTTCTTTCTTCTTCTACCATTTCTTGAGGTGATGAAAGCCCCGTTGTTCTATACCCAGCAATGGTAACCTTTTCTTCCTTCAGACAGAGCTTAACGATTGTTTTTCTTCTTGTTAATTTTTTTAGAGTGTACGTGTGGTGTGTGTGTGTGTGTGTGTGTGTGTGTGTGTGTGTGTGTGTGTACTGGGGAGTTGGAGGGTGTCAGATCCCCTGGAGCTGGAGTGGCAGCTGGTTGTGGGCTACCTAATGTGGGTGTCTGCTGTCAAGCAAGAGCAGCAGCACTCACAACTCCTGCACCTTTCCCCAGCCCCCACTCTCCTTGATCACATTATCCCCAGCAAGTGGGCATTAGCTTGTCTCTGTAATCCCTGTCACATGATGTGCCTTTAAAATATAGTTATTATAGTGTTCAGGATGGTGACACGCTGTACCAACTACCTTCTTTGAGGACTTCTCTGTTCAGTGACTTAGAAAAAAATAACCTAATTTGTTAGGGACACACCTCAGTGGCAGAGCACTTGCCTAGCACGTAAGAGGTTCCGGGTTCCATCTTTAGTGGGATATAAGTTAAAATAATAACCAGAAGAGTTTAAAGGTTTATTTTATTTTAGTTATGTCTATGTGCATGTGTCTTGAATGTGTGCATGTGTACATGAGCGAAGGTCCTGGCATTGGCTAGAAGACAGCACCAGATCCCCTGGAGCTGGGGTGACAGCTGGTTGTGAGCAGCCCGATGTGGGTGCTGGGAATCAAACTTAGGTCCTTCACAAGGGCAGCAAATGTTCTAAACCACTGGGCTGTCACCCCAGCCTCAACAACTGACTAGTTTAAAATGCATTTAAAAATGAATTATGGGGCTGGAGAGATGGCTCGGCAGTTAAGAGCCCTGACTGCTCTTCCAGAGGACCCAGGTTCAATTCCCAGCACCCACATGGCGGCTCACAACTGTTTGTAACTCCAGTCCCAGGGGACCAGACACCCTCAAATACCCATACATGCAGGCAAAACACCAATGCACATAAAATTTAAAAAAAAAGTTTCTTTTTTTGGTTTCTCAAGACAGGGTTTCTCTGTGTAGCTTTGCACCTTTCCTGGAACTCACTCTGTGGACCAGACTGGCCTTGAACTCATAGAGATCTGCCTGCCTCTGCCTCCCAAGTGCTGGGATTAAAGGCATGTGCCATTACTGCCCAGCTAAAAAAATCATTTCTTAAAAAAAGAAAATGAAGCTGGGCATGGTGGCACATGCCTTTAATCCCAGTACTTAGGAGGCAGAGGCAGGCGGATCTGAGTTCAGGGCAGCCTGGTCTACAGAATGAGTCCCAGGACAGCCAGGGTTACACAGAGAAACCCTGTCTCAAAAAATAAAATAAAATAATAAAATGATTTGAGACACATTAGGTTATGCTATTTGGACAATAAACTCACCTGAACCTTAACCTCAATTTTCTGTCTCCTCAGCACCTTCCAGCCATCTCACTGTGACTCTTTGTGTCTGTCTGCTCTCGGGTTGCTGAGGGTCTTTGAACTGTGAGTGGAAATTTGTTATCAATTCAAGGAAGATCTGAACTGATATTTCCTGGAAAAACATCCCTCTTTGCTTTTCCTTCTGTATCTCCTGGGCTCAAGCTATCCCCCTGCCTCAGCCTCCCCAGTACCAGGGACAACAGGTATGTGTTATTGTCCCTGTCTTTTTGTGCATGAACTTTTCATTGTCAGTTTATTTTCAACAGAGAGCTGCACCACACCCTGGCCCCATGTGGAAATGCAACCCATATACTCTGAGTTATGGCAGTATTTCCACAGAAGTGTGTGTGTGTGTGTGTGTGTGTGTGTGTGTGTGTGTGTGTGTGTGTATGTGTGTGTGTACCTGTGCATTCAGGTGTGCATACATGTGTGTCTTCCTTGATCACTCTCCACATCATTTTTTGAGGCCAGGGCCCTCACTAACTTGACTAGCCGTCTATCTGTCTGTCTGTCTGTCTGTCAGCAGGTCCTAGGGATCTTCCTGTTTTACACTTGCCATGCTGAGCTTATAGGCATGTGCAGCTTTTTGTATGGGCTCTGGGGATGGAGCACTGGTCCCTGAGTTCATATGGTAAACACTCTACCAGCTGAACCATCTCCCTAGCCCAGAACTGTGTTTTTTTAATACTAGAAAGTCCTGAAGTTTCTTCACTCGTTTTTTATGTCTCTTTGCCTCAGGCTGCTGCCATGTGTGTGGCATGATCTGGATGTGCTGCTCACATGTATGTACGCACTCCTCGCTCTGGATCTCTGGAGGAATGCTGGGGAGCTCTCTGTTGTGATGTGGATGTGTTCTCATCTGCACGCACGAGCAGAAATGTACTTTGCAGGTGTTCCCCTGAGCAGCTTCCTAACTTTCAGAATTCCCTTTCACAAGAGTGGACAGACTTTCTAGGGCCCCGGGTTCATGCAAGGATCTGAGTCCTGGGTCCTCAGCTCAGGCCACCCAAGGCCACATCAGTTACTTCAGACAGATGTTAGCGCTGGCCTCTGCCTGCAGCTCCAGACACAATCTGCAGCAGCCTCCACCCTAAGCCGACTGCTCTGCCCCTGGCTTCTTGCTCCTTTGTCTCCAGGATTTACGTTTTCTTTTATTCTCACACGTTGCACCATACAATGCATTCAAAGGGTTTTGTGAACTACAAAGATTAGTTGTCGTTGGGTTTCGTCCACTGCTTCTGTGCATTCGTTATGGGCACAGAGGTCTGCCTCCTCAGTCCAGTGTGATGGTAGGACTGAAGGCTCTCTGCTCTTTCTGACTTCTTTTTTCAGATTTGTTTTATTTTTAATTATGTGTCTGTGTCTGTGTGTGGGTGTGTGCACCTGGATGCGGGTGACCACAGAGGCCAGAAGAGGGCATCAAATCTCCTGGAGCTGGAGTTAGAGGTGGTTGTGAGTTACCAGACATGGATGCTAGGAACTGAACTTCCATCCTCTGGAAGAGCAGCAATCATGTAACCATTAATCACTTAACCGCTGAGCCGTCTCTCTGGCCCAAGTCTGATAATTGTCAATGATCCCGATATTTCTACACAGAGTCTAACTTCATATGTATGTGACCATGAACTCACTTTAATAGGCAATGGCTTGAGAATAAACTGGTTGGGTTAAGGTAAAAGATTTCTCTGGAAAGGCAGCAAGCTGCCAAGATTGAGGCCCTTGCCAACCAAGGCCATCTTGTGTAGGGTCACAAGCACAGTCTCATCCAGGGAGCTGAGAAGCATGTTAACTGGGCAGGTACCAGGATAGTCTTTGGCGTAAAATGAAAGGAAAGAGAAACCCCAGAGAGTGAGCTGAGAGCTGGCAGAAGAAGGGGGCGGGGGCCCAAGTGAGGTGCTCTGCTGCCTCCAGTCACAGACGAAGCAGCCTGCTCTGAGCTTGTCTGTTATATGAGTAAATACAGTCACGTTCTACTTTAGAATACTGTAGCCAGCAACACAGCATGCATACCACTGTGGTCCTGTACGGACGTAATGGAGACCAACAACTCCTACCACCTAATGGCCCTGTAACCATCACGACACCTAGTGCAGCCTATCGGCATTGGGATGAGGCTAATGTAACAGACTGCTCAGAGGTATTCAGACACACAGAGATTTGCCCCTGTATTTCGGTCAGCTCAGGGACAGCTGTGTGTGTGCACAGCCTAGAAGCAGTACGCTGGGCCAGAGACTAGCCTTATGCCGGATTCACTGCTATCCTAGTTAGGGTTTCTATTGCTGTGAAGAGACACCATGACCACAGCAACTCTTATAAGGGAAAACATTTCACTGAGGTGGCGGCTTACACTTTCAGAGGTTCTGTCCATTATCATCATGGCAGAGAGCATGGCGGTGTGCAGGCAGACATGGTGCTGGCTACATCTTGATCAGAAGGCAACAGGAAGGACTGTGACACTGGACAATATCTTGAACATAGGAAACTTCAAATCCCGCCCCCACGTTTGTCCTGGGATAATCTTTTTGTACACTGTGAAGATGTGTCTCTGCCAAGATGCCTTCTAATTGGCTTAATAAAGACCTGAATGTCCAATAGCTGGGCAGGAGAGCATAGGCGGGATTTCCAGGCAGAGATAGGAACTCTGAAAGAATGTGAAGGGCAGAGGATTTGCCAGAGGAGGGAGTCGGACATAGAGCATGGAGGAGAGGTAACGAACCACTTGGTAGGTTAATGTAAGCGGGTTGATTTAAGTTTTAAAAGCTAGTTGGGAACAATCCTAAACTGAGGGCAAGCTTTCATACTTAATACTAAGTCTCTGTGTCATTATTTGGGAGCTGGCGGTCCAAAGAAAGTCCTGCTATACACAGTGACACACCTCCTCCCACAAGGCCACACGGACTCCAACGAAGCCACACCTCCTAATAGTGCCACTCCCTAGGAGCCTGTGGGGACCAATGACATTCAGACTGCCACTGCGGCCTGCCTAGGTTTGTAAGTGTGCCCACGATGTTCTTGTGGAGGTTCTCAGAGCACGGCTTCTCACATGGATCCTGGGATCCAAACTCAGGTCTTCTGGTTTGCAGAGCCAACGGAGCCGAGTCCCCAGCCCTCCGTGGTCTGTTTCTTCTGAGCCCATCGGATTCCCTCTGCTCTGGCCCCTCCACGTCCCCTTGCAGCAAGGGCTGTGCACCGAAGCCCTGTTATGTGACAGAGAGGAGAAGAAAAGGCATTTCTGTAGTGAGGAAGAAAAAGCCTGGGGACTCTTCCTGCGGCCCCCAGTCTGGGTAAAAGCCTCTAGAAACATGGGGGACTCCAAGCCAGAAAGCTGCCCTCCCTGGGGATAGTGGCCGTGGCAGTAACCCTGAGAGCTGTGACAGCCCCTGCCTCCCAGACCCGCCTGCCTGTCCTCCCTCCTGCTCAGCAAACCCTAAACACCTCTTCCGGAGTGTGTCTCACTGACCTCCACATCTCCAGCACCGTAGCTCTGCTCCCATCACCTCCCTCCACGTACTGGAGGTGTGGTACACTCAGCCAAAAAAAGTGTCTCTTTGTTGGTGGTGCTGGTGATGGTGAGTGCTGGGGCTCCAACCCAGAGCTGTATTCCAACTCTCCCAGCCCCTCCCTGGTGGATGACAGGCAGGGGCTCTACCACTGAGCCACACCCCCAGCCCCTCACTGGGGGATTCTAGGCAGGAGCTCTACCACTGAGCCACACCCCAGTCCCTCACTGGGGGATTCTAGGCAGGGGCTCTACCACTGAGCCACACCCTCAGCCCCTCACTGGGGGATTCTAGGCAGGGGCTCTACCACTGAGCCACACCCCAGCCCCTCACTGGGGGATTCTAGGCAGGGGCTCCACCACTGAGCCACACCCCAGCCCCTCACTGGGGGATTCTAGGCAGGGCCTCTACCACTGAGCCACACCTCCAACCCCTCACTGGGGGATTCTAGGCAGGGGCTCTACCACTGAGCCACACCGCAGCCCCTCACTGGGGGATTCTAGGCAGGGGCTCTACCACTGAGCCACACCCCCAGCCCCTCACTGGAGGATTCTAGGCAGGGGCTCTACCACTGAGCCACACCCCAGCCCCTCACTGGGGGATTCTAGGCAGGGCCTCTACCACTGAGCCACACCTCCAACCCCTCACTGGGGGATTCTAGGCAGGGGCTCTACCACTGAGCCACACCCCAGCCCCTCACTGGGGGATTCTAGGCAGGGGCTCTACCACTGAGCCACACCCCCAGCCCCTCACTGGAGGATTCTAGGCAGGGGCTCTACCACTGAGCCACACCCCAGCCCCTCACTGGGGGATTCTAGGCAGGGCTCTACCACTGAGCCACACCCCAGCCCCTCACTGGGGCATTCTAGGCAGTGCTCTAGTGGTAAACAACATCACCAACCTTCTTTTTACTTTTTATTTTGAGCCAAGGACTCACTCGATTGCTCAGGCTGGCCTTGAACTAACTCTGTAGGCCAGGCAGGCCAAGACTCAAAGTCCTCCTGCTTCAGTGTCCCAAGTAGATGGATGACAAGCCAGGTCTGACTTATGCTTGCTGTCCTCTCAAGGGTCTTCCTCTTTCCCTCCTGAACACTTCCGTGCGGGCTTGTTTACGGTCTGAGTGGTGGTGGGGGCACAGCTGGGGTTGGTCCAGAGTAGAGCTTGCAACCTGAGAGGATGGAGCACAGGGTAGGGGAGGCTAGACCATGGTGGCAGGGGTGGGGGGAGCTATTACCCAGCATGCTGGCTGAGTCTGTGTCAGAGCCACTCAGGGTGAGGGAGGTGGCTGAGGTTCTTAGAGAAGGGCAGCGCGCAGCTATTTTAAGGATTCAGGGGTCATGTTTCTCACAGGTTGCTGAGATACAACCAGGAAGGAAGGACACTGGACTATGCTGTGAGGTGTCAGATTAGAATCAGAAGCACCAGTACGGTTCCACCATTTTCTGTAAACATCAAAATACAGCACACCTTTAATCCTAACACTCGAGAGGCAGAAGCAAGCGGATCTCTGAGTTCTAAGCCAGCCTGGTCTACAGAGTGAGTTCCAGGACAGCCGGGGCTACGCACGGAAACCCTGTCTTAAAAAGTTTAAAAAAAAAAAAAACTGCCGGGCGGTGGTGGCACACGCCTTTAATCCCAGCACTCGGGAGGCAGAGCCAGGCGGATCTCTGTGAGTTCGAGGCCAGCCTGGGCTACCAAGTGAGCTCCAGGAAAGGCGCAAAGCTACACAGAGAAACCCTGTCTCAAAAAACCAAAAAAAAACAAAAAAAAAAAAAACAAAAAAAACCCAAAAAAACAAAAAAAACTTACAACAAAAACAAAAACAGAAATAAATACATTCAAATCCCAAGCATATGTGTACACGCATTGGGATATTCATAGAAGTTCCCACTGGGAACTAATACCCTGACAGCACTGAGCCTGTTTCTTGCTGTCTAAATAGTGTTTTCCAGCAAACAGAACGAAGTTCATCAGAAGTGCCTCTGAAGCTGGTAGAGACAATACAAACTGAGATAGAAATGGTGTGTGCCAGGAAGCAAGGAGGTGGTCAGAACGGGGGTAGGGGGCTGGAGAGGAGGCTCCATCCCTGGTTAAGGGCACTTGCTGCTACAGAGGACCCAAGCTGGGTTCCCAGCACACCCATCAGGTGGCTCACAACCATCTATAACTCCAGCTCCGGGGGACCCAACACCCTCTCTGACAATGGTATGCATGTGCATATACATTCACAGACATATAAATAAAAAATTAAATTAAAGCTTTTTTAAAAACAGAGCGGAGGCATGCCCAAAGGCTGTCAAAGCAAAGCCGGGTATGATAACTACAGAGGCAGAAGCTGCAGGATCAGGAGTTCAAGTCTAGCCTAAGCTGCCTAAAACCTCTTCTTTAAAAATGCTTTTAATCAAAAAAGGGACATGATTAGACAACAATAAAGGGGCTCCCTCCAGCCAAATGTGGGGCAAAGGAAGCCTCAGAATAAATCGTGAATACAACAGATTATCCCCTATTGGAGAGAATGGGCATTAATGAGTAGTAAAAGAATATAAATAAATGAAAGACTAGAATATCAACAGATAAACGAACAGATGGGAAATTCGGTGAGCAGGGTCTTTACATAGTTTCTAAGTAGCTGCCCACCAAGTCCTTATGACTCACAGAGAGAAAAGGAGTCACTCTTTGGAGACAAGCCCAGCACATAACATCCCAGTCTTGTCATCAACTGGACACAGTGGCTGCCTTAGTCAGCTTTCCGGCACTGTAACAGAAGACCGGAGGCGGGCTACTTACAAAGACAGCAGGGTTTATTTCGATCACATCCTGGAATGCGCCAAATGGCACGGTGCGGGCTGTGTCATCATGTGGCACAGGTAACGCTCCTTTTGTAGAGACCCTCTTCTCACTCCAAGATCTCAAGATCAGTACCTAACCCCCTCCCAGAGCATATCATCAGTGACCTCAGGGTCATTCGCTAGTCTCTCTGTTTATCTCTCTCTCTCTCATGTGCATTGGTGTTCTGCCTGCATGTATGTCTGTGTGAGGGCGTCAGATCCCCTGGAACTGGATTTACAGTCAGGTGTGAGCTGCCATGTAGGTGTTGGGAACTGAACCCGGGTCCTCTGGAAGAGCAGCCAGTGCTCTTAACCACTGAGCCATCTCTCCAGCCCCCTAGTCACCATCTCTGAAAGAGTCCATCCACCCCTGGACTGCAGCCCAGTGAGCTCTTGGAAGGGTCACAGTTACACCACATCTAGCCATAGACATCAGGAACAAGACACAGCTGGACATGGTGGCTCATGCCTGTCATCCTAACACTAGGAAGCTGAGGCAGGAGGATAGACACAAGCTCAAGGCATGCCTGGGCTATTGCTTTGGCTACAGAGTGAGACCCTGTTTTCTCAAAATACCACCACCATCAACAACAACAAAGGGGTAGCCTGGGATACATATCTACAAACAAACACCAAAAAAATAACCCAAACCAGCCAGATGGTGGTGAGGCATACCTTTGATCCCAGCAATTAGGAGGCAGAGGTAGGAAGATCTCTGAGTTCAAGGCCAGCCTGGTCTACAGAGTGAGTTTAAGGACAGTCAAGGCTACACAGAGAAATCCTGCCTTGAGAAACCAAAAGAACAAAAACCCAAACCTGGGAAGAGACAGCTCAGTGGGTAAAGCACATTCCCAGAACCCAGGAGAAAAACCAGCCCAGTGGCTTGCCTCTGTAGCCCCAGCCCTATGGCAAGACAGGACAGACAGCTCAATGGGAAGTCTGTGGGCCAGCCTGCAACGTGTAGAACAATATGAACATCAACTGTCTCAAAAAAAACCAAGGTGGAAGGGTCGTCCCTGATCTTCACAGGTGTGCCACGGCACATGCGCACCTGCATTCAGACGTACATTGAGCATATAAATAAAAATAAATTCCAAATGGCACCTCACTAATATGTGCAACTTTTGTATGTTTTTATGCATCTATTAAAATAAAAGCAAAAAATTAGTTAGAATAGTTCATCAGGTTATTTTCCATCAATATTGTCCACGTGTGTTTCCAGTCCTTTCCTGTCCTCTCTTCTTGTCGTCCCCTGACTCACTGACTGTTCCTTCGGGGACATTTTCATTGGTTCTTCTATGCTCCCCTGACATTTGTTATTTATTTATTTCTGGGACAACATCTCCCTGGAGCCCAGGCTATCCATGAAGTCTGTGTAGCAGAGGGTGGTCTTGAACTTGTGACTTTACCTCCTGAGTTCTAGGGTTACATGCTTGTCTTACCATATCTAGTTTCATAGGACGCTTGGGACAGAATCCAGGGCTTCATGCCTGCTACTCAAGCGTTTTGCCAACTGAGCACCTTCCCCAGCCCTCTCTGCACTGACTTCTCAGTACTGAGTGCCCAGAGAGCCCCCACCCCCAACCCCCCCACCCCCCCACCCCCAACCCCCCTACCCCCCCCACCCCCGGCCGCCATTCATTCCTTTGATGACCTCATTAGTCTTGCCTTGAAATGTCACTGATCTGCCAATGAAGTTCCATCTTGTCTCCCAGTCTCCTCCCTGGGTGTACACTGCTTCCCAGTTTTTCAACTCTTGTGTCTAACTGGCATCTCAAACCAACATGCTCCCAACCGAGCCCCCAGGCCCGCCCCTCTTGCTCTTCCTCTGCAGTCCTTCTCATCCCAGCAAAAGGCAACTCCATCCTTGCTTCGCTGGAGCTGGAAGCTTGAAGTCACCATGGACACCTCTGTGGTCCTCACATCTCACATCTGGACGTGCTGGCTTCTTTCTCCACACAGGAACCTCCTCTCACCACCTCTCCAGCCTCTATTCTCCTCCAAGCCACCTTCAGCTCTCCCCTGGGCCTTCACAGCAGCATCCACTGGGCCCCATCCCTCTTGCCTTGTCCTCCAGTCTATCATTTCCCTGCCTGTCACTCAGCAGCAGCTCAAAGAAGTGTCCTAGATTAGGACTCTGCGGGAGCCAAAGGCCAAAGTTAGCCAAGCCCTTGAACTCAAGCAGTTCATTTGAGATAATTCTGGGTGCATGCTGGAGAAGTACAGGCAAAGAAGGGAGCCAACACGGGCATGTTTAAGTGAGGTACCATGTGGGCATCTGGAACTTGAGTTCCCCACTGGGGCCATCTCAGAGATGCTGAGAACGTGCCTCCCACTGTCAAATGCAAAAGGCAAGGAGATGTCTGGGCCGTCTACCCTATCCTAACTCCACACTGGTTGAGCATGACATTTCCAGGGACTCTAAGTCCCTCACCTGCCCCATGCTCACAGTCTCTCCCACTTCTGTGATGTCCTGCCTAAACACAAAGTGCTGAGTGACCACAGACCAAACCCCCTGAAACCACAACCCCCCAAACCCTTTTTCTCTTCAAGTTGTCCTCTCAAGTACACAAAGTGGTCACAGGGCCACAAAGTGTAACCAATGCACCAGCCTCATCTTCTTTGGATCTTTCTTTAAATGTTACCATTTCAGTAAAACCTTCTTGGTAAAAAGAACATGACGCCTTCCAATAAGGACAATCTAAAGACACTTTAATAAGGTACTATTTACAGGTTGGGGAGATGGCTTAGTGGATAAAGCACTTGCTATGCAAGCATGGAGTTTTGAGTTCGAATCCTCAGGACCTACATAAAGCTTAGCATAGTAGCATGTATCTGCATTCTGAATGTCCCTAGGCAAGGTGGAAGGTGGAGACAGGAGAATCCCTGGAAGCTAGAGGGCCAGCCAGCCCAAGACCAAAGCAGTGAATAACAAAGAGACAATGTCTCAAACAAGAGACCCAGACATGAGACTGTCATTGACCTCTACACACATGTCAGCACTTACACACATGAACATGAACACATAAATATTATCACATGCACATCACATACACATACAATACAAAAAAATAATATTTAAAGGACAAAGGACTATTTGTAAAGGCACAGGGCAACCAGAGAGTTGAGAGCCCTCTGTTCCAGCCACAGTTCCCACCTCTAGTTGGTAAGAGTGAAGAAAGAGATGAGTCCTCAGCCCCAGCCCCATGGAAAAGCCTCCGGATGAGAGATGCTGACCTCACCGTCTTCTGCCCTCCAGTCTCTCAAGTGTGCTTCCCAACAGCTACAGCCAGCGAGAAGCCAGAAGGCAAGGAAGCAAGAAGCCAGAGGGGAAGGAAGCCCCTTTACCCTGTTTGTGCTGTCAGCCTCCAGGCACGAGGCAGGAAGCCAGGGCGAGTGATGGATGATCCCCCGACACACGCCGAAATAGTAATACACACAACCACTCCTGTCCCCCTTCCCGCTTCATCTTTACCCTTAGCAGACAGCATGATGGCGCCTACGGTTCTTCTGTTTAATTCCCATCTTGACTCACAAGGTGTCAACGCTGCAAGGTTGGGGATATTTTTGTTTGTTTGTCTTGTTTTCACTCACTACTGTATCCTAAAAGAGTACTCTGAACTTAGCATATGCACAACCAAGATTTTCTTCTTTTTTAAATATGTATTTATTTATTTTAAAATTTACGTGTATGCCTGCAGGCCTATGTGCATTTATGTGCACCACATTCATGCGGGGGCCTGGAGAAGTCAGAAGATATAAGATCCTATAGAATTAGAGTTACAGGTGGTTGTAAGCTGATATGTGGGTACTGGGAACTGAACTTTGGTCCTTTCTACAAGTGGCATGTGCTCTTTACTGCTGAATCATCTCTCCAGCCCCTTAATGTTGTGGAATATTAGTTGAAGATGCATTACATTTGTTTATGCTGTGGAATATTTGTTTAATGATGCAAAGATGTGTTGCATTCTTTTATGTTGCATTTGTTTAATTCTATGAAGCCTTGTTACTTTGCCTGTCTAAAATACCTAATTGGTTTAGTAAAGAGCTGAACGGCCAATAGCTAGGTAGGAGAAAGAACTCTGGGGCTGTCAGGCAGAGAGAATAAATAGGAGGAGAAATCTAGACTTGAGAGTGAAGGGGAAGGAGCAAGCAAAGGAGGAGAGGATGACACAAGGGGCCAGCCACACAGCCACACAGCCACACAGCCACACAGAGTAAAAAGGAAAGAAAGATATTTAGAATAGCTAGGCGGTGGTGGCGCACACCTTTAATCCCAGCACTCGGGAGGCAGAGCCAGGTGGATCTCTGTGAGTTTGAGGCCAGCCTGGTCAACAGAGCGAGATCCAGGACAGGCACCAAAATTACACAGAGAAACCCTGTCTCAAAAACAACAGCAACAACAACAACAACAACAAAAAGATATTTAGAATAAAGAAAGGTAAAAAGCTCAGAGGCAAAATATAGTTAAAGAGAAAAACAGGATAGTTTAGGTTAGAAAAGCTGGCTAGAAATAAGCCAAGCTAAGGCCTGACATTCATAAGTAAGAATAAGTCTCTGTGTATTTATTTGGGAGCTGGAAGGCGGGCCACCAAAGAGTGAAAAAAAGAACAAAAACAAGAAAATCTACACCTTAACATTTCCACTGGGGAATGGGGGACTAGCTTGGTGGCTACGAGTGCACCCCACTCTTACAGAGAATCTGAGTTTGGTTCCCAGCACCCATGTCAGGGGGCTCTCAGCTGCCTGTCACTCCAGCTCTGGGATATCCAGTGCTATCTTCTGGCCTCTGTGGGAACCTGCACACATGTGACATTCACAGAAACACATAAATAAAAATAAATCTCAAAAAGGCTTTCTTTTTCTTTTTCTTTTCAGTACTAGGGATGGAGCCCAGGGCCTTTCATAAAGTACCCAAGCACTCTGCCATCGGCTGGGGAAGCCACCACCACCACCATTATCATCACCACCACTACCATCACCATCATCATCACCATCACCATCATCACCACCACCACCACGACCACTACCACCACCATCATTATTATCACCACCACCACCACCACCACCATTATCATCACCACCACCATCATTATCATCACCACCACCACCATTATCATCACCACCACCACCATTATCATCATCATCACCACATTATCATCACCACCACTACCATCACCATCATCATCACCATCATCATCACCACCACCACCATGATCACCACCACCACCTCCATCATCATCACCACCACCACCACCATCATCATCACCACCACCATTTTCATCACCACCACCATTACCATTATCATCACCACCACCACCATCAGCAGCAGCAGCACCACCACCATTATCATCACCACGACCTCCACCACCACCACCACCATCACCACCACCATCATTATCATCACCACCACCACCATTATCATCACCACCACCACCATCACATCATCACCACCACCATCATCACCACCACCACCACCACCATCACCACCACCACCATCACCACCACCACCACCACCACCACCACCATCATCACCACCACCATCATCACCACCATCATCATTATCATCACAGTCACTATTTTGTGATGCTGGGATGGTACCTAGAACCTTGCATGTGCAAGCACTCAACCATTGAGCTATACCCAGCTGAGATTTCTTGAGTAAAGTTACTACCCAGCTGTGGTAAGCACAAGAATCCTCCTAAATATCCACAGACCTTCAACGGGTATCCCAATACAGGGAAGGCTCTGTGGTAGAGAACGATCAAGTTTCCAAATGGAATTAAGGTTGATCCATTGACCTTAGAGTGGGGAGGTTAGGTTGGATTATCTGTGGACGCAGTGTAATTACAGGAGTTCAGAAAAGAGAGAGTCAGAGAGATTTAAGGATGCTGGGCTGCTGGCTTTGAGATTGGAGCAAGAAACTACAGCCGAAGAATGCAGGCTGTTGCCTCCACAAGCTAGAAATAAAAGAAAGGCTTTGACCCTAGGATCACTAGGAGAGAGCACAGCTCATAATCCCATGAGTCCCATTCCACTCTGAACTCTAGAACAAGACAGAAATTATTTCATCTCAAATTTAACACTGTTTTGTGCCACAGGGTTTATGGCAGTCTGTCAGAGGCAACACAGGAAAGCCATATACAGGCTTTTGCAAAAACAGGCTCTGTTTTTGCGTGGGGTGGGTAGGTGGGTGAGTTTGTACAGGTGCCACAGTGTACGTATAGAAGTCAGAGGACAACTTGTAGGAGTTGGCTCTCTTCTCTGACTAGATGGGTCCTGGGGACTGAACTCAAGTTGGCAGGATTAGCTGCAAGCACCTTTACCTGCTGAGCCATCTCACAGGCCCCTGTTACTGCTGTTCTAGATCCACGTTTCCTGAGTAAATGGGCCCTTTTTCTTCTGGCTTTACCTTTGTTGTTTGATTTTGAGTCCTACTGTGTAGCTCAGACTGGTCTTAAACTCCCTCTGTGGTCTAAGCTAGCCTCAGACTCCCTCTGTAGCCCAGGCTAGCCTCAATTTCCCTCTGTAGCCCAAGCTAATCTTAAACTTGTGCTCCTCCAGCCTCACCCCCCTGAATTCTGGGATACAGGTGTGCTCCACCATGCCCAGCCAAATGAAACTATTAAATGCTCTTTCCCCACGTGCGGTAGGTATACGGACCGAATGAGTGGGCCATTCATGTCATCCCGATGGCTCAGATCCTAGCCTCCAGCAGGGTCTCTTCTAGGCCACTGGCCCTGTGCCTGCCTGGCTGATGCAGACACTAAATATACCTGGCCAGTGAACACTCCCCCAGCAACTTCTAATTCATAAACGTTTTGTCTCTCCTGTTTATAGGACATCAGGGACTCCCTCCCCCATTTTTGACTTTTATAAATAAAACTGAGAACTTATGTATATAGGGATTTTTTTTTTAATTAGTCCTCTATCATGGGGTGCCCAGCCTCCGCTGGTAGATCTACAACACAAACCCCACACCTAAGGCTCCAGGAACATCAAAGAAGAAGGGAAACTGCCAGAGGACCAGGGCGCTGCTGTGAGACCGTTATCTTCTAGACAGGACAGGGACCAGGGCGCTGATGTGAGACAGTGTCTTCTAGACAGGACAGGGACCAGGGCGCTGCTGTGGGACAGTGTCTTCTTCTAGACAGGACAGGGACCAGGGCGCTGCTGTGGGACAGTGTCTTCTTCTAGACAGGACAGGGACCAGGGCGCTGCTGTGGGACAGTGTCTTCTTCTAGACAGGACAGGGACCAGGGTGCTGCTGTGGGACAATGTCTTCTTCTAGACAGGACAGGGACCAGGGCGCTGATGTGAGACAGTGTCTTCTAGACAGGACAGGGACCAGGGCGCTGCTGTGGGACAGTGTCTTCTTCTAGACAGGACAGGGACCAGGGCGCTGCTGTGGGACAGTGTCTTCTAGACAGGACAGGGACCAGGGCGCTGCTGTGGGACAGTGTCTTCTAGACAGGACAGAGACCAGGGCGCTGCTGTGGGACAGTGTCTTCTAGACAGGACAGGGGACCAGGGTGTTGCTGTTTTCCCTAAGGATGAGCCCCCAAGTGGTCAGCCCTAAACCCAGGAATGGACTCAGTAGTTTGTGTATGTATATGTAACAATAATGATTAAAGAAGAGGACACGTGAGTTGGAGAGATGGCTCAGTGGTCAAGAGTCCTGGTTGTTCTTCCAGAGGACCTAGGTTCGATTCCCAGCACCTACATTTTGGCTCACAATTGCCTGTAATTCCAGTCCCAGGGGGATTTACCGCTCTCTTCCGGCCTCCATGGACGCCACGCACACGTGATACTCATCCACACATGCAGGCAGAACACGGTGGCACATAAAATAAAGTAAAAAAGAAGAGGTCATCATTTTGAGTGGTGGGAAGGACATGGGAGAAATTGGCGGAGAAGGAGGATGGAAGTGTAGATACAAAAACCGTGTATGAAATCCTAAAAAAAAAAAAACCTAAATAATAATAATAATAACAATATATAGGAATTGTCTTATATTTCTTCAAAATGGACCAGGCAGGCTGGAAGGCTCTGGCAGCTTCTCAATGCAGAGCTGGTCAGCTGACGACAGTTGGCCCCGCCTCATGGATGCAAGCACATAGCCGGGAGGGGAGCTGGGGAGCCGAGGACAGGCTGTGTCTGGAGGTGGCTTCATGAATTCCCTCCTTGGGCTTGGCTTTCCACGTGGTCCCTCCACCAGGACATGGGAACTAGAGGAGGCCCACGGGAGTGGGGGCGCCGCAGAGTGAGATGTCGCTCGAAACTTCTCCCTGATGTAAGATTAGTGCCAAGGCTAGTTCAGCGCCTCGGCTCGGGGTGGTGCCCATCAGGATGAGCTATCCAAACCACCCTCCTTCTGGTCCCCATCCAGCAGCCCTGCACCCCAGGAAGCCGCACAACCTGTACATGGAGGTGGGGGCTTTCCCTGGTGTCGAGGGCGGTGGGAGAGCCAAGGGGACAGGGGCCATAGGCAAGCCTTCTGCAAAGCCCGAGCACTCTAGGGGTGCCTGCCTGTGCCCGCTCCTCCCTGATCACAGCTGGTACCACTGAAACACCGCAGGACTTGAGTTTGCAAGGCAGAGGAGGGTGAGGGGTTGTGAAGAGAAGCCAGCAAGAGAACAAAGGAGGCTTTGCCTGAGAAGAGAGGGAGGCACCTTCCACTGAGGCCTCAGGGCCTGGGGAAGTGAGTCACTGGGCCTCCGGGTTGGACCCACCTCTGGGGGCTCCGTGGGATTGAAAATGCAGCCCAGCTGGCCAGGCACAGACCCTGGGGTGCGGCAGGGGTTGTCTTTGGAGTTTGTTGGGTGGGGTTTTCCCCAGCTCTCCCCGCCGCCCCCAGGACCTGGTGTGCGTCCAGCCTGGGGGCCTTGGCGACGGTTTTGTGCCTCATTAGGCACAGCCAGGCGGGGCCCCGATGCCACTAGTGAAGCCGCAGCCACCCCGGGGCTATGGGCGTGGTCCCCTCTACCAACCCTCAGCAGGGACCTGGGCTCTACAGCCCTCTGCAGAGCCACACTGCCCCCCTGCCAGAGCGAGGCATCCATGCCACCTGAAGGTGGCGCCCTCCTCTGTTCCAAGCTGCCCCCTTCCTGTCCGGTCCCCCCCTCCCCCGACCCTGGGGATGGGAACTTGGAGATCTCGCTGCACGCCCCAGCTTCTTGCACAATCTTCTCCCAATTATTCTCTGTATAGTGTGTGGTAACAGGGCGAGCATTCCAGGACCTTGTACTTACTCGTACAAATCTGCCTCCTGTTTGTCTGCAGGGCCAGGCGTGTCTCCTTGGGCCCGGGGAAATGGGGGTGTGTTCGCGTCCAAGAGGGCGTGGCCCGCGTCCGCCGCGGGGGCAGCCGCCCAGCCCTGCGCCCAGCCTAGTCCTTGCAGCCTATTTCGTCCCAAACCACAGCCACTTCGGGAGCCCTGGACCCCATCCAGGACCCAGATGAGGAAGCCCTGGTGACATCCTGGACACAGGCTTCGACCTACATGGCCCGTGTCCTCCTGTGAGCAGGATCGGCATCCTCGGAAGCCTCAGCCTGGCGTGCAGGTCTTTGCCCGTGCAGGCTCTGACTTTGTCCTGAAGTTTTTGTCCTGGTTTGTGACTTTTGTTTTGTTTTGGCATGTTTTCTTTAGTGGAGTGGAGGTCTCACTCTGTAGCCCAAGCTGGTCTGAAACTCACTATGTAGCCCGGGCTGGCCTCAAACTCATGGCAACCCTGACTCGTCCTTCCAAGTGCGAGGATGTCAGGTGTGAACTACCACTCCAGCCTGGCTTGTAAGTTTTGTTTAAGGTGGATCCTAGCAGTCAGTCCCCGATGACCAACTAGTATTCTTCAGCCATGGCTTTGGGTCAGGAAGTGTCCCCCACAGCGCCAGAGATGACAAAGCTGTCAGATCTGACTGTCCTGATGGAAATAAAGACAACATTCCAAAATGGAGCCCATCTGGAGTCCCTCTCCTTGTGTGTTACCCCCCACCGCAGCCTGTGAGGTTGTTCATTCACACACACATGCGATCTGGGGTCATACACCTGTGTTTGGTGACACGATGAATTTAGAAACTATAATATGGTTTCTCTTCTGCATAATCTCACAGCACCTCTGGTAAAGGATGGAATGTGAATAATCCATGTGGATAAACAGATGTCTTGGCCTCATGGGCTATCATTTCTCGTGTACCTGTCTGTAGTGGCTGGCCTTTCCCTGACAGTTTCAGACTTGGCCCCCCTTAGCTGCTTGACCTTGGTGGCTGCGGGCCTGTGGTGAGTTTGACCTCTGCAGCTGTGGGCCTGTGGTGAGGCCATACATGATAGAGCAGAGTTGCTCCCCAATCAACAACTAGTGAGCAGAGGTGGGGGGGGGGGTGTCCAGGAACAGGTGTCCTTCAAAGTCATGTCTACAGGGACCTATTACCTCTAAGCCCCACCTGTCCATCTAGGAGTCCACCAGTGGGCTGACCTGTTGATGAAGTTGGTGCTCTGGTGATTGTGTTTTTGGAGCACAGTGCTATCAGTCTTTGACATGTGAACCTTCTGGGGAGACTTCATATCCGAACCATAACAGAAGTTATGAAGGTCTGTGTTGGAGCAGAGACCCTTCTGTAACTCATGTCCAACACCACCTTTCCAAGTTATGGTTGAACGGCTAGCCCTCAAACAGCGTAAATGCTAGCACATCCTTCCTGGGGCAAGGGCTGGAGACAGGCACACAGGAGGCCTGTGTTTTCAGTAGATAAAAGTAACTGATGGACAGCCACACCTGGACTCACATCCCAAGAGTAGCCCCTTCTTAGGGGTGAGGCTCTGAGGTTTGGGGGGTCCCACCGTGGATCAGACTGGTGACCCTGTTTGCTAAGTTTTGAGGCTTGTGGGAAAAGAGCCTCTATCCAGGGCTCCCAAATCTAAGGGTTAGTTTAGGATGAAGGTAGCCGAGGCAGGGACATAAAAAGGAGAGGTTCTCATCACATGAGAAAGGCATGATAGCAGGGGTGTTTGAGTACCTTCTTCTCACATCGAGGTGACCAGGGAACAGAGGGAGTTTGGCTGCAAGCAAGAGTTTGCCTGTAACCACCAAGCTCCACCATCCCCTCTCCAGTGACCCTCTTCTTCCAGCTAGCCCCCCACACCTCCTAAAAGTTTCACAGCCTCCCCAAACATCACCACCAGGTAGGAACCAAGCTTTCAGACACATGAGCCTGTGGGAGTCATTTCACATCCAAATCATATGTTAGGGGACACACGGGCTGCACTGGGTTCGAGTCTCACTTTTGCTGAAAGCTCACAGGGTCATGAGGGTGATGACTGAGCCACCAAACTGTAAGATCCTGAGAGAGAGAGAGAGAGAGAGAGAGAGAGACAGAGACAGAGACAGAGACAGAGACAGAGGGAGAGGTGCCCAGTCAGCTCTCTTTCTTTGGGCTTGTGTCCCTTTTGGGCCACCACCGAAAATGCTGCTGTTTTCTAGAGAACAGCAGTACCAACCTCGCTCCTGGCAGGAAGCGACCCTGAGATGTCAACAACACCTTTGTCTTTGTCTTGCTCCACACAGGGCATCTCCTGAGTGCTCCAGAGAACCCCTGGGTCACCATAGTGCATTGTCAGAATGTCCTTCTAGCAAAAAGGGATTCCGGCGGAAGTGTTATTCTAGGCCTCTCGGCCCCGGCTGGTGAGTTTAACAATTTTAATCTAAATGCAGCCGATACTGTAGAGTTTTCTGTGAGTAGGTGCCCTTGACTCTCTCCCTCAGATCCAGGTGAAGTTATGAAATACAGCAGGGAAATTGTCTTGGGGTTCCCATTGGACGTTAAAGCTTTATCTTTGAAGGTTTCCTTGGATACTAACAACAAGCCTGCGCTGGCTAGTGAGAAACCTTTCGTCCATAAAGGCAAGAGTTGCCTTTGATGAACAGACATTAAAACCATTCTTCACCAGGAGTGGTGGCACACATCTATAATCCCAGCACTTAGGGGGCTAAGGAGGGAAGAGGCTAAAGAGTTTGAGGCTAACCTGGGCTACTGAGTGAGAGACCCTAACTCAAGGGGAAAAACAACTTTCTTTTCTTTATTTTTTTAAATTCATATATATATATATATATATATATATATATATATGTATTTTTTTTTGGTTTTTCAAGACAGGGTTTCTCTGTGTAGCTTTGCGCCTTTCCTGGATCTCGCTCTGTAGCCCAGGCTGGCCTCGAACTCAAAAAGATCCACTTGGCTCTGCCTCCCAAGTGCTGGGATTAAAGGCGTGTGCCACCAACGCCCGGCTGATTTTTATATTTTAATGTAGACCAGGCTGGCTTCGAACTCGGAGATCTGCCTGCCTTTACTCCCTGAGCACTGAGATTAAAGGCCTGTGCGGCTACATCGAGATCATCCTTCTGCTGTTAACAATTGTTGCAATTCTTTCCCGCCCCCACACCTCTCTCTGAGCAAGTCTGTATATCCCCTGCTGGCCTAGAACTTGATAGACTAGGCTGGCCGGAACTCACAAAGATCTGCCTGCCTCTGCCTCTGGGTGCTGGGATTAAAGGTGTGTGCTATCATACCTGGCCCTTTTTAACGACTACTTTTAAAGACATCCTTTTGCAGATAACTTGTGGCCGTGGACAGTTTCAGCTTTGACCCTGTGTAGTAACTCAGACCCCTCAACGTCACTGAGCCTCTGCCCATCCTCAGAGGGGAATAGGGGACAAGCCCTCTCTCTACTAGGAACCACTTGCTTTGCAGGTTGAGGGGCAGAAAGAAAGGTTGCCATGTCCTTGTCACGTGGGGCACAAGACTGGTGTGATTATTTTCACTGTCAACTTGACATAGTCTGGAATCATGTGGGAAGGGAATCTCAGTGAGGAATATTCTAGATTGGGTTGTCCCGCGGCCATGCCTATGAAAGACTTTCTTAATTAGGTTAATTGAAGTGGGGAGACCCATCTTCTATGTGTAGGGAGGCACTATTTCTAGGGCTGGGCCCTAGTCTGAAGGAAAAAGAGGAGGGAGCTGAGTGGCCATGCAGGCATTCATTGATATCTTCGTGATTATGGGTTTGATTTGTCTCCCCTCCCCACCACACACCTAAGTTCTGGCTGCCTTGGCTTCCCCACCATAATGGACTGTAATCTTGAACTGTGAGCCAAATAAATGGTTTCTCTATTAAGTCACATTTGTGTTTTATCATTGCAACAGGAAAGGACACTTAAGACAATTGGTATCACGTGGCAGCTGGAGCCATGTAGGCAAACAGCTTTGCCCATGTACTTAGCTCAAGTGATGACCACCACACTGTGCTCAGCACCTGTGTCAGCGCAGATGTCAGGTTCCAGACCTGTAGCCAACCCCCCCACCCCACCCCCGGCCATCAGTTGGACCTCTGGCTCTGGTCAGAACCCTGTATCACTTGGTTCCCAGTGTCCTGATAATCCTCTGATGATGCCTGCCTATATGTCCCACCTTGTCATTTAGTTAGTGGATACAAATGAAATAAAAAGGAGGAGAAAGCTGGGCGGTGGTGGTGGTGGTGGTGGCGCACGCCTTTAATCCCAGCACTCGGGAGGCAGAGGCAAGCGGATCTTTGTGAGTTCAAGGCCAGCCTGATCTACAGAGTGAGTTCAGAACAGACTCCAAAGCTACACAAAGAAACCCTGTCTTGAAAAAACAAAAAAAAAAAAAAAAAAAAAAAAAAAAAGGAGGAGGAGGAGGAGGAGGACGCAAGTACTTCTAAAGTGTGGCCAAGATTTTTATTGTAGAGTCTGGGCTGAACATGGCTGGCAGACTAAACCAAGAGAGGAGAGAAGGGGAGGGAGAGGAACCACTGACCAAGAGACTGCTGTAGCCAAAATGGCTGAGTTATATAAGGATCAGGGTTAGGGGAAGGGAAGTGGAAGCCCTGCCCCTGGGGGGAGAGGTTTAGGGTGGGGGCAAGGTGAGGAGGCCTAGGAGCAGCCACAGGTACTGAGGGAGACTTGTCTGGGCTCTCTTTGAGACCCAACAGAAGATACTTCCATCTTGTGTGGCCTGGAGTATCCTTCTGGGCCACTACAACTGTTTACCTGTCTCCAGAGTCAGGAGTGTGATGAGTTGAGACAATCCGGGCAGACATCTCCAAAGAACACAGGGAAAGGACAAAGGCTCTGTTGAGGGCCACGTTCGAGTTTTTTCTTGATTGGGGGCTTAGTGGGGTCTGAATCCTTGGTTCTCCAAGGCTTGTTCTCAGTCCCCTTTTGGCCTGGCTCACACAGGCTATTACTTTACTCCTCACTGTGACTTGACAGAAGCAACTTCAAGGCGGAAGGACTGACTTGGGCTCACAGTGGGAATGGTACCGTCCATCATGGCCAGGAAAGCACAGCAGCTGGGGCAGTGGGAGTGGCCCATGTGGCTAGGACCACGTCCTTAAAGTTCTCTGGCCTTCCCAAACTGTGCAGCCAGCTGGGATCGAGCATTCGAATGTTTGTGGGAGACCCTTCACATTCACACCATAACAGCCCCCGTACCAAGACCAGGCCTGGGATCCGGGGAAGGTACCCGAGATTCATGTTCACTGACAGTAACATCTGCCAGCAGGACACACACTGGGTGTTGGCAGACTACAAAGCTGCCATGGGCCTGGCTCTCACCAGGATCCTCAGGTCAGGAATCCTGGCATTTGAACATGGAATCTATATCCAAGGTTCTGTGGAACCCGGGCCTTTTAACAACTGCCTCAGAGTGCTAAAAACGATGCACTGTGGTTGTCATTTACAAAATGCCCTTTTTTTGTTTCTAGGGAACACAATCAATAGCTTTTAAGAAAAATCCCACACTTTCCAAAAGATGTTATTAATGTTGTAAGTGGCTTTGAGCTCATGAACGGGACAGTGGTGGAACCACCTGCTTCAGCTTTCCCTGGCACTAGACTGGCAGGGCTTTGGGAGGCAGCGTTGTCCCACTCTCTCTGTCCAGTTGCTTATGAAGAATCATTAGTTCTGAGGTTTACAGAGAGGTAAAAATAGTGCTGGTATTTCATGGAAAGATGTAAGACGTCCTCTTTGTGCTTTAAGGAAAGGGTGCATACTGATCATCAGGAAGATGAATTTTTTCCTTTCCTTTTTTTTTTGGTTTTTCAAGACAGAGGTTTTCTATATAACAGCTCTGGCTGTCCTGGAACTCGCTCTGTAGACCAGGCTAGCCTCAAACTCAGAGATTCACCTGCCTCTGCTTCCTGAGTGCTGGGATTAAAGGTGTGCGCCACCACTGTCCAGCAGGAAGATGATTATGACAAGATCACCATGGGAGCACAGTACTTCCCTGCAAATTCAGAAACTCTTCAATTGTTGTAAAACTGATGTGTTATTTTGTTTGAGGAGGGAGGAAGGTAGTAGGATTTAACTTAGGGCCTTGGGCACACCCAGCCCTCTTTTACCTTTAAGACAGGGTCTCACTAAGTTGCCTGAGCTGGCCTTGAACTTGTAATCCTTCTGCCCTAGGCTCCCAAGTAGCTAGAGTTACAGGCCTGTGTAAAATTACACTTCTTGACTAGGTAGCAGAGGGTGGTCTTGAACTCCTGATCTTCCTGCCTCCACCTTCCAACTGCTGGGATTTCAGGAGTGCCCACCATGCCCTGCCATGCATGGCTTCTTGCACAAAAAGAGGGCTTGAAAGTACTGGAGAATCCCCACCCATCAGGTCCTATACTAGCTATTATGCCAGGAAAAAAAAAATCCATAAACACAGCATTAGGTGTTTCCACAAGACTTCCTTGCAACAAATACAACCCCTTTCCTTCTCTCAGATGCCTGCCTGATGCCAAAATGCAGATGTGCCAGCTGTAGGCATGTTGCTAAGCAGAGAAGCCTAACAAGTTTGTCCAGCAAATTAGATTGTATGCTGGGATGACGTCTCTGCGGCCTCAGACTGGAGCTGGCCTGTACTCCCAAGCTCCAAGGCAGATGGAGGGTGGTGGCCCTAGGCAAGCATATAAAATGGGTCCTCGTGGCTTTGAGCATACAGGGATTTGAGTAAAAATTTAAAAAGCTCGTTAAAATTAGAGGCCCGTATGACATATTCAGACTCTTTCCCTGGGAAGGGACATAATGGGATCCAGTTTGCATGCTGGTTGCTTAGCCTCTGCCCCTTGGCTGGCCTGAGACATTCTGTGTCACCTTCTCATACCATTGTGTGTTGGGGTTTAAAGAGAACAAGCTGGATGTAGCAAAAAGCTGCAACCCTAGCATTTGGGGCTCTCAGGCGAGTCTGCAGTACACAGTGAGTTCCAGGCTAGCCCGGATACACAGTAAGTTCTCCTAAGTAAAAAAAAAAAAAAGATGGGGAGGAGGAGGAACATCAACTTAGCTCCAACTAAAATACCAGAAAACCCCCAAAATTTAAGTCTGGTCTCAAACCCCTCAGAAACCTGTTTTGCATCTGGTTAGGGGCTAAGAATCAGAATGCAGAATCTGTGTGGCCCAGGGGGACCCAGAGAAGTAACTAAAACACCCTAACGCGATAAGCAACAGCAAGCGTGTGACCATGCACCTTCCACCGACGGCTGCTCCTTCCTCGATTTGAACCCAGGAAGGAAACTGCCGCCGCCCCCCCCCCCCCCCCAACCCCAGTCAAGTGTGGGAATCTGCAGCTTTACACAGGACGGAGCCTCAGTCTTTTGCTTTGTAGCGTTCTTTATGGCACGAACCACGAACGCAATGTGTTTACACAAACAAAACAATTGTACATCAGCATCTTTACAATATTAAAGGAGTCATATACAAGTCTACAGGCATTATACACAAACGGGCAGCCGGCCAGGGCACCCCATCCATCAGTTCTCTGCAGTCCCTCCACTTGGGAGGAGCTAGGGGAGATGTGACAAGGCCAGGGTGTCCATCTTTTGGGCCTGTCGTCTGGGAGACAGCAGGTCTGTGAGGACCTCTCAGGGCCAGTCCTTGTTGGAATGTGGGGTTAAGAGCACTGGGTAAGCTTGGGTCTGTACCTTACTGACAGGCTAGTTTAGTACATTTAATCAAAACTTGATGTGCAGATGAGTGTGGGAAAATTGGATCTGGGGCAGAGGGTGGCTCCCTGAGCTGGGGACCCAGAGATTGATGGTGACAGATGGGTCCCTTGGTAGAAGGGTCCATTCCTGAGATAAGCTGTGGCCCCATGCTGACTGGATGGGTGGAGACTTCTCCAAGAACCCAGATGTGAGCACAGTCAGTTGGGACTGGAAGCTCCTGGGCATGAGCAGGTCAGGCGTGCACCAAGTACAGCCTGGGACGCAGGGGGCAGCAGAGTGTCTCAGATGAAAGTCACAGAGTCACTTAGCCCCCATAGCCCTCCTCCTCCCAGCTGCCCTGCCCCTAGGGGGCCCCATTCCATCTCCAGCAGCACCCCGCTGTCACATCTGTCCCCACAGCCCCAGCTCAGCAGGCACCTGGGCCTGAACGCCGGCAGCCCATCCTTTGCAAGGCTTGCTGAACGTTGGACTGAGAACTGAGCACCAGGTAAAAACAGCGGCGGTCCTTGCTGGCCTTGCCGACCTGTGCAGCGACAGTTAGTTGTGTTTTAAATACTGTAGAAAAATAAGCCATCTCCAACGCGAGGAGGCCTGCTGACATCCAACAAGCGTGGAGAAGAATAAACAGCTGCTCTGAAGTGAGCCAGCAGAGGACGCTGTACCAGACTGAGGAGCAGAAGGGTTGGAGGCTGGCAGCATCCTTGCACCACAGCATCTCTGGGTCACATCAACAGTCCTCCCATGGGGATGCCTCTGGTACCCCTCAATCGGCTGCCGTCCCCGCCCTCAGTCTTGTGCCCAGGGTGAAGCACCAACAGGCAGGACTCCTCAGCACTATTTCCATGTCTCTGGGGTTGCCCCAGGACTGAGGGGGTCTCAGGTGGGCCCTGAGGCAGGGCCTAGTCCAGGGGTTCTTGTTTTATCCGGACGGCAGTTGGGGTGGGCTGCGGTCGCCGCTCCTCCCGGCAAAGCACATACTCGCTGAACTGGGAGGAGTCCACACCACCCCCGCAGGATGCAGCCACGCTGAACCCCCTCTGAAACAGCCTTTCTAGGACCTGCAGGGGAAGAAAAAGGGGTCAGCAGTGCCTGGCTGTCGGAGTTTGCTTGGCCACGTGGGCAGGCGGGTGCCAGGCGAAGCAAGCTACCTTCTGACGGGTTTCAGTGTCTCTCACTGACATTACCAGCCGGATCCTGCCCTTCGTACGGCAAGGTGCAGTCAGGTCGGGGCCCTCAACTTATCCAACCAGGGTGGCTGTGCTATTCCACCCAGGCTACTCCTTCCAACTCTCAGGGGTGTATAGCCAGGAACTGGGGGAGCAAAAGGGGCTTTTGGGTCCCTTCCCTGTTATCTAGAGTGTGCCCTACGCCATCTCCACACACACACATGGCCCTAGGCACCCCTTCTCTCGATCTCCTGCTCCAATAATGGAAAGCCCCTGCCCCCTAGCCTCAGGGTAGCCACCTGCTTCCTGGAGCTGAGTCCCAGATGGTTTGAGGCCTGAGGGCTCATCAGCTCAAAGAGTTCTAGGTGGAGGGAAAGAGGGGGAGTCCTTTTGGTGTGTGAGTCTCTGTAGGCCTACATGGCCTCCTGGGTTTATGTCTCTGGGAAGGTGGGGGCTGGTCTTACATCTCTGTCCAGCAAATAGCAACCTCTTACTCAGAGCCTACAGGAAGTGGAGGGCTTTCCCCAAAGGGCCCTTTCTGTCCTAACCCCCAAATCTAAGTGTCTGTGAGTCAGGAAAAAGCTCTCAGAAACAGGGAGCTGAGGCAGGAGGAGCCGAAGTGCACATCAGGCCCGGTTTACACAGAAGATCCTGTCTCAAAAAGAAAGAAGTGCTTGAGGCAGCTGCTGCCTGCCAGTGGCCCCAGGGCCAGCCTCATGGGAAGGCTCCCTGCCTTTCCTGGTGCCTGGGTTTAATTTGAATCCAAAGTCAGCCTCTGCATGTTAAATGAAGCATGTTCAGTTGAAAATACTCTGGGCCTTTTTTTCTTTTCTTTTTTTTATAGAACATCCTTTTAGGGGAAAAAGAAAAGTACAGATCAATTTTTTTAAGTCCATCCCCCAGGCACCATCATTTAATTATGAGCAAGGCATAAATTATGCATCGGCACATTGTTGCCTTTTCTGTACGGGGTTCGTCCATTCCATTCTGGGACCATGTCTCCCTCCATCTCTCTCTGCATCCTGGGGCCTCTGCGGGGAGGCACCCACGGCCCTCACCTGCACAGAGTTGAGTCGACAGTAGCCATTGAGGGGGAAGCGGATGACGTGCGTGGGGTCCTGGTTCCAGCCAGCGTTGACGGAGTTGCACATGACATCCCCGGTCTCAGGGAAGACCTCCTCAATGAGGGCTTTCTCGCCACTGAGGGCGATGCGTTCACCCAGGTCGGGGGTAACTCGTACCACCAGGCAGTCGCAGGCCCGGCTACGGCGTCGCTGCTCTTGTTCCTGCTGCCAACGCTCCAGCTCACGAACCATGGGCTGCAGCTGGTAGTACCGGGCCTCCTCATACAGCAGGTTGAAGTCCTGTGGACAAGCACACAGCGTCAGGGAAGCAGGAGGCCGTGCCATGTGGGCGGCTCATCCTGTCCCCAGTGGGGCTCCTCTCCCTCTCCACAGATATCTTAACTCCCAGGTCACAGGGTGGACTAGGATGGTCATTTCCACTGTAGAGAGGAGCAAAGACTCCAATGCCCCAAACACCAAGAATCTAAGAGCAGATTGGGGCGCACCTGGTGAGACTCTCCTCCTGGACCTTCAACTGGATGACAAACAGAAGTGGCATAGAAAGAACTGGAAGCTGCTGCTGGTGCACACGCCTTTAATCCAGCACTCGGGAGACAGAGCCAGGCGGATCTCTGTGAGTTCGAGGCCAGCCTGGTCTACAGAGTGAGTTCTAGAACAGGCTCCAAAGCTACACAGAGAAACCCTGTCTCGAAAAACCAAAAACAAAAAAAAAAAAAGGGGGGGGGGAGGGAGGGAGGAAAGGAAAGAAAAGGGCAAGCTGGAAGCTAAACTAGAGGGTGGGGTCTGGGTTTGTGCTGCCTTCCTGGAAATCCACCCTGGACCTAGGGCATCGTGCCCTTGCCCAGCTCCCACGCAGACCTTCATGGATTGCATTTCAGCCTGGTCACCCATCAGCCACAAGGCCTATGAACCTGACACTGACCTTCCCGAGCCAGCTTCCCCCCTTTACAACGAATATGAGCACTGGACCCTGAGAGGCAGAGTGAGATGAAAGGACAAGGATCGGGTGAGTGCCTGTCCTGCCCAAGCAGGTAGAGAATATGACAAGGTCCCTGGTAAGGAAGGTCCCGAGACAAGGTCCTCACTAAGCAGTCCACTCACAAGAACTGTCACCTCAGACCCTGCCACCAGCCCTGTGGTCACCAATTCTCGAGTGGCCTCTGCCCATGACTCACGCCACTCAGTGGGACTCGGTACATAGGTGGTACCTGAGGGTCCCAGGGGAAAGGCAAGGGAGGTCAGCCCTCACAGCACAGCCCGCCCTGAAGGCCCGGCGTGCATCTGTTGTCGGCCCCAAAGGCCTAGAATCCCATCATCTGCACCCACCATGAGCTGTGACCCTGCCTTCTTAACATAAAAGTCTCCTTGGGGCTCCACCCCAGGTCTCTCTTCTCCCAGCTCTCACCAGCTTCTAGAGTTTTATCTGACACCTTTATGCCAAACTCTTTCCCCAAGCCTAGAATGTTCCACGCCTACCTAGACTTTCACTCACTGACTCAGGGCTGAAGGTGTGAGCTGGGCACACCCTCCAGTACCTCCTGACCCAATAACCCACACTCACAGACTCTGCACCCTCTCCCTCAATGCCACTCTCTCCTGACTCCCAGCAAACCCAGAAACACAGTGGCCTAACTAGTAATGAGCCTGTTCCCGGCATCGCTACATCAGGGCTGGTGTGGTCCTCCCCGTTTGCAAACCCGATCATTCTTCCCAGCTCTCAGCTGTGCCAAATGCCGAGGCACCCACCAAGAGCCAGGCGTCACCAGCGGCCTCCCCTTCCTGGTGCATCACCAAAGCCCCAGCCGGCCCTTCCCTCCAGTGCCATCCCCGACCCTCACCAAGGTCCTCACACCTGTCTTCTTACTCTCATCCTTACCACCTAGCTCAACACTGTCCTTCCAACCCATCCGGGCCAGGTCTCCCCATCATTTGACTAGCGCTCTATTCTGTTTATTTGTTTTGAGATGTGGTCTCACTATGAATCCCTGGCTGGCCTGGAACTCTCTCTATAGACCAGGCTGGCCTCAAACTCACAAAGACTAGCCAGCCTTTACCTCCCGAGTGCTGAGATTAAAGGCGTGCGCCATTACTCCTGCTGACTTTTTTTTTTTTTTTTTTAAGATAGTGTCTTACTCTATAGGCCAAGCTAGCCTAGAACTTTCAGCAATCCCCCTGACTCCGTCTTGGAAGGCCTGGAATGAAGTTTGTTCCTGGTGGGATCCACCATACCAGGCACGCACCACTTCTGAAGCACTGGCCCCATGTATTTGAGACTTATCCTTTATTTTCTATTCTTCCTTCGGTGTAGCTCTATTTTCAGATCAAATTCAGTTGGTGCCACAGAGTAAGCAGGCTGGATGAGAAAGGGCCCGGGGCTGCTGGTACAGTGGTCTCCGCAGGAAGCCCCAAAGCAAGGAAGCACAGAGACTGACATTTGCCAGCAAGAGCCAAGCCTGAGTTCCCTTCCTCCAGGATTCCCAGGACTTCGGAGGGGCTCAGCACTGAGGCAGGACCACGAGGAACCAGATCAGCCACCTAACACAAGCTCATCCCGAGTCCTGGGAGCAATGTTTGTTTAAAGGGTGACCACCTGGCTCTTAGGGGTTTTCTCCACTCCAAATTGCCAACAAGGAACAGACACATGGACCCCTAACTCCTCTATTCCAATGCACAGCAGTCCTTAAACACAGCTAACTAACCTGGGGTAAGTGCCAAAGCTTAATTGTTGTTACACCCTGATAAATACGCTGAAGATGTGAGGAAGCAAAATGAGTTTAGAAAAACTGATTTAGCCCTCGGCTTCATCGGTTAACTTTTTGTGGTTGCCATGACAACTGTGGGTCCATTTATTAAGTCACAGCGTCCCCTGTGTAATGTCACGACACAGGCAGGGCAAGGGTGCCGCCGGCTGCGGACTTACCTTGAAGTCATCTGGAAGCAGCAGTTTTGACGTCCGCAGGAAACTCAGGATGTAGCGGAAAATCTCCCCATCCCGGTCGATGAAATAATGTTGCTTGAGACTGTCTAGGACAATGGGCTCCGTGCCGTTGAAGAGGCGGCTTATTCTGGGAGAGATGGGCAAGATGGGATATGAGGAGGGGAGGGCTGAGTTCACCTGCCCCACCCCCAGCCCTCAGAGCTCACTCAGCTGGAGCAGCAAGAGCTCACCCTTAGAGACCTTGCCAATCCTGACAACTGTCAGCACACACACGTGAGGCAGACAGGCTGCCTCCACACAAACACTAGGGCAGCCATGTCACACACTCCAACCACATTCATGAGCTATAGGCAGCTAAGGGACATACCCAGCTCTGTCTGATGGCCCACTGACACAGATTACAGGCAACCTAGACAACCACAGCAAGACACAGATAGCCACACAAACCAGCTGGTCCGAACTGAACACACACACACACACACACACACACACACACACACACCCCAGAAAGATGTGCCCAGAAAACATGCGTCGACCACCCGGCACTCCAGCTCCCAGCCACACACCTGCTAAATGTCTGTCAACCAGCCAAGTCTCTGGGGATACACACCCAAGCCACATCAACCAACATCAGATAACAGCACACTCAGACAACAGGCACAGGGTCACAGTCTCAGGCAGTGACACTCACTAGCTAACACAAGCGACTCAGAGATACGAAGTCTCAAGTGCCCCATAACTGCTCACTTAAAGAACCACAGGGGAGAGACAGACAAGAGGGAGTGTGTGTTTGCATGTGGACTACCCCCAAAGCGTGTGAGCATGCGGTCTTAAGCTCTGGACAGGTATCCATATCTAACATATCACAGCACGTGACATCTGGTGAGAGGCTGGGATAGGGAAGGAAGAGAAGTGCCTAGGACAGTGCCTCAGACACAGGGCCTGTGGGAGGACTTGGGGGAGCCCCTGAAGCCCCAGCTAGTGCCTCCCTAATGCACACAGTGGCCAAGTCTGGTCTGGCTAACTGCTCTGCAGATCTCAAAGGCTAAGCTAGACAATCAGCAGCCCCAAAGTGGGTTGGGTCAGCTAAGAACTTCTCTTGGGAGCAGAAGGGAGGTGGGCAGTGTCCTTCAGGGGCTGGTTGACTTCGAGCCAGGGAGAGCTGTTCCTAAGAAAGCCTTGGAGGCCGAGCGGTGGTGGTATACACCTTTAATCCCAGCCCTTGGGAGACAGGGGCAGGGAGATCTCTGTGAGTTCAAGGCCAGCCTGGTCTACAGAGTGAGATCCAGGACAGCCAAGGCTACACAGAGAAACCCTGTCTCAAAAAAAAAAAAAAAAAAAAAAAAAAAAAAAAAAAAAAAAAGCCTTGGAGAACAGGGAACTAGGGATTAAGGGGACTTCTTGGCTCGGCCTGCACAAGCCAGGGCCCAAGCCCTTCACGCCTGCACCAACCACCCTACCCCTTCCAAGAATCCTCTCTGTCCTGTCCCTCCAGCCACCCACTCCCTGCTTAGTCCAAGTCAGCCACTCCCAGTCACAGCCCTGAGTACCCAGAGCATACCCGTTGCCAGAGCTGAGAACTCAGAGCCCCCAATGTCCTTCTTAGGTACCCCCAATCCACACAGCCCCAAGTTCTGGGGGCCATGTAATCACTTGTTCTCATCTTGGGGACGGGACACGGCCCAGCCTGTCCCAGGGGGGCAGTATAAAGGGCAAGGCTGCCTGGCAGGTGGGAGTGAGCAGGTCAGAACCTGTGGTTTAGAGGTGTGGAGGCCTGAGCCTGAAGAACCAGAGGTACGACTGGTAAATATAACTCCTTAGGGTTCCACAGGCTGCTGGTGACAATGTCCTCCCCAGGACACAGGGAAGGGCAGAGGCGAGGGCCCACACCCAGGTGGCTGTGCCTGGCTCTCTCTGGAGGGGTTACATGAGGCTCTTGACACTAGCTCCCCTGAATGCAGGCCACCCTGACCAGTCAGTAACGCAGGATTCCAGCGCCTGGTGACCCCGCTGGACACCCCTGTGAGTTCCATAGCTCATTTGAGACCTGGCCCTGCAAAACTTGAACATTTAGCTGTGGAATAGGGATGGGGAGGGGGGCACCCCAAATCCCTGGACATAGACGTGACTAAGCCATGATATCCAGTGCTAGGGCAGATAGCTGAGGGTCCACACCCCGCTCCAGCAAGGAAGAGGTCAGAGGCATGTGCACAGGTGAGCCAGCAAATTCGACACCTCAGCCTTCCCAGGAACTCTTTCTACCCTCCCCAGGCTGAGCTCAAATGTTCTGTGTAGCAAGCAAAATGCTGGGTCTGGCTGGGTTCCAAGCTGCTCTGACGTTGGAGTTGGCGGAGGCCTCCCGAGCATCCTGTCGGTCTAGAGGATTCCCAGTCCACCCACAGTCCAAGGCTGGCAGGGTTCTAGGCTGTCTACTGAGCCAAGACAAGCAGGTTCTAGATCTTTCCATGGTTCAGCGTCTTTTCTGGGACTAATGGGAGCAGGATACCTCCTCTTAAGACAGAGGCCCAGCAACCACCAGGAAACACTTATCATTCACAGGTTCTCATGAGCAAGCTCCCATGTGACCTCCTGAGTTCTGTGGGTGGCTCCATATGTCCCTGTGGGAAGCATCCCTATACCAGGTCTCTGAGGGTGCAACTTCGCAGGTCCCCTGTGAAAGAAGCTGGTGCACTCACTTTGGTGGCTGGGACTTGCACTATCCAGCCACTTGCCCTGATTATAAAGGCGTCATCATACTGACTTCATCGTCCTCTTAACTGTCCTCTTAACGTGCCCACTCTGGCTGCCTTTCCAGGGAGTTATGTGTGCAATGGTATTAGTTCCAAAGCTCCCAGCCACCCTCACGTGCTGCTCCCGTGACAGCATGGGGCTGTGTCAGCAGCCGCTAAGTGACACCCAGTCGGTAGGGCACGGGGAGAGGCAGACCACGAGACCACTCAACCTCAGCCCACGTGCTCAGGTTGAACCAGAGGAGGCGTCCAGCACCATGCCCACAGGGTCCAGAAGGGGCATCTTCCACACATAATAGCTCTGTAGCTCTCCATGACCCACTGCCTTTACTGTCTCATAGGTCACGTTAGTCTTTGCTTTAGGCCTCAACTTCAGGCCTAGTGAACAGCTCTGCTGAACCAGAATTACCTAGGCAGAAGGACAGATTCACCCTGAGCTCAGCTCTGGTAAAGTATCCCCTCTGGGCATACCCAGGCAGTGGAGGGTCCCACATGCCACATCACCAAGTCCTCAGCTCCCCAGAGAGAAAACAAGCCTCCCTGCACAGTAAGTCGATAAGCGTGGGCAAGCGACACCATGGGACAGGGAGGAGGCAATGCTCCTCAGTCCCCACAAGCCACTGGAGACAAAAGTGAAGGGAGCTCTCTCCCTGCCCACCAGGCCTGGGGAGAGATGGCTGCGGAAGGCCAATGTCGGATTTCAGGAAACACCCTTCCAAGAGTCTCTGTAGGCAAAGATTTTTATGAATCTCACTCACAAACACCATCAGTCGATTAAGGGTTGATGTATCTCACACAACTCAGGAATGCCGCAGAAGGCAGAACCGAGATGAAATGAACAGAATTCATCTCGGAGCCTCGACAGGGCTCTGCAAGCAGGCACGTGGCTAACGCACTGTACAGCCTCACGGCCCCTGCCCTGCCCAAGCTCCAAGTTCATAAGGACCAACACACTGTACAGCCTCATGGCTCCTGCCCTGCCCAAGCTCCAAGTTCATAAGGACCTCGTGCCTAGTCTGTGTTGCCACTGTCTGGACCAGACACAAAATCTACTTCCTGCATCCCCTTCTCCAGGGGCAGTCCTTAACAACGAGGGCTCTGCCCAGACACCTCTGTGCACTGAAACCCTCTCGGCTCTGAGCATCCACCCTGGTGATGAGCCCTCAGTGTCTAGGGGATTAATTAATTTCTCTTCTTATTTTAAATGTATAAAAGAGAGGTGACGCCTGACAGGCCGCCCTCCCACCGGCCGATGGTGCTTGCTGCTCTGCCGGGAGCAATCAGCATGGGCCCAGCAAGCTGCGCAGTGTCACCTGTAGGAGATGTTCACAGAGACACAGCCCGCCCACCCACCCCCACTAGTCTTGCCACCAGCTGCCAGGCCCAGGTGTGTCCTTGGGAAGTAAATCCACAAGAAGTAAGAGCAAGCAAGGTGGCCCACTCAGCATCATTCTGCTAAGGGTCAGTCCCTCCAGGGATGAGTCTGAAAGTCCCCAGTCAGGGTCCTTGGTCACAGGTAGTTCCACACATTACAAGGTGTTGAACTCACGCTCAGCCACTGTCAAAAATATCCCCGACTGTCCTGCAATTTCTAACCCATTGCTGCACCCTCCAGCTCCAAAAGGAAAGCTTGTTCCTAGCACTCAGGGTCAAACTGTGACCACCTAAACAAAGGAGGGTATAACCGTGCCTTTTCCCATGGGAAACATGTCCACCCACACCTGACTCCTGAGTGTCACTCTGTGAGACTCACCAGCCAGCTGCTGGCCAGGCTCATGTGGGACTGGCCCTTTAAGGTCAGGAACTCCATGTTATACCACAAAGGCTACTGGTGCAGGGTCAAAAGCCCCAGTCAGACGTGGCCTTCGACAAACACGCCATCTCTCAAACCATCAGGAGTGACTGGCCTTGGCATAGTGCCCTGTGAATGCCCGGGGTCTGCACCACATGCCTGACCCTGGGAGTGGAGCTCTTACCTGGAGTCAGGGTACTTGGTGAGTGTGGCCAAGCTGCTAGTATACATGTGACCGCCCACATCGATGTGCACAGGTGCGTTAGCTTTGGTGAGCTGAGCTGGCAGTGGGATCCCCTGGGCAGCCAGGGGAGACACGGGCGACCGGGTAAGTGACAGCCGGGACATATTTCCTCCCTCCTAGAGATAGAAATAAATGGAAAAACAAGGGTTGCTAAACCTCCCTTTATTTCAAATGTGATCACAGATTTAATCAGATCACTGCTGCTTGTGCCTGATCACATATTCAGCTGACAAATTATGGCCACCACTGTAATTAAGTGTATTTGCATCATTTTCTTCAAAGTACTGGGGGTGGGGGGGTAGGGAGAAGGATGCTTATTAGCAATAAGAAATCAAGAAAAAAAATTTTTTTTCAAGGTGTCAGCCTCCAGGGGCATAAAACAAACTGCAAAATTCTAATTAAAGGTCGCGGGCTTATGTGTTAGATGTGAAATATCCCCTGACAAACGAATCACCAATTTGTGAATTGGGATTCAGGGGTTTTTTGCAAGTTTGTCTCAGTAACGAGACACCTCTAAATTAGTGACTTCCTCAGCACCTAAGGCGCCAAGCTTTATACATGTAGTAAATTTCACATCAAATTAAGAGCATTTTCGTTTCAAAAAAAAAAAAATACATAATCGTACAGTCAGTCGATATCTATCTCCTAAGTGCTGGGTCCCAGAAGACCGGCAGCTAGTGAGCAGGTTCCCTAGAAAAGAGCAGAGGGCCGAGGGGCTGGCCCAGCCCACCCTGCAAGCTCACCGCTGTGGTGCCGCAGCCGCCGCCGCCGCCGCCGCCGCCGCCGCCGCCGCGTGCGTTAAGGGAGGACCCGCTCGGCCGCTCCTTGCGGTGAGGCATCTAGGCTTCCATCCCTGCCCAGAGTATCTGTGGGAAGCAGTGACAGGGGGCTTACCCTTCAGGAGCCACGGCAATGGATCTTCCCTGGGGTCAGTGATTTTTACAAAGATGCTGTCTGGGATCCCATATACACCAGGAAGCCTTCCCAACACTCTACACCCCAAAGCAGACCTCCAGGCTATAGCATCTCTCTCTCTCTCTCTCTCTCTCTCTCCACACACACACACACACACACACACACACACACACACTCTCTCTCTCTCTCTCTCTCTCTCTCTCTCACACACACTCATACTCACACACGTTTTCTAGGCAGCTCCATGTCTGCTAATTCGGCTAATGACAGCCTAAAACATATGCTCGCCATTATTGCCCTGCAATGTTTCAGAACAAATCTGATTTCTTTGGTATTTTGAGTTAGAGCCGTGTTACCAAGCGTGTCTCCTCTTGCATCAGTGGAGAGAACCTTGGGGGAGTGCAGCTCCCCTCAACTGACTGGGGAGCCCAGGACCTCTTACCACCCAGTTAAGATGCAGTTTGCATAGGACACCCCTCTTCTCGACAGAAGCCTGGGCACAGAGATGAGGACGAGTCACAGGGAAGCCACCAATCACCTAGAGCTCCCAAAGCAGACGGAACCTGTCTTTGTTTGCCTACTCTGCACCTCCCTGCTTCTCCACAGACCCCTGGAACGGTGCTGCCTGAGCCTAATGTATTCCAGACCCCCTCAGGATCATGGGCCCTTGAGGCATTCAGAGCAGGCCAGACAGCAATCAGCAAATGGGCTTTCTCCCCTCCTCCCCAGAGCTACTTAGAGACTTTCCTATGTGCCACAGACACCTGAAATAAAATTGTGCCTCAGTCCCCAGAAGCTCCCCCAGGGGCTTTTTATGGGACCCATGCAGAAGGGTGGAGAAGGGTAGGTTTCTGGCTTCTAGTTACCACTTCCACTGGCTTGGGCGGTCTCGAAGGGAGATAGGGACACACACACACACACACACACACACACACACACACACACGGGAGGGGGGTTTCCACAAACATAACCTAGACTTCTCTGACATACATTTAACTCTTATGGGTCAACTACATGGTAACCTGGGTTTTCTATTAAACCCTCTCTTCTGGATCTATGCCTTAAAATTCGGCATCCAATGATACAACATTGGACTCAAACCCTCAAATGTAAGAAAGGCTCCTCCCCTCCTATGCCCTGGGAAGTTCTCTGACCTGAACTGTTTGGGGTGAAGGGAGGGTGTTCTGTCCCCATGGGGGTGGGCGGCTGTCCAGTCCCCCGTTTTGGACACTCCAGGTCACTTATCTCAAGGAAGCTTTTGAGAAACCAAAACAGACCCGATGGCTTATCCAGCCCTGGGAGGGGGTGGGGATGAGGGAAGATGCACTAGGGGTCTACAGAACTAGAAGGAATTCCCACCCAAATTCCACCAAAGCACCACGTTTTCCCCACTACCAGAGCCCAACTCATGAGTGACAAGCAGCATCAAGCACCCCAATCTCCCAAGCTGCCCGAGCGTGTTTCCCACAGCACAAACCAGAAACTCACCATTGGAAGCCCCAGGCCTTACGCCTTGACCCGAATCTCCACTGCTCCCTCCGACAAACGCATCTGCGGTGGACCACGACCCTGCTCCTGAGACCACTGCTGAGATCACAAGCACAAAAGTGAATTTGATAGGGGACACAAGTTCACTGCACCAAACACCACCACCCAGACGCGGCTGAGGCTTGGCCAAGGCGCCTGCCTGTTGCAGGGACCTCCGCGGGTTTGCAAACTGGCCCGGCGTTGACCCGCTTCTCCAAGCTGTGGTGGGAGACCCGGGTCCCGCGCCCACCCGCAGCCGAGCCCCGCCCGCCTGAGCAGAGGGAAGTGAGCAGAATGCCACGCTCATTTACACACAAAATGATTTTGTGTCCCATTGTGTTCGCAGTTGTTCAGCTCTCTGGGGGTGATTAAACTGGCTGAGCTGCGGCAGCTTGAGACGATTTCACTAAATCGCTTCTTCGTGAAGTCGCTTCTTTGCTAAGCTGTTATTTTAACCATAAAAGGTAAACAGAAGGCGCCTCTGAGTTCCCTTCAGCTCTCCGCCCTGGGCGCCTGCCCGGAGCGACAGTGCCAGGGGCCTGCAGGACTGTCCAGGGGGTGGACTGGGAGCAACGCGGCGGGCCACCTGGTGCGCGACAGCCCCGCCGCAGAGCCCGCCGGCCCGTGTGAACTTCGGGGCTACAGGAGACGGCTGGGCCGAACCTCCGGCCCCGCGGGGCGGGGTGGCCAAGGTACCCTAAGGGCCCAGCGAGGAAGGGGTGGGAGTACGGTGGGGGCGGGGACAAAGTTAAATCAAGAGGCAGACACTTCAAGACCACAGATGGGAAGCTCGCCTAATTAAGGACGTAAAAGCGCTTTTGTTCTCAAAGTTTATTGTTGCTTGGATTTAAAAAAATTAATTGAAACTAATGCTGTTATTCACTCGTGCAGTTAAATTCCTTCATGCACATTTGAGACACGGAGTGAAAACTTGAAGGTTTTTATCTTCCTGCAGTCCGGGGTTTCTAGAGGGAGGGCAGAGAGGCGCTACAGTGGCGCGGAGTGCGAGAATGAGAGTGTCCGCATCCAGGTCAAGGGGTGCGTGTGGGCAGCGGAGAGATGGAGGCCGAGGTCCGGTCTTGGGACCACCACCAGTACGTCTAGCATGGGACTCGTGGGGTGGGCGTCAGAGGACGCACATCTGTCCCGTTAGAGACTTTTTTTTCTTTTCTCCGATTTGGGCGCCAACCCGAAACCCAAGCTACATGGAGCGGGTTTCAGACTCAGGAAAGTCACCGGCTCTGCAGGTCACTCCAGCTGGTACTGGAACCAGAGTGCGGAGGACCTGGACGCATACACCGCGCGGCAGGAAGATCCGAGCCGGGCAGAGTGGGGAGGGTCCACCCGCGGCCAGGACCAGCCCACGTGGGCACCCCCCGCCCCGTGCGCGCCAGGCCTTTGTGCTGGGCGCCCCCACGCCGCCAGCCCCTGCGCTCAGCAGAGGGACAAAGCAGCCTGCCTCCCCCCCCCCCACACAACTCCCAGCCCAGGTCCCGGCCCCGGGCCGAGTGACTTTCTCAGCATTGCAGCCACTTTGGGAACCGGGGGTGTGCGGCGCTGAGCGGTGGCCGCCCGCGCTGGGCTTACCTCGGAGCCGGAGCGGCAGATCGGGCTCCGGCGCAGCCCCCGCCCCCCGCAGCCGCCGGTGTCGGGCGCCCGGCGCAGCCTCGTCGCCTAGTGCTCGATGCGCGCGGGTCGCTCCGGTCTCGTCCTGGAGTTACTTTCTCTCTCGCCCCCAACCCTCCCCCCACCCACCCCTCCCGCCCCGGCCCCCGCTCCGCGCGGCCCCTCGCGGCGCGCCGCGCCGGGGCCTCCCCTCCCCGCCCTCCCCTCGCCTCCTCCCTCCTCGCCGCGGCCGCCGCCGCCTCCTCTTCGAGCCGCTCTTCGGCTGCCCTCCCGCCGCTCCCACCACCTCTCCTCCCTCTCTCTCCAGCGGCCTCCCCCGATGGCTGGGGGAAAAAAAAAAACAGCCCCCCAAACCCAGCCGGTAGCCTGTGCGCCTCGCCGCGGCCCAGCCCGATTGCAAAGGGCAGCGATCCGGTTCCAAATTACCCCGGCGCGGCGAGCGCGAGCAGGCGCGCGCGGGCGACTCCTGGCTCCGGGCTCAGCTGCGCCTCGGGGCAGAGGATTAGAGTCGCAATTAGCTCCGCGCGCCCGCGCCTGCCGCGCTCGGCGACAAAAATGCACCGTTCCCCCACCACTACCACTTCCTTTCCACCTCACGATCCCCACCCGTGGTTCCTGGAGGCCGGTGCCTGGGTGCCGGGGGGCTCGGCCAGGACCCTTCCGGGAGCGCTGCGCCCGGGCCCCGCGCCCTCTGCGCCCCAGCCCCCCGCCGTCCGGCCACGCGGCGCCCGGGCCTCCTCCGGGCTCGGGGAGGGGGCGGGGGAGAGGCTGATTTTAATCATTGTCATTTCATCTGATGTAATATTTCCCCGGGCGCTTTCAGCTGGGCATAAATTTTCGACTCCCAAATAAGTAACACAGGGCACGTTTCTCACATTTCTCGACTCCTCGGTTACAAAGAGGAGAGAAGCAGCCGCCGCCGCGGCGCCCCGGGGCTGAGGGCGGGACTTGGTGTGGGGAGGGGAGAGAAACTGGGCTGCCAGGCGGCTTACCTCCCTCTCTCCCTCCCTCTTTCCCGGGGTCTCGGCCCCGGCTACCCCTCTCCCGGGGAGCAGCGCCGCCCGTGACGTCTGCGGACACGCGGTGACCACCGCGGGGGAGGGGCGCGGGGCACCCGGCCGGTCGCCCGGGGCCACTCGCGCCATTTCCTGAACGAGCGCGGCGCGATGGAGACGGCGGCGGCCAAAGGTCCCTGCGGCGCGGGGCCTGCGCCCAGGACGCCCCTAGCTGCTCCCCGCTGCCCCTTCCTCCTCCTCCTTCTTCCCTTGCGCCCCGCCCGTTCCTCCTTCTCGACCATTTCCCGGCTCCTAGGAAACGGATCGTGGCCGGTGCGCCTTGCCCATACTGCGCCCCCGCCTGGTTCCCGGGACACCCGGGCCAAAGCCAGGCTTTCGGCTAGGAAGGCGGGTGCGCTCCGGCTGGGAGCGGCGCCCCGGTCCCCTTCACTGGCTCCGGCCGGGCCTGGGCGCCCTCTACTGGCCAAACTCCTGGGGGTGCTCTCGAGGCCAGACCCGAGCACTGTGGAAAGATGATGTGGGGGGAGGGAGAGGACCCAGTCTCCCCTGATTCAGGGGACCTCTAGTGCCAAGAAAGCATCCCGACCGCGCGTCTGTAACTTCACGCGGGAATAAGAAACTTTCCTCCTGAGGGATTTATTTATTTATTTATTTACTTACTTACTTATTATCTCAAACTACTGGAGAAGGGGGAAATTTTCTCATTAAAGTTACATCCCTGCAGTTAGTTCAATTACTTGATATATGCAGAAGATGTTGTAAATTTATAGATTTAAATAGCTTACAAAGATGCCGCGGGCCTCATCAGTTAATTTCCTTAATTTATGGATTTTAAACTGCTCCAAGAACAGAAAGGGGCCCGGGAAGTAGGTCAGGGATCTGAGCTGTGGGGGCCATGGCTGCCCACATTTGCTTCTCACGCTCCGGAACCCCCTGGGCTCCTAGCTGCTAGCTTGGCTTAAAACAGTGCTCCTCTTCTGGCTAGCATCTGACCAGGTCCAGATCCCCAGCTGGATGGTCAGCTCGCGTCCCCGATGTTTGGACAGTAGTGGAGCTTAGAAACAGCCAAATCCTCCGGTGTTGAAGAAGCTGACCCTTAGAACAAGGTGAAAACAACTCTGGAGGGACTGCACTCCTCCCTGCCTGGAATGCTCCCGGGAGCTGGCTGGAGAGCGAAGGCCCTCAGCTTCCGGAATAGAACTTTCCCATGTCTTTGAAGAGGGGAGAGTGAGGAGGAAAGTACGCTTGGCTCGCTTGAGGACCAAGGACCCTCTGAAAACTACTTGTCATGGCCCTAGTGGCCCCCAGCACCCCTCACATCTCCTCACCTGAGTGGCTGTTGGTGGGTCTTTGTTTTGTGTTCCATACCGGTGAATACATACATATAAATTCAAACTCAAAAGATTGGCATGAACTCAACTCTTTTAGGAAGCCACATGGCGATGTGATCAGGACCGGTATTCATGATTTAGCATTCCTTTTCCCTCTAGATGAAGTTTCTAAGATTCACAAGGCACATGTCAAGGACGGGTGTATAAATGGATTTTTATTTATTCACAACTCCACGACTAATTGCTTCCCTTTGCCTCAAGGCCACGAGATTGGTTTTAATATGACACTTCAAAAGTATTCACAGAACTCCAGAGATAGCAAGTGTCATTGTCTAAGAGACAAATCTCACCATGGTACTGCTGACCCCGAAAAACAGCGGGTTTCATTTTATTTTAAATTCCCACATGTTCTTTTTTTAAGTTTCACTTGATACCAACGATATTAAAAATGCACAGTTTAATCAGAGCAGGTGCTGGCCATTCTGAAGGACCTTTATTTCCCTGATGCTCCCAGCTTTCTCTCCATACTCCACTTACTGAAATGCTGAACTCCGTGTGTGTCTCGCTAAGGAGCATCAGCTTAGGTCGTAGTTTCTTTCCAGTGTAACAAGTTCCTGGCTGAGCGGCTGGAGAGAGCTCTGCAGTTGAGTCCATCTGCTGCTCTTGCGGAGGACAGGAGTTCAGTTCCCAGCACCCATGTGGCAGCTTACAACTGCCCGTAACTCCCTTCTTCTGGCCTCTGAGGGCACCTGTACATGACCCCCTCCCCCAATACATAATCTCTGCTAGCTAAATGTCAACCACCTCTTACACCTAGAGAAGTTGACAGCCCATGACAGGTGTTTAGTGATCTGTGGGACTGACTGCAAAAGGGGTACATTTGTAGATCGAGGGTGTATAATCAGGACTGGAAACACATTGGGACATCTTGTGGACTCTGTCTTTCATGACTGCAATCCAAGAGATGAAACTGGATGAATCCAAGCAGAACTTGTGTCATTTAGATTTGACTAGTGCTTCAGTCTCCACAGTCTGCAGAGCAAGGCAGATCTGTGCTCTACTTTGATTCCCCCCTTTAAGTTTCCACACAGAGCACCAGCCAGGGCAGTCCTGTTAGCGGCAGGGTGCAAATCCAACTAGTGAAGTGTAGGGGCGCAAGCAAGCCTGTAATCCTAGCACTCAGGGCTGAGGGCTGACGGTGGTGGATCCTGAGCTCTAGGCCACACTGAGACCCTGACTCAAACAACACCTCTCCAAACAGGCCCTTACTTAGGGAGAGGAAATAAACTTTAAATAAAGTGAGTTAGCCTACTTCAACATTCTTAGGATTGTTAGGACTGGATCGACAGATGGATAGACTGAGGTGCCTTCACCCTGGTGGAAGGAGGAACAGGTATGCAGGCTGGCCCAGAGCTCACAGATTGATCTTCATTTGGCCTCAACTCCACCTTGTAGACCCCTGAATTTTTTTCTTTAAACTTTTTTATTTTTTATTTTTATTTTTATTTTTTTTGAGACAGGGTCTCTCTGTGTAGCCCTGGTTGTGTTGGAACCCACTATATAGAGCAGGCTGGCCTTGAACTCAGAGATCCGCCTGCCTCTGCCTCCAGAGTGCTGGGATTAAAGGCGTGCGCCACCACTGCCTGACTTGAATTTTCTTTAGAAGATTCTAGAGAACTTGAAGACCAATGTGAGCAATGAAAATGGAGACTGAGATAATGAGCTGGTGGCCCATGTCTGCAGTCCCAGCACTGAGGAAGTAGAGGCAGAAGAATCAAGAATTTAAGGCTAGCCTGGGCTCCCATCTCCAATGTGCTAGGTGTGGTAACCCACATTTGTAATCTCAGCACTTTGGAGGCAGAGGTAGGATGATCAAGAGTTCAAGGCCAGCCTTGGCTGCATCATAAGGCCAGCCTTGGCTACATCGTAGATTTGAGGCTAGGCTGGGCAACATGAGACAAAATGCCAAATAAAAATGCGGAAACACGAAAGCTTCACAGCTACCTAGACACGGTTGGACAGAGGGGAATTATCTCAATGACCTCCCATAGCCTTCCCTGCCACACCCTGCTGCCCCAAACTGGGTTTCATGCCAACAGACTTTGAACAATCAGACTTATCTCCTGGCTCGGAGTCCCTTGCTTGAGAGTGAAATGAACATTGGGCCAAGATGGACTGGGGAAAGGCAAAGGAGATAGGCTTTGCGTTCAGACTTAGAGCCCGGAGAGTTTGTGAGGCGTTTCCAGGACCCTTGCCAATGCCCAGCACAGTGCCACATGCCTCAACTACCAGGGGGTTGAAGCCAGCTTGGGCTGCATAATGAAGCCCTGTCTTAGGGAATATTTAAAACTTTAGGGCTGGAGGGACGGCTTGGGAGTTTGGCACCTAAGGAAATGAATACCTTCCACTGGACTCTTGGGGCCACTAGCCCTCCAATGTATAAACTGCCCCCACATACACATATACACCTAATTTTAAAATACTGAAAGTAAGTCAGGGGCTGGAGAGATGGCTCAGCAGTTAAGAGCACTGTCTGCTCTTCCAGAGGACCTAGGTTCAATTCCCAGAATCCACATGGCCATTCACAGCTGTCTGTAACTCCAGTTCCAGAGCTTCTCACACCCTCACACAGATATACACACAGGCAAAACACCAATGCACATGAAGTAAAAATTTAAAAAGTAAGTCAGATGTGTATCTATACATACAATTTGAATTTTTGGGGGGGAGGGGCAGGGTCTCTTAATGTAGCTCTGGCTGGCCTGGGATTCCCTTTGTAGACCAAGCTACAGAAATCCACCTGCCTCCGATGTGCTAGGATTAAAGGCATGCTTCACCGAGCTCAGTATAATATTTAATTTTAACGAAGTTCCTGGAGCCTGAGACAGAGACGGCTTAACCGGCCTTTCACCTACACCCTCAGGAGATGATGCTCAGAGGTGGGGGCGGACAGGCAGAATGTGGCTACTTCCAGGCAACCAAACCAGGCCACTGGCCCCAGGCCAGCACCTGGGCTCCTCTCAGGGCTCACTCCTCTCTAGGGAGCTGCTTCAGTGGGGCCTTGAGTAGCTCCCAGCAATGCCTCCAGGCATGGGGGATGGGACTGCTCCCTGTCAACTCAGGGAAAACAGGCTAGTGGATTTCTACTTAAGCTCAGGCCTGGCATTTGTGGGAAACCCAGGGGCCACCTCCAGAGTCAAGTGTGTAGTAAAACTGTGTGTGTGTGTGTGTGTGTGTGTGTGTGTGTGTGTGTGTATGTGTGTAGGCTCTTTCTGGGGTCCTCCTGTTAGGACAACACAGGCCCAACACTTGGGTCCTGTTGCTAAGTGACTTTCTGTGTCTTCAGGTGACTATCTGGTCTCATAAGACACAGGGTTCTGTAGACACTTTTGCAAGAGTTCCAGGGAATTTTTCCCAGGAAGAATTACAGGCCATGAGGAAAGTGACCTTTGGTCTCTCAGTCCAGTCCTGGGGCTCTTTTCCCAGGACAAAGGTGTAACAAAAGCTCCCAGGATGGCCCTCTGTCCCTTCCCAGACAATTTCTTCTCCTTGGGTTTGTTTGGAGCCTGTGTGGGGAATGCGTGTCTACCTGAGTAGCCTTAGGCATGCTATCTCCTGTCTGTCTTCACATGCGATGTGGGAATGGAGAAAGACCTTAGCTAATGGGAAGGCTGAGAAAATTAAAGGCAAGGACAGACAGCAGAGAACTTGGCCAATCCCAGGCTAAATGCTTAGAATGAGTGTAGTTCTTAAAATGATGATAGACAGAGTGCTGGGAAGTGGCTCAGCGGTGGAGCGCCACTCAGCGTGGGCTAAGCTCTGGCTTTCCTTCCCAGCATCAAAAGTGATGATGGTGATGGTGGTGGAACCACGAGGATGGTTGTGGTGGCGGCGGCAGCCCTTAGGACCCTTGGAGCAGCTCTGGCGAAGCCTGGCTTGTACCCTCACCCCTTCTGCCTCCCTGCAGGAGACGTAGTGGATCATGGGAAGGCTGGGTGGAGATCACTAGGGCAGCCCCTGGATTCTAGAGTTGGGGCTTAAAGCTCTGTGACTGTATAATTAAGACAAACATGTATACCTTGAGGGGGAGACTGTAGAATTTGCCTGAGGTTTAAAGATAAAATACAGGACTTCAGAAAAATGTCCTGTTTGCTTTGGGCGCTATCTTTGAGGCAAGATTAGGAAGTGTCCTGGGGTTCTCTGTCCTCAGGGCCCAGGAGACAAAGGGCAGTGTAGCTGCAGGGAGGAGTTCCTAAGCGTCTTCTGGGAAGTTCTTATTTTTTCTTTTCCAAACCCGGAAACACTTTACTGTCTTTAAAAATATTGGAAGGGGTGAGGGCAGACAGCAGATGCTGAAGTTTCACCCAGAACCCCTTGTCACGTATAAGCCTTAGAGTTAACAAAACTGTTTGGGGGGTTGTTTTGTTTTGTTTTGTTTTGTTCTTTTTGGTTTTTCCAGACAGGGTTTCTCTGTGTAGCCCTGGCTGTCCTGGAACTCACTCTGTAGATTAGACTCACAGAGATCCTTCTCCCTCTGCCTCCAGAGTGCTGGGATCAAAGGTGTGTGCCAGGATTAAAGGTGTATGCCACCACTGCCCAGTTTAACAAAACCCCTTTTAGTACATCTTTTAAAAAAAGATTTATTTATTTATTTATTTATTTTTAGGTTTTTTTTTCAAGACAGGGTTTCTCTGTGTAGCTTTGCACCTTTCCTGGAACTCACTCTGTAGCCAAGGCTGGGCTCGAACTCATAGAGATCCGCCTGCCTCTGCCTCTCGAGTGATGGGATTAAAGGAGTGCGCCGCCGCCGCCGCCGCCGCCGCCGCCGCCGCCGCCGCCACCACCACCCAGCTTTTTTTTTTTTTTTTTTTTTAAGATTTTTAAAGATTTGTTTATTTATTATGTATACAGTGTTCTGTCTGCATGTATGCTTACAGGCCAGAAGAGGGCACCAGACCTCATTCTGGATGGTTGTGAGCCACCACGTGGGTGCTGGGAATTGAACTCAGGACCTCTGGAAGAGCAGCCAGTGCTCTTAACCTCTGAGCCATCTCTCCAGTTCCCTTAATACATTATTATTGTAAGCAAATACAATAAACCTCAGTAAAATGCACAAAAAGACAACACAGCCTGGTTCCTCTTCCTACAAGGATGGTGCCAGCCCTTCAGTTTGTCTACCCAGCCTTTCCTTATTCGTGTATACACAGTGTGCTCCTGTCACCTAGACTCACACAGATACACACACATGAATACACATGCTCAAAGGCACAGAGAATTAAAACTCTAGGCCCAGTGCCATGGACAAACACAGATCTTCACAGTACTGAACACAGAACGGCAAGTGGGACTCCAATTTGTACATGTGTGTAATAGATGCCCGTGTGCTTACACATGGGACAAACACATTTATGAGTGTGTACCACCCACACATACAGAGACACACCCTTGTGATTTTCAAATATGGAATCAGAGGCCGGAGGCATGGCTCAGCGGCAGAATGAACATCTAGCATATGTGAGGTGTTGGCTCCGAGGCCCAGCCCGCAAAAATAAAATCAAAAAGGAATTAACCCATTTGTCTAACCGCAGACTATTTTCCTCCCCCTGTGTATTGTTTTCTTGTTGTGCCTTGAAGTGTGGACCATGGAACCGGGGCCTTTGGCGCTGCTGCTGAGCTAGACCCCATCTTGTGTGTTTCAAACTATAGAAAACGATATCACAGATAGGCAGTCAGCCCCCACCGAAATAGAACGATATTGTACAAAAGAAAGGTAATAATACAAATCAGTTAAAACCCAACCTTTGTGGCTTACTCCTCTGTGGGTAACATGAGAATGGATTCACGAGCAAGGGGTTTTATCTAAATGGTGGAAATGTGTCTCCTCTGGCATCGTGTGTGTATGTGTGTGTGTGTGTGTGTGTGTGTGTGTGTGTGTATGCCACTTGCTTTGCTCACATCACTGGGCATGGCAGACCCCCTCCCTGTCCCTCCCTTGAGGGACTCCACAGCTCCTGCCTTGAGCCCCTTCCCTCGACTGGCATCCCCTCCCCCCCTCTCTCCTTCCTCCCTGCAGGTCCTCCCCTCCCCCACTTCTCTCTTCCTCCCTCCTCCTTTACCTGTAGGGCATTCAAGCCTCTAGCAGAAAACCTGGAAGGTCACCCAAGGAAGTACAGGGAGAAAAGGCATCTAGATACATTTCACAACAGTATCTCTCTGTACATTTTTTAAAAACCATTGTCTTCACATTTAAGGCTCCCATCTTTTCCAGAATTAACTTTTGCCTATGGTTTGGAGGCCTTGAGCTAAAAAAAGAAAAAAATGTAATTTTCAAAACAGCTAGCCAGTCTTTCAGACGAGCTAACTGATAAAAAATCTCTTTCTCTCTCTCTCTCTCTCTCTCTCTCTCTCTCTCTCTCTCTCTCTCTCTCTCTCTCACACACACACACACACACACACACACACACACACACACACACACACGAGGTGTTTAGCTGGAACTAGTGGAACAGAAGCTTCTTATGTTTTGCTTTATCATGGAAGGACCTGGAGAGTTCAAATACGTTGTAAAAAATTAAAACATCGATTCCTTTAGTAATTAGAACTAATTACAAATGAATCCCCCACACCCTGGCAATCTCATTTTCTTCTTCGTAGGGAAGCTGGGTTTGGATGTGTAAGAGGCTAAATTATTGATTCCGATTTCCCCTGCCCTGTAGTACCTAGCATGGTCTGTGCCCGCCACACCACCGGCTTTGTGGTGGGCAGAAAGGACTTCAGACCTGGTAACAGTGTCACTAAGGGGAGGAATGGCGCCAACGGAGACTGGAAATAGGGATGTGTCCTCCAGCTGCAGGGCTTCTTCCTGGCGGCCGCAGCTAGCAAATCAGAATGCTACAGGCCGCAGCTGCAGGCCAAGCCCAGGAATGGACTGTACAGGGTGGGGCTGGGCCTGTCACTGGCCCATGCAGGAGAAATGAAGGCCTCTGGGAGCCTCCAGAATTTTGTGTTTATCATGTGTGGAGTACTCTAAACTGTGCCGTGTGTGTGTGTGTGTGTGTGTGTGTGTCTGTGTGTGTGTGTGTGTGTGTGTGTGCTCATGGATACACACACAAATATATACAAATTCCATGAGAATAGTATACATACTAGGCTATGACTGAATGACTTAATTATATATTGTACTGTGTATAATTCTATATACCATAGATATTATATAAAATTATGAGTGTTAGTTCATATCTTGTCCCTACCCAAACTTTTTTATTTTAAAAAATTAATTAATTAATTAATTATTTTTATCTTATTTTATTTGGAGACAGGATCTTAATATGTAACTCTGGCTGTCCTGAATCTCACTCTGTAGCCCAGGCTGGCCTCGAACTCCAGAGATCCACCTGGCTCTGCCTCCCAAGTGCTGGGATTAAAGGCGTGCGCCGCCGCCCGCCCGACTGACTTTTTTTTTTTTTTAAATATGTGTCAGGGTGCATGTGTAAAGGTCGGAGACAACTTCTGGGAGTCAGTTCTCTCCTTCCAGCACCGTGTGGGGTCTAGAGACTGAACTTAGATGTTCAGGCTGCGTGGAAAATGCCTTTACAGCAGAGCCATCTGGCCCAACCTTAACATTTGGGGCCCAGCCTGAGAGGGTAGATCAGGATCCAGGGTGCAAGTGTTTAAGCATTTTCTTCTCTCTTTCTTCCTTCCTTCCTTTCTTTCGTCCTTCCTTCCTTCCTTCCTTCCTTCCTTTCTTTCTTTCTTTCTTTCTTCCTTTCTTTCTTTCTTTCTCTTTTTTCTTCCTTCCTTTCTTTTCTTTCTTTCTTTTTTTCTGGGACAGGGTTTCTCTTTTTTTTTTTTTTTTCAGAGCTGAGGGCCGAACCCAGGGCCTTGTGCTTGCTAGGCAAGTGCCCTACCGCTGAGCTAAATCCCCAATCCCAGGGGTTCTCTTTGTAACACTGGCTATCCTGAAACTTGTTTTCTAGACCAGGCTGGCCTGGAACTCAGAAATCTGCCTAGCTCTGCTTCCTGAGTGCTCGGATCAAAGGCATGCACCATTACCTCTCTCCCAGCTTTAAGCATGTTTTGTAATTGTTTAGTTTTGTTGTTGAGATGGGGGTCTGTCTCTGTAGCCTAGGCAGGCCTTGAACTTATGACCCTCCTGCTTCAGCCTAGGTTATAGGTGTGCACCACCAGATTCAATTGTCTACTTATTTAAATGTCGTGAACAGAGCTAAGCACAAACATCCTTCCACCTTGACGTAATGACCTGAAGCATCCAGTTCACTCTGGAATTCTCCATTCCTTGATCCCGCATGCCTGAATGTGGTGACTTGGGATCAGCTAGCTATTCCCGTCACTACACCTGACTTCATCAGTCACTGCGGGGATGTTGGGGTGGTCTCATGTGTACACATTTGCACAACCTGTTTGCCCATTCTGGATCTGTGTAGACCCTGCACAGATTCATGCTTCCTCCCACCAGCAGATCCCACTGCCCACTTGATGTGGCCTTGTCTGGGATATCCAAAAATTCCTTAGACTCACTAGACCCCAGTGCAGACTCAGCATTCGGTCTTGCGGTACTCCCAACCTGGACTCCACCACAGACTTCCCATCTCACCCATTACTCAGCTCTGTAAGCTGGAAGCTGGAGGTCATCTGAAAGGCTGCCTTTTTACAGCAGTCTCATCCCCGTCTGTCACTGAGGTCAGGGGAGGTACTCCTCAAACCTAAGCACGACTCCATCATTACCTCTCACTGAGCCTGGTGCCATCAACCCTCATCTGGGTACTCACAGCAGTAAGGTAATCTTTCTGTGTTTACTGCCTCAGTTTCCCTCTTTAGATCCCCTCTGTGGAAACCAGGGTCAAGAAATCACAGGAGTGCTTGCTTTAAGCCATGCAAAGGCATTCTTCGTTCTTGGGTGGAAGGTTACATTCTCCTAAACAGGTTGTGTGGTTCAGAAGTTCACTGTTCTTAGCTGGCGTCTGTCTGGCTTTTCAAGCAGCAAACCACGCCACTTGATGAAGGCATACATCAAGCCTGCAGCCCTGGGTTCTCTGGGTCTTAAAGGCTAGCACCAACATTTGCTGTCGTCCGCTGTTTCTGAGCCTTTGAGAGAATAACTCACACAAAGCTTGAAGGGGCACTTTCCCTTCTTAGCTTGGTCCCCTGCTGGCAGCCTCCGTAGGACAGATTTCCAGATCTGGAGCATCTGGGCTCATGAGTCTCTCCAAGGCTGGGACAAAGAATGAAGGTATGACCACTTATCTTCTGAGCAGCAGGCCCAGAGCCCAAGCTTTGGACTGCGGAAATAGTAGAGGAAGGAGATCCAAAATGGGAGAGGCACAAAAGAGCCCTTAGACGGACAGGGGGGTCTCCTGTAGAAAGAGCCCCTGTATGCAAGGTCCCAGGCCTTGGGTTCCAGCCATCATCTGAGCGCTTGGTCAGGTCCTTTCCATACGAAGTTGGTGGCCTTAGGCTTCTGTCGGTCACTACTACATGCCAGCTGGAACAATGGCTGGTTCTTACCGTTGTTATCTAAAGATGGGGTTACCGTTTCCATCTCCTTGGGGATTTATTGAGGTGTGTGCGCATGGTGTGTGTCTGTGGTCTGTGACAAAGTTGCATGATCACAAGGATGATTCTGAATAGTGTTACACACACACACACACACACACACACACACACACACACTCGCTCAGTGCACTCACATCGGTTTGAACTCTATTCAGCTCCCTGCAGGGGTGCACTGAAGGGGGTGAATATACCTGATGGCTGCATCCTGGGGCCAAACATGGTGTGCAGAACCCTGAGAGGCTGGTGGGCACAGCAGGTTAGCCCAGCATTCCCTAGGTAGGCTAGGGTAGAGTAGGATGTCATTGCATCAAAGGGGTGGAGTCATGGCTTCAGGGTCTGCACAGCTGCCTGGAAGTGTGGCTGGAGCAGGGTCCTGGCTACTTTTCTGTTGCTGTGGAGACACACCACGACCAAGGTTACTTTTAGAAGAAAGAGTTTATAGGGGTTTTGCTTACAGTTTCAGAGGGTCCACCATTATGGTAGGGAACATGGCAGTAGGCAGGCATGGCACTGGAGCAGTAGCTGAGAGCTTATTTGACCCACAAACAGTAGGCAGAGAGCTGCCTGGGCATGGTATGGGCTTTTGAAACCTCCTCCAACAAGGCCACACCTCCTAATCCTTCCTAAACAGTTTCATGAACTGGGCACCAACCATTCAAACAAATTCAACAAATGAGCCAATGAGTTTTCTTTCACATCCCCAAAGACAGGGAGCGGACCCATGTTTCTAAAGGGACAGTGAAGTCCCTAGTGGCCACTTGGGTGGCAAAGGGCCATGTGAGTAATCTCTATGCTTCACCGTGATCTGGATGTCCTGGGTCCCGACTCAGATGCCGTTATGGGGTGAGTGCAATACACAGTGTCTGCCCCAAGTGACCGTGGTGTGGCCTGAACACTTGCCCCTCCCCAGCATGAGGCACTGGGTTAAAAACCTCGCTCCCATGATGAGGCCTTTGAGAAGGCTGAGGTCATGAGCGTAGAACTCTCAGGAACGGCAAGAATATCCTTAGGAAAACCTCGCAAGGCTGCTCTCCGATTGCTAGCATTCTGTGGGGACACAGCAGCAAGATGGCTCTGTGTAAACCAGCTACTGCCGACTTCATCTTGGACTCTAGAACCTCGAGGTTCTGCAGATGGAGTCCAGGACCTAACACATTCCAGGCAAGTAGTCTATCCCTGAGTGACATCTCCGTCTTTCTCTCTTTAATTTTAGGATAGGGTCTCTCAGTGTTGCTCAGGCAGGCCTTAAACTGACCATCCTCCTGCTTCAAGTTCCAGTAGGGTAGCTGGACGCTAGACCTGCAGTGTCAGGCCAGGCTCGGGGTCCATTCTGACCTTTTGGGATACGGAAGCTGTATCATGGTGCTCCTCGAAGCTCTTTACCACCCCCTAGTGGCAGCACAGAGTCTCATCTCCTTATCAGGACCTAACAGTTAACTGGGGAGCTGGTATCAGCCCTCCCAGGCAGCCTCCCTCCTTCCCTATACATGCTGTTCCATTGCCCAGGTAAGGGGCCCACCGTGACTGTGCTTGTTCCTGTGGGTCCAAACCCACCCACACGGTCAGAGGTTGACATCTAGCTTCTCCCTCAATTCCTCTCCAGTTTATTTTTTGAGACAAAGTCTCTCACTAAGAGACTGAGCCTGAGGCCTTTAGGCTGGCTGCTGGCAGGTCAGCTCTGGGAGTCTGCTTATCTCCACACCCCCAGTGCCAGGATGACAGGCATCCTTCCCTGTGCCTGGCTTTGCACATGGGTGCTGGGGATCTGAACTCAGGTCCTTGAACTTACGCAGCAAGCATGTTACTGACTGAGCTGTATCCCCAGCCCCTTGATGTTCGGTTTTGAATACTATGATGTCACATGACTTGTCCATCTTCAGGGTTCAGCAACCCTGATCACTGCCCTCTCCAGGCCACCCCAAGCCCTGCCCCTTGGTCACCTTCTGGTGGTCACCCTTCGGTCTATGCCAACTCCCCGAGGCTAGCCCTACCTGGCTGCCAATCCATGGAGAGCTAACTTCTGAAAAATGATGGTGAGGCCCTGTCCCCATGTCATCATTCTCCTGAGACTGAGGCTTTCCCCGAGGTGGATGCGGAGCCAGGTGACTGATCACACCTGCTTGGCCTCTTGAGGACTTTGACCGGTGGGAGGCATCTACAGAATTTCCCGAGTGAAATGCTGCATGGAGATTAATGGCCCTGAGCTGTGTGAAGTAGTGGGTGTGCTAGGCTTGAGTGCAGCTGGCCCCAGGCGCCTGAGGCCCTGGGATCTGCCCACCACCCTCCCCTGCCCGACCCCTTCCTGGATCAGAGCTGCATGCCCCGGTCTTTGCCTTTGCTTGGATCTCAGAGTCCCCAGAAATGGTAGTCTTAGCATCCTGCCTGAAACCCCCAACACAAATAATTTTCAATTTGCCTGGGAGTTTCAATCGTACAATCCGATGTTAAATAATAGATTAGATGCCTCAGGGAGAGAAACAGGATTTAAGAAGAAATAAATAAAAGGCAAAGTAAAAATCTGCGCATGGGTTTGGAGAATAAAACTCTGATCCCCCAGCTTCTGTTCTTGGCCTGGATTTGACTGCCCTGTTCCTTCCCACAGTGGTGGGACAAGCAGGTCTCTGGGGCAGTGGGACTGCCACCCACAGACACCCCTGAGCGCAGCTGGGGCTCCCTTCCGGATGCTAGGCTGAATCGTTCCATCCCCTGTACCCCCTTTTTTTGGGGTCTCCACACCTCAAGGAGAAGCTTTAATTTGTACCTTAACAGTTACCGCCTGGCCAGGGTGCCAGGCTGGCCAGATGCTTGGACAGACACACAGACTTTCCCCGGCAGCCTTAAGCTGTGGGTGACAGGGAGCTGCAGGCTGGCAGGTGATGGGCAGTAGGCAAGGTCTCCTGGCATTGTGTATGACACCCCAGAGGGAATGTGTATGGGATGGGACCTGCCCACTCCTCCGAACTATGGTCATTCTGTCCACCCTGGGCCACTCTTCCCTGTCAATCCAAGAGAGGGTTCCAATTCTCATCTTCTACCCATCTCTCTCTACTCCTCAGCCTTCCCTCTCAGACCAGGCTGGTTAGGATTGATCCCTCCTCCTCTTCCTTCCCTCCTCCTCTTCTTCCCCCTCCTCTCCCTCCTCCTTCCCTCCTTCTCCTTCCGTCCTCTTCCTCTTTCTCCTCCTCTTCCCCCTCCTCCTCTTCTCCTCCTCCTTCCCTCCTCTTCTTCCTCCTCTTTCTCTGCTCTTCTTCCTCCTCTTCTCCTCCTCCTTCCATCCTCCTTTCTCCTCCTCCTCCCCCTCCTCCTTCCCTCCTCTTCTTCTCCTCCTTTCCCCCTCCCCCTCCTCCTTCCGTCTTCCTCTTCCCCCTCCTCCTTCCTGCCCCTTCTCCTCCCTTCCCTCTCCTCCTCCTCCTCCCCCTCCTCCTCCCCCCTCCTCCTCCTGTTCTTCTTGCTGCTCCTGCTCTTACTCCCTTACTTTTTACTTTTCGAGGCAGGGTCTCTCATGTAGGCCAGGCTGGCTCAGAACTTGCTGTGTAGCCAAGGATGGCTTTCGACTTGCCATCGATCATCATGTCTCAACTTCCAGATTGCTCACATTCCAGCATGTGGTAGCCAACTCAGGATCTGTCCCCTTCTTTCCTGTCATACTCGCTAGGTGGGTGAGTTGGGGGGCAGCTCTGGTCTCCCCAGGCTACCTTCCAGCAACAGGGCTGGCGGGAGAGGGCGTTCATCAGAGACCACCCCCAGTCCCCTGCAAAGCTTGTCCTTCCCTCGCTCCAGACCACTGGATTCCTAATTTGCTCTCACAAACCATCCCCCATGAGAGCAGCAAAGCATTCACGTGGGTAAGGACTGGACACCAGACCAAACTGCCTGGCGCTGAAAACGGAGACAGTCCTTTCGCAGCTATGCGGCCTCAGGCAAATCGTTTAACCTCTCTGTGTCTCACTGTCCTTATCTGTAAAAATCTGGAGAGGATACAATTGCACTATATCTATCTTACAGGGTGGTAATGGCAAGTAAATAAGGTAATACATCCATGAAGTATGCAGAGCAGTTATGGGTAAGCCTGCGAATACCATGACTGTGTGTGTGTCTGCTGGGGCCTGAACCTAGGGCCTCAGCATGCTGACAGGTGCTTTAACAGGACCACAGCCTCTCACTGGGGAGTCTAAGCAGGCAATATACAAAGGCATGACCAATAGCCCCAGTTCTTCTTCTTCTTCTTTTTTTTTTTAACTTACTACATTTACTTGTTTCTTTTCATGTGTGTGTGCATGCTGCCACTCACATGTGGAGGTCAGAAGACAACTTCCAAGAGTCCCATGTGGGTCATGAGGATTGAACTTAGATTGTCCGGTTTAGCGGCAAGTGCCTTTACCTCCCGAGCCGGTTTGCCAGCCCCATTGCTATCATTATCTGAGAGAGTGCCTTACTTTGTTGCCCTGACTGATCTATAACTCCCTGTGTAGCCCAGGCTGGCCTTGAACTCAAAACATTTTTCTTGCCTCGGTTTCCTGAGAGCTAGATCTTCATGTGTGACTTTTTACGACTTCAAGAGCCAAGGCTAGAGAGGACAATGGCATGGGTTTAGATGACCGTTCCAAATAGGGAAAAGGACCTGGTTAGCCTATGGTGATCGTGACTCTGATTCTAGCACTGCAGAGGTGGAGGGAAGCGGACGGTGAGCCTGGACAGCCTGGGCTACTGAGTGCCTCCAAGGCCAGCCTAGGCTGTGGTAGCAAGGTGCTGCCCTAACAGAAAGAAGAAAGCAAAGAAGAAAAGACAGGAGGGAGAAAGGGATGCAGTCACGACCCCTGTAGGAGGCAGGACCCCCAGAGTGGAGGAACTGGGGTGATGAGGCCAGGCTCAGGTGCAGCTGCAGATCCGAGACTTCCTCTTTATGTGCCGATGCGGACGTGGGGCCGGCAGCTAGCAGAGGGGGCTGGAGAGCCGCCGGAGGTCAGGGGGTGGTATAAATCGGGACACAGCATAGGGGTGAGTCCTTCAGGGGTGCACAGGCAGGTGAGTGGCTGCTGGACTCAGTCCTGGAGGTGGCTGAAGAAACCGCACCAACCGTTTAGAAAGAGGTGGGGATGGGGTGATACTAGGGGTGGAGATGGAGGTGGAGGTGTTTTCAGAGAAAGAGGAGGTAGAGGAGGAGAGCCAGTGGGGTGAGTTTGGGTGGGAAAGATAGAACAGGGTTGAGGCAAGCTCTGGAGGAAGACTTTATTTATTTGATTGCTTTGAGACAGGGTTTCTCTGTGCAGCCCTGCCTGTCCTGGAACTTCTCTGTGGACCAGGCTGGCCTCGAACTTACAAGAGGCCTCTGCCTCCTGGGATTAAAGGCATGTGTCACCACTACCCGGGTTATTTATTTATTTTTGAGAAAGGGTTGTACTATGCAGCCCGGGCTGGTCTCAACCTCACGGTTAAACTCGCCTCAGCCTCAGCCTCTAGATGCTGAGATCACATGGTATGCACCACCATGCCTTGCTTTTTTTTTTTTCCCTTAAGATGGAGTGACTTTAGTTTTGTGTTCTGTTGATGGGAAAGCATAAGGACTGTGCTTGGGTGATGTCTTGGAGGAGGAGGCAGAGAGAGGGGGGTGAATGGTGGAGAGCACTGGGTGCTTGGAGGAAAACGGGACCCAACAGAAAGTGCTTACATTTGACAAGATGGCGGGGGCTACCTGGGTTCTCTCCCATTTATTTAAATACAGAGAGAGGCAATGCTCATGATTATGTGTGTGTATGTGTCCGTGTGTCTGATCTGGCTGTGTTTGAGAGAACAGGTATGTGTCAATGTGAGGATCGGTATGTACTTGTGTGTCTGAATGTGTGTGTGTGTGTGTGTGTGTGTGTGTGTGTGTGTGTGTGTGTGTGTGTGTGGTTTATGCATGCTGCCAGTGAGGTCAGAAAATACGTGGTACCTCTTGGATGGACACTGGAAAACATTCCCCTGCCTGCTGTTGGTGACCCTGATCTTGGGCACATATGAGGGGTGAGAGAATTTGAGGTCGTGGAGAGCATGGTATTGGGAGAGATAGGTTTTTTTTGAACTGATGGGTTTGAAAGTAGCCTTCAGGGTCTTCCTAGAGGCTCTGTGGAGGCCGAAATCTCACTGTAGAGAGGCTGGGGGTGCAATTCTTTCCCGGGCTGCTGTCACCCACCGGGCTCTGGAATGTTGCTGCCACCTGGTGGCCCAGCTAGGGATACACAGGCCTCTGTTTAGGAGCAAGGACTTAGCTCCTCCTGCTGGTCATGAGCGGTTCTGCACCTATGAAGTCAATGTTGTCAGCTGTCAAGCCCCTTGGGCTGGAGAAGAGGCTTCTCCTACCAGCTTGGCTCACTTTCAGAACCCAGGAGCAACCCTGTGCTTTGCGATGTCTGTTGTTGACTCTACCCAGATGTCCTAGGGAGGCCCTGAGTGATAGGTCACACTAGAGGAGAGCACCCGAGACTCTTCAAACTTGATGAATTTTCTTGACCCGGTGACATTTCCTAGGTCCTGCATGGTGGGCACATTGGGCAGGACTGGGTTGTGAATACAAGATGCTGCCAGAGAGGAGTGGGGACAGGATCGTCCACGGTCCTGCCCACACGGGTACCCAGTCAGAGGGAGGAGCCGTACAGAAGGGCATGAAGACAGGCAGACGACACACAGGCACGCACACACTCTTTGCTACGTTGCACAGTCTCCCACAAGCCCATGAGTCTGGAGGCTGGAGATACCGCAGTGAATTCCAGGCAGGGCCTCAGGGCTGTGACCATCAGTTGATGGCCATGCTGGGGGCCACCAAGGTGGGGACTATGATTATTGCCACAGCCCTGTGTCCTGCTCTCCCTCCCTTATAAATGGTAATAGATACATTTCATGTAGGTCTGCCCAGCTCAAGCCTGGGTGCCCCTGGAAAATGACCCTGTGACATGTTTTATCTTTAGTCTCTCTCTGTCTCTGTCTCTCTGTCTCTGTCTCTGTCTCTCTCACTGTGGTGGTGGCCCAAGGCAGTCCTGCCTGCCTCTGAGCATCAGCATACCAAGCCACAGTGCAGGCTGCCCAGCTGGGCCTCCAGGTGTCCTTTGGCTGAGCAGATGATACTTGGAACTCTGCCCCAGTCTCTGCCAAATGCACCCATGACCAGGGACACTTTGGGCCTGCTCTTTCCGGGCCACAGTTAGCCAAGCCCCTCTTGCCTTCTCTCGCATAGGTCTGGAGCTGGTTCCGGCTCAGGTAGAGGGACAGCTTTCTTGGCTTTCTGAGCCTTTGCACACCTGCCTTAAATGAGTCTCAAGTCCCTCAGGCTGTGATTTTAGCCTCTTCCCTGTCCCTCTGGGTCCCTCACTATCAGATGGTCACCTCCAGCTGGAGCCGGAGGGCAGCCTCACCCTTGCTCAGGGCTCCAGGATGAATGTGGCCTCAGCTACTTGTTCCAGTCATGGAAGATTCCAGAGTCCATAGTGGAGGCAAAATGGAGATGGACTAGCTCCAGTCAGTGTGGAAGCTAGCTGGAGTCCAGCAGCATCCACTGCTCTGAGGACTCAGTGTTGTCTCTTTTTAGGGATCCAACAGCAGCGTCCTCTCCAGTAGGAACAGCTTTAGGAATCGTCTCCCAGGAGGACCTGCAGATTGCCCCATGTCCTGGTGAGACAGGCAAAGCCATCTGCCCCCAATACAAAGTGCGCCCCTCTCCCTACAGACAGTCCACACAGCTCCAGTCACACCCACACTCTAAGCCCCCACAGTACTTCCACTGGGACCTTTCTGACGTCACTCTGCTTGTGACAATTTCAGAATCAGTTCTGCCGTGGAACTATATGCTTAAGGAGCGGTTTCCCCTCCCCCAAAGCTGGTTCCTCAAGGATGGGTAATGTGCCAGCCTTGAAATGTTTTGTCAGGTGAACAGACAGGGCTAGAGGTCATGGTCAGGGTCAGGGAGGTGCAGATTATAGCTTTAGTCAGCTTAAGCCAGGTGTCCGGGAAGCTGGGGACAACATCATTCCCCACTGTGAGAACCACACGGACTGACCGCTGTTCTCAGTGCCCCAATGGGCAGCTGGCAGGGAGCATGCCTCTGTTCTAGCAGTCCCCAGAGGGCCTGCTGTAAGGTGTGACACAAGGGACTCAACTCCCTCAGTGGGGACAGGTCTATCTTTCCCACAGGGACTTCCCTCTAGAGGGCCCCCAGGTGGTCCGGCTGACTGGGAGAAAGGAACGAACCCCCAGAAAACCCAGAGCTACACAGCAAGACCCTGTTTTAACAACACAGAAGCAGGAAGCAGAGACAGGGCTTAGCAGTCAAGAGCTCACACTGCTCTTGTAGCTCAGACCAGAGTTTGGTTGCCAGAGGCCTCCAGGAGGGCTCACAACGGCCTTGGGGGAATCTGACACCTCTGGCCTCCACAGACACCTGCACTCCTGTGCACGTACTCACATATGATTAAAAGTAAAATAAATCTAAAAACTAAGATTCGAAAACTCCCCCAAAGCATAGGCCAAGGTCCCTATGACTTCACGGCGTCACATGGAGTAGCCACCACTGCTCTGAAAACCATGTGCTTTATTCAGACCTCCCCTGGGTCATAGAAAAGCAGCAGACCTCGTGGTCTGGTACAAGGCAGAGGATAAGGGAATGCAGGACATCCCTTACCGCTGGGGCCCTCAGGCTTCCCTGTCAGCATCTCGGCGGAGCTTGGAGCATCCGGGTACTCAGAATCAAGCTCAGCCAACCCAATGAGGAGACAGACGGGTGTGGGACAAGAGTCAAGGTCCAATGTCTGGGCCTCTATCCCACCTAGGGCCACAGCCACCACACCTCACATGGTCTGAGGCCCGCGGTAGAGCTCAGCTCCTGGAGGTGAGTGGGCAGACAAGGCCCTCCCCTGACCAGCAGCAGGCCTCGCCCCTCAGTACAGGTCCGAGAAAGGCTTGGAGTAGTTGAACATCAGGTAATCCATGTAGTAGAAGTCGTAGGTCCGCTGCCGCTGCAGGGAGGAGAGCTGCGCGAAGTACTGGTGGGTGATTCTCGACGTGGTCCGAGCCTCCTGAGCGTGCCTGTCCTTGAACCTCGGGAAGGTCAGGTTCCCAGGCGCGTGGATGAGACGCAGAAAGAAGTTGGCATCGTCCTCCATGCTCTCGAATTTGCCCACGAAGTCATAGTCGATGAGGCAGGGGCTGCACAGGCGGCTCACGTGGTCCCAGTGGATGTCCATGCCCACGGGCCGGTGGACATCCAGCAGGTACTGGATGAACTCCGGGAACTGCACACCGGAGCCAGTCCGCAGTGCCTCCCCCGAGGCGTTGGCCCGGTAGCGGGCCAGGATAGCCTTGCCAAAGACAGGGTGATAGTAGCTGTTGGGGTGCTCAAACTTGTCTCGGAAAGCAGAGACCAGCCTCTCAAAGGGTTCCCGGACAAAGAGCATCTTGGTGTAGGTACTGAGACGGTGCACGATGCCCTGCCGGTCGAAAGTATCCAGCCGCTTGAGGGCGCTGCCGTAGTGGACGGTGTTGTGTTGTATATCGGCCGTGGACGAGGCCAGCCCTGCGAGCACCATGAGCACCCGCTTCCAGTTGGAGCATCCTGCCTTGGGCACCTCGCAGTACAGCACGCGGTGGCGGTCCTCCACGAAGATGCGGGACACGTGGCGCGGGGTCACAGCCCTGCGGCTGCTGCTGGCCCTGTACTTGGCACAGGCTTCTCGCATCACACGCTTGCGCTCCTGCTGGCTCTGGTGCAGGCTGGCCCAGCGACTGTCCATGGCGTGGGGTCTTGGCTGGACCAAGGTCTCAGACGAGTTCATGCCGCGGACGGTCCCCGCAGCTGGCATCTTTTTGATGAGCAGTCTCCGCATGCGCTGCTGGAGTCGCAAAGGAGACCCCGCGGCCTTCGGGGGAGGTCGAGGCTGGTCAGGTACCTGAAGTTGGAGGCCTCTTGGGGATCTGCTAGTTGAATCTCCTGTGATCCTTTCTGTGGGTATTCTCAAGTGGCCGTCCTGGGGCAAGAAGAGACGTGGTTAGGATGTTTAGGACAACTGGGCATGGAGGGCCACATCACCCTGGCCCTCCACATGGCGGGGGGGGGGGAGGGCTCTAACCATTCTGGCTTAAATTTCTCTTCAGGAAAGGGAAGTTGGGACAGGCTGGTGCTGATGCTATGAGCCTCTGGTCTAAGACCTGCCGGTCACACGGTATTGCGGGAATGTGTGATCAGAACTGCAAATATAATTTCTACCACAAGGTGGTGCAGTCCCCCCAGGAACCTTGGATTGGCCAGGGTGGGTGGTGGGAAATGGTGGCCTGCAGACTTGCTCAGATTTACTGTGTCTGTTAGGACAGTCCAAAGGAGCCATCTAACAGAGAAGAGAAATTCATGGATCCAAAGGCCCGGGTTTTGTTCCCAAGGCCCTTGGAAAGGACCTGGCACATTTTTCTTCCTGTGAATGGATTCACTATAAGCTCCGAATTGTCTTTCTCGCCGTCCCCTACTTTTCCCCAGGCACCTGCGATTTATGGGGTTCTCAGAACTTACATGCTGCTGGGGCCTGATGCTGAACTTCATGCCTGGAAAGCAGCAGAGAAGAGAGAAGTGTTAAGCAGGGGGAGTTAAGTGTGGAAGTACCACATAACCTGCCCAGCCCATCAGACAGGACCCCCTCAGGCCACCCTCCACCCCACCCTGGCATTAAGTCACAAAGTACCCTTTAAAAAGCTCTGTCCAGCCTCTCTCCATGCCTGTCACCACACCCTGCTCCATACTTGAATATGAAAATACTTGCACACACCAAGCCTACGGAAGAAAGGCACTCCACGATCCCTGGGAGGTTCCCTTGCCTTGACATTCCCGTCATAGCTTTGGCCTTCTTGGTACAGTCAGGGGGCTGATGTTCATGTCTGGCTGGTCCTGGTGTCCCCTAAAGGTGTGAGCAGAGCCGAGGCTCGGGCAAGTGCTGATTGGTGATGTGGGGAAGATGGAGGGAGATCTGTATGTCACTGACTGTGTTGGTTATTTTTCTGGTTGCTATGACAAAATGCCGGATATACACCAATTAAAAGAGGAAATATGCTCTCCCAGAGGACCTGGGTTCAAGTCCCAGCACTACATACTGACTCACAACCATCTGTAACTCCAGTTCCAGAGACTCCTACCCCCTCTTCTGGCCTTCATGGGTACAGCACACATGTGGTAAACAAACATACATACAGCAAACATCCATAAACAGATAATTAAAATAAATACATCTTTTTTTTTAAGAGGAAAGATTTATTCAGGGCCACTGTTACAGAGGTTGTTTGGCCTCATCTGCTAGGACAGAGCATTACGGGGGGGGGGGGGAAGCATGTGGTAGAGGAGAGTTGTTATCCTCACAGCTGACCAGAAAACAGAGAGAGCAACACAGGAAGGGGCCTGGGACAAGATACCTTCAAAGACCTACTTCCAGTGACCCACTCCTTCAAGCTAGGTCTCACCACCTAAAGTTCTCAGCACTTCCTAAATAGGACCAAGAGCTGGGGACCAGGGCTCTAAGACATGAACCTTGTACTAATACTTTTGTTGTTACTGAGACAAAATACAGAAGGATTTATTTTTAGCTCACAAATGCATGGTGGGTGAGGCACGGCCATTTGACTTCTGTCTGTGGTTGGGAAGTGAACTCTTACAGCTTGGCCAACCGGAAACGAGAAATCTCAGGCCCAAACCGAGGCTGGGTATAGTCCTCTAGCCAGCCCCTATAGTCCCATATCTGCCATCTAGGCCATGTGTCCTAAAGATTCCACAGCCTCAAACAGCGCCACCAGGTGGCCAAGTGCTCAAACACCCAAACCTGTGAAGGACCTTTCACATTCAAGCCCTAACAAGCCTTTTGGAGGACACTTCATATCCAACCAACCACACTTGATCAACCACAGCATTGGTCAAGCTCTGGAGTGTTCCCTCCACCCACCAAAGAGGTCATATTAGGCTGGGCAGAAGTAAACCAGGGCAACAACTTTGGCCAGGATGGGGAATTCCACTTCAAGTCATTTGGTGTGTTGGGGGGCAGTTGGCTGGGAAGGCAGGTTTTATGTTAAGGGATCTCCTACTCCAGATCCCACCCATCCACTGAGATGTCAGGGACTCTGTTCCTGGTCCTGGAGTGGACATCTGTGCTCTGAAACTTTGCTGAAAGCTGGTCACAATCAGAACAACAGCTGCCCCTCACACAAGCAGAGAGCCAAGTGAGGGCCGGAATTTTGGGGCACTGTGCCCAGCCATACCTGACTGGTTCCTGGCAGGGAAGGAGTGGTTCTGAGGGACAGCACTCCCTGACACCTCTGTGTGTTGGGCAGAGGTCAGTGGCTGTATCAAGCAGGTGAAGGGACATCCGGGTCGTCACTGACCCAAACTGTGGATTTCTCCGTGGGATCCAGTTTCTCGGCTTCAGGGTTGTGACCTTGATCTTGTTGTGCCCAGTCTGAGGCTGTGCCCCACATCTCCTTCATTCATTAGCCAGCAAGGAGGCCAACAAAGGCTCCTTCTGGGATGGAAAGCCTAAAGAGCCTGAGTTTTCTGGAACCATCACTGTGTGGGGCATGTATGTATCGTTAGTACATTTGGTGCTTTCCTCGACCATTCTCTACCTTAGTTTTTCATGTGTACGTGAGTGTATTTATGTGTATCTGTGTGTGTGTGTGTGTGTGTGTGTGTGTGTGTGTGTGTGTGTGTGTGCGTGTGTGGGTATGTGCATGTGTGGGTACAGGCCCAAAGCTGACACTGGAGTCTTCCTCCTTTTCTGACCACCTTATTCATTGGGGATCTCTCACTGACCCTGGTGCTTATCACTTCAGTAGACTGACTGGCCAGTGAGCCCTGGGGATCCTACACCCCAGCACCTCCAGGTCTGGTTTTCTCACTTCTGTGATTGTGAGCAAAACTCCAGGCCTTATGCTTACATGGCAAACATTAAACTGACTAAGCTGTGTCCCAAGACTCCAGAACCTTCTTTTCCAAAACAGGGTCTCACTTTTACCAAGTTGGCCTCACGTTCACAATCCTCCTGCTTCAATCTCCCTGCTAGGTCCGTAGGTGTGGGCTACCATACATAACTTCTGGACCTTCTTCAACCCCCAAGTGAGGTAATGTATTAAGAACTTTCTCACTGCTGTGATTGAATACTGATAGAAACGAGAAGAAGGCTGTATTTTGGTGCACAGCCTCAGAGATTTCAGTCCACCCTGGCAGGGGAGGCATGTGACCGTCATGGTAACAGGAGCATCAGATAGACTCCTCCCACATGATGGGCCGGGAGCAGAATCAGAAGTGGGTATAAACTCAAAGCTCTACCCTTAGTGGCCCACTTCTCCCTGCCAGGCCCCACCTCCTAAAAGCACCGTGGCCTTCAAAACCATACTACAAGCTGGGGGCTCATGGGGGCCCTTTCATACCGAAACCTTAGGAGATGGAAGCAGAGACAGATCCTGGGCACACTATCACTTCCTTCTGCTGGACTGGGTACAAGTAATGCCCCTTTGGGACAGAGGACGGGATGCCCCCACCTTCTTGGGTATTCCCAGGTCTGCGTGTATGTGAGGACACACATATACGCAAGGGAAAGCTTTCAAACAATCCTTCCTGGTGGCGGGGGGAGCTCTGTGCAGAAGTGGGGTGAGCAGTGGGTACTGGCTTAGTGGTGAAGAAGCCCTGTCTAGTGTCCCCTCAGCCTGAGCCCATTCCATCCCCACCAGCGTTCCTCCTCCCCATCCCATCCTCTCTTCAGCACAGGCTTCCAGAGTTCATTTCTCTTTGGCATGTGGGGTCCTCTCCTGCTGCCAGCGATGACAGATCCCTTCACCAGAAGGGACCCGCTGCAGCCGCTCCGTTTCCCTCTCCACCACGGCGTTCCTTAATTATTTTCTTCTGGTGACGGCAGCGGGTTCTGCTAAATCACCTCTCCCCCTCAGAGTCTCAGATCCGGGGATTTACTCTGGTTGTCACCCCTGTCAACCTGTCAAGGTGTGACGGTGCTTATTTATATTCCTTTTCCGGAGGAGCAAATGAGTCATGCTGACTCTGGCCAGGAGAGGGGCTGACGAGCCACTTGCAGAGGCCCCTCATCACTCATCCGAGTCGGGCTGCGGCTGCTAGGGCTGCAGGCTCTGTCCCTTCACCTGTGCAGAGGGGAGAGGAGGACCCTGCCTTGTGCATGCTGCCCTCGGCCACCAGTGAGATTCAACAGATGGCCAGTCCTGTGGCATCAAGGGCACAGGATAAAGGGAAACTCCCTCCTGGGCACAACCCCAAACAAGCCAAGCTGGTAGCAATGGCCCCCTTGAAAAAGAAATTTTATAACAGATAAAAGGACCGATATCTCACGTGGAGCTGGGGGTGTGCCCAAAGCTGTCCAAGCCCAACCCTTAAACTCAGGGCAGCTCGTTAGGTGACAATGGACCCGATTCTCACACGGCTACTTCTGAATAGAGAGAAACGTAATGAAGGGAATGCAAGGGACTCTCCCTAATGCTGGTGGTGCAGTTCTCACATGGAAGCAGTGGCTTTCCCATGTGTCATTTAAACAAAGACGAAGCTCTGGGCGACCCAAAGCCAGAAACCAGGGTATCTGAAGGCTGGAGCAGGTGCATGCCCCAAGCACTGCGCTTCAGGACCATTGACAACTCTATGGAGCACCCGAGAAGGGTCCGCTAACCATCGCTTCTGATGTGTCCTCAGGACTGACATCAGTAGCATACGACTCTGAAGAACAGGGAGGCTATGGCTTCAACAGAGCCACCTCAACACCCCCCCCCCCATCCCTAAGGTTCTAAATAAATAGAATCTAGATTAAAAACTGAATTCAGCAGGGCATGGTGAAGCATGGTGATCTTAGCCCTCAAGAGGCTGAGGCAGTAGAAGCACTAGTCCAAGGTTGGCCTAGGCAATGAGTAAGTTCAAGTGCAGCCAGAATCAGCTTAGAAAAACAGGGGATGGGGATGTGGCTCGGTGGGTAGAGCCCCTGCCTAGAATCCCCCAGTGAGGGTCTGGGGGTGAGGCTCAGTGGTAGAACCCCTGCCTAGAATCCCCCAGTGAGGGGCTGGGGTGTGGCTCAGTGGTAGAGCATCTGCCTAAAATCCCCCAGTGAGGGGCTGGGGGTGTGGCTCAGTGGTGGAGCCCCTGCCTAGAACCCCCCAGTGAGGGGCTGGGGTGTGGCTCAGTGGTAGAGCCCCTGCCTAGAATCCCCCAGTGAGGGGCTGGGGTGTGGCTCAGTGGTAGAGCCCCTGCCTAGAATCCTCCAGTGAGGGTCTGGGGGTGTGGCTCAGTGGTAAAGCCCCTGCCTAGAATCCCCCAGTGAGGGGATGGGGTGGTGTGACTCAGTGGTAGAGCCCTGTCTACAATCCCCCAGTGAGGGGCTGGGGGACGTGGCTCAGTAGTAGGGTGCTCATCCTAGATTTCAAACCCAGAAAAGCAACAATGAAGTGAACTTGCTAGGCAGCATAAGCTGTGATTCCTTCTCCCCTCTTCCTTCCAATGACGTGGATGCTGCCATGTACCTGTGCCCTACCCTCACCCAGGACAGGAGACCCTCCAGGTCAGCCACACCCTCTCTCTGCTCTCATTGTCTGGGTCACCTGCTTGTTACTCTCAGTACGATGTTAAAATCTGTAAGGGCATTTCAACCTTCTGCACAGCAGGAAATAAGCAGTTACTTTCTCTTTCTGGACAGATGACATTCAAAGAAACACACACAACGTGAGAAGAGTTTGCATCAGTGAGAAGAAACAAGGCGTGAGTTATGGGGACTGCCAAATGCGCTTCGTGCTCTGAACTCTTCATCGCCTGGAAGTTTTTCTTCTCAGTATTTTGGCTGAAAACCTTTCTGGTTACCTTCTGAGGAGAAGCAAAGGCCAATGATGATAGGTAAGGCTCATCCTTTTGTCTTCTTTTCTTTTCTTTATTTTCTCTCTCTTTTTTTTTTTGTGGAACTGAGGATGGAACTCAGGGTTTTATGCATAAGTGTTTTACTGATGAACCTCTCACTAGGGATTCTAGGCAGGTGCTCTACCACTGAGCCACACCCCAGCCCCTCACTGAGGGATTCTAGGCAGGGGCTCTACCACTGAGCCACACCCCAGCCCCTCACTGAGGGATTCTAAGCAGGGGCTCTACCATTGAGCCACACCCCAGCCCCTCACTGGGGGATTCTAGGCAGGGGCTCTACCACTGAGTCACACCTCAGCCCCTCACTGAGGGATTCTAGGCAGGGGCTCTACCACTGAGCCACACTCCAGCCCCACACAGTCACATTTCTTTCCTCCCCCTTTTCCCCTTTTCCTTTCTCCACAGTGTTTTTGAGACAGTCTCAATGTAAACCAAGGTTGACCTACAACCTTCCTGTCTCGGCCTCCCAACCTCTGGGATTAAAGGTGTGAACCATCATGTTTGGCTCTCAGAGCTTAACAATCAGGAGGGGCAGTCTGAGTCTGTGGCAGAGTCAGGAAGCGTCTTCACTAGCATGTGGGGTTTCTGGGTAAAGGGGTCATATGTGTACCCCTCTGCAGAGATATAAGGAGATCTTCTGGTTTCCATACTGAACCCTAATCCCTAATGTTCAGGAAAAGCTGGAGGAGGTGACTGTGTCCAGCCCTGTGGTCAGATTGTGTAGACATTTAGTATATAGACATTTCCATCTATTGGGTGGAAAAAGAACACAGTACCTAGAAGGGGCTGAAAATACCCCATGTCACCAGGTATGTCACGTTTGAGGTGACAGCTGCTTGGGCCACCCAGGTCCACGGTCCCGGTGGGCAGTGTGGAGAGGCTCCTGCCACTCTGGACTCTGTGGTCCACAGAGGGACAGCCCCTGTGAAGGAGTCAAAACAGAAGGGTGGGGATGGGAGACGTTAGGGCCAGGAGAGGCAGAGGGTGGGTTCCAGATCCAAGTCCACTCCTGACTCTTGAATCTTCTGGAACTTTCCCTTTTCCATATCCCAGAACTTCGGGCTGAAGATGCCTCACAGCTGTCCATACTGCTTCTTCCCATGCTTGCTCATACTGGGGCTTCCCAGGCAAGTCCTCGGGGTTTGGACTGCTCCCCTTGGCTTGGTCTGGGCCCTGGGAGCCTCACTGCATATACTGAGCCCACGCTCACCACCGCTCACATCCCCTCAGGACTGGAAGAGCCACTGGTGTCCTTGGCAACTCAGGTTTTAGTGTCTGCACCACGGTTTCCACTTCTTGATGAGAAGCCCACACCTGACACCTGCTCTGGACAGGACCCAGAGCACAGGGCAGCCCTGTATGTGACCAGTGCCGAGCTGAGCCTAGAGGCCAAAATCCCGGTGCAGAAGAGGCTGCCTGGGAATGGGACAATGCTCTGCCCACTAGGCTCAGAAGCCAAGTCTGAGCGAGCAGCCAGGTCCCATATTACAGGAAACCTGGAAGGTTCCTGAGTGAGGGGCGGTTCTCTAGGATTCTGAGGAAAAACACACCCAACAAGAAGTACCTACATGGAAAGGAAGGAATGAGAAAGGGGAGGAGGGGGAGGGGGTGAGGGCGGGGAAAGAAGAGAAACAGGAGAAAGGAGAGAGGGATTTTAAGGAGTTTGTCAGGTGATGAGAGCTTACACAGGGCTCTCTGACAGCAGAGAAGAGGCTCCAGCCAAAAGCTGTTTGAAGGCAGAATTCCTTCTTTGATAACGGGCATTTTTCTTTTCGAGGCCTTCCACTGATTGGGTAAGGCCCACCCACACTACTAGGCAGGTCTTTGCAATTCAACCTGGATCAGGAGATTTTTTTTTCTCTTTTTTCTTTGAGACAGGGTTTCTCTGTGTAGCTTTGCTCCTTTCCTGGAACTCACTCTGTAGCCCCAGGAGATGTTTTTATGGGTCTGCAGAGTGTCCTAAGGATAGGGCAGGAGCAGACTAGATCTTGGCAGCAGGGGTGGGGCAGGGTAGGGCGGGGATCTTTGGGTTTTTGAAGGACAGTGTTGGAGTCTGATGTCCTTAGGGAGGGGCTTTGTCTTGCCTTTGCTGGACGGGATCAATGCCTAGTACATACTCTAGGGCCTCAATAAATGCCTGTGGTAAGGCTGATGCTAACAGGCTGTGCTGGTACCAGAGGTGGGAGGGGAGCTGAGACAGGAACTAGGGTTCTGGCCGGAGTCACCAACTCTTCCCAAGTGGTTCTCTAGTGTAGCTCTGTGGCCTGGAAGGACCTGCGTGTCTGAGTGACAGGTACCAGTTGAGTGGTCAAGTGGATGGGGCAGCCCAAAGCAGAAGGATCTGCTGCCACTCATGGCTCAGTGGCTATGAAGTCCTGCCTCTCCTTGACACAGACACCCCTAGATGGCTGTATTCTGCAGCCATCTGTGGCACACCAGGCTGGGGTCCTGTTCCCGTGGCAGCAGCCTTGTTGTGGACACTTCCTGTGGCTCTCTTCCCACTAGTCCAGGTCACTCTGACCCTGAGGTCTCTGCTGGCCCAGGGGTGAGGGTTGAACTGCTCCCAGGGACCTCTGACTAGCTCAGGGTGAACAAGCAACTCTGCATGGGTAGACCATTAATATATGCAGATTAGATGCAAAATGAAAGACCCAAGTGCTCAGCAATTAGAGAGCAGCCTGGGCTCTAGGCACCAAATTTGGATGAAAGAAACCTCACGAAAAGGCTTTAAATCCTCACGTGTGTTCACAGGAAAATTCAATTTACTAAATTGCTAGATTACAGGGCATTGCCTGGACTGGTCGCAGTGCGTGCCCACATGGCTGCATGCTGCGGTGGGTGGGGGTAGGGGGGTTCCGGCTAGTGGAGCTGTTTCCGACACAGATGTCAGCTGTCCCTGGACCCTGAAGTTGGCTCTGTGGTTGGCCCGAGCACTCTGGGAGGTGGGATTCAGAGCAGTCATTCCCAGGTGGCCCAGCCGCAACTGTCCACGCAGTGGTGTCCATCCTCCAACCTGGAGCCTCTCTTCTGTGGGTTGATGTCCTCCGGGTGTCCTGACCCTAGTGAGTTCAGTCAGGTGACGGGTGGTCATTCTTCACTTTCTGAATTACCCAAGACTCGGTAACGGCTAAAACACAGTTCAGTTTGCTGTTGGTCCTAAAGGCTGCAAGCCCAAGAGCATTGCTGGCACCGGGCAGAGCACGCAGGGGGCAGGAGCTTGCAAACCTAGGTTTCTTTTCCCTCTTCCTAACTCCAGCTCCTTTTCTTCTTCTTGCAGTTCTAAGGATTGAACCCTGGGACTCGTACAAGCCCATGAGGCACTCTACTACTGAGTCATGCTCACGGCCTCTTGCTGGTGGATTCCACTCAAGCGCTCTACCGATGAGCCGTGCCTCAGTTCATTTTTTTCTGTTTTTACTAAGGCCCTAATCCTATCTAGGAATGGGGCTAGCCTCAAGACCTCACCAAACTCTAATTCCCTCCCCAGTACCATCATTGTGTGACTCTGGTGATTAAGTTGGGGAACACATGAATCCATAGCAGAGGGTACAATAATCTGTAAGTCTGGACTCATCCCAGGACATGGCTAAGGAAAGTGGTCTGGAGAGTTCCTTCTTAATTATTGGAGGCAGGGTCTTGCTGTGTAGCCCAGGCTGGCCTTAAACTCATGATCTTCTTGCTTCAGCCTCTGGAGTGTTGAGAATAACAGGGCATCAGGCCTGGGTACCTGGGTATGAGTCACACGGTTTAGTGAGGCATCAGTATATCAGAAAGGGAGAAAGAGTGTGAGGGACTGTAAGGTGGGTGGAAGAGACAGATGGGAGTCTGTGTGACCTTGAGCTCAAGGTTTCTGTGCCCTCATCAATACAATGAGCTAAGGCACTCATTTGTACAAGTCCACAAAGGTGCAGGTGGCACGGGGCATTTGCAGCAGCCAGTTCCTGGTGTGGGGATGCCCTGGTCCCTTTCCTGGGCACGGTTACTGCCGTGGTGCAGGGCTCTGGGAGGACCAGCAGAGGAAGGAAGCAGGAATCTCCCTGTCTCTGACTGATGGGCACTGGCCTGACGGATCTGGCTGCTGCTTGTTTTGTTTAGCGATTCTGTTCTCTGCCTCTGTGATTAGGATTCTGGATTCAACTGGGTAGTTCCCTGTCAGCTCAGCCTGGGCTGTGAATTCCCTCGGAACTGTCAAAGACTGGCCTGTAAAAGCTGTCTGTCAGTCAACCAGCCAGCCGCTTGGCTGGTCTGTGAACCCAGCAGCTGCCCCACCAGACCCCACAAACAGCCACCTGCCCATCACTTGGTAGGGGAAGGAAGCCATAAACATATCACTCCTCCAGATGCCCCGCCCAGCTACAGGGAGAGGCCCTGAATGCCAGCTTCGAAGCGCTTCTTTGTCTATAGTATGTAGGTGGTTCCCACTGTGTCTGGGGTATGTGTGGGGTCACAGCACACACATAGTCACCGTACTTCAGTTTGTGTACTGATGAGATTCCATTCACATGTCTTATGGTCCAATATCATGCATGGCAAAGAGGTGTGCCACACTGTACATGGGTTCTCCACACAGTGAGCTTTCTGCGATGTGATGTGGCATGTGCAGGGTAGGGGGCACCTGAGTTCACATCCCTGGTCTCAGAGTCTACACACATGGCTTAGCACAAGGTGTGCCCTGTCTATCCTTCAGGTGCTCTTGAATGCCCACCTGGAAGACAGGTGGGAGCTGGTGAATGGTGTAGGAGGCAAGCAGAACAAACTTCATGACACCCACGGGGGACACCACGTGGCCCCTGGAGCGCCTATTTCTGCCTCCCACACTGGCAGCCCCTCAGACAGCTGGCCCTCTGGCCACCCCATCAGAGTGCCGTGCTAGTCACCACCATGTGCTCACCCACTCAACATGGACTGAGTACCTAGACGGGCCAGGCTGTGCGCTGCCATTGGTGACGGTGTCTTAGTTAGGAAAGGGACAGTTGGGTCAAACTCATGGAGTCTTCAGCCCAGTTATAGGAGGGAAGGCAGGAATAAGTGACTCTACATGTGCTTGTAGGACCGGAGGCTGCAGCAGGGAGGGCCGGCCGGCCAAGAAGAGGGGACGGCAGCTGGCATCTGAAGGAAATGAATGTGGACATTCCTGGCAGAGCTCAGCGGCTCTGTCTCATGAGAGCCAGGGTCAGGGGTGAAGGGAGCCGGGCTCAGAGGTGAAGGGAGCCGGGCTCAGGGGTGAAGGGAGCCGGGCTCAGGGGTGAAGGGAGCCGGGTTCACAGGGTGAAGGGAGCCAGGCTCAGGGGTGAAGGGAGCCGGGCTCAGGGGTGAAGGGAGCCGGGCTCAGGGGTGAAGGGAGCCGGGTTCACAGGGTGAAGGGAGCCGGGCTCAGGGGTGAAGGGAGCCGGGCTCAGGGGTGAAGGGAGCCAGACTCAGGGGTGAAGGGAGCCGGGCTCAGGGGTGAAGGGAGCCGGGCTCAGGGGTGAAGGGAGCCGGGCTCAGGGGTGAAGGGAGCCGGGCTCAGGGGTGAAGGGAGGGATGCAGAGACTGAAGGGTGTCGAGGAAAGGCAGGACTGAAAAGATTGGAAGGGTCCAGCAAGCAAAGGGCTTCACAGTCCTAAAGGCACCAGACTCTATCCCCCAGGGTTCAAATCTCAGCTCTGGGCTGGTTGTGAACTCAAGGATCACTGTGTGATGAGAGTGAAAACAGAACAGCAAGTTCCCCCAGGCAAAGCTGCCCTGACCAGGAGAGGCACCCGAGGCCTGGCCCAAAGGATAGTAAAAGAAAGTGGGGTTCCTCATCCTCATGCCTTAAATACCTTTCTGCTTCCTGCCATCACTTCCTGGGATTAAAGGCTCTTGTTACCATGCCTGGCTGTTTCCAGTGTGGCTTTGAACTCACAGAGATCCAGACAGATCTCTGCCTCTGGAATGCTAGGATTAAAGGTGTATGTGCCACCATTAAAAAAAAAAAAAAAAAAAAGGAAAGAAAAGAAAAAGAAAAAAGGAAGTGGGGAAGGAGGGGTTGAGGGGGCCAACATTTAAAAACTTCCTTCCGTGGAGGAAGGCCATCCTGGGCTGGCCGAAGCTGGCTCCGAGTCACATGGGTACCAGCAGGACATGGGGGTTGGCCGGGCGTGGAGAGAGGCAGCTTCTGGTTTCTGGCTTGAGTGTTAAATTGGACTCTGGTGTGTTTTTGTTGAGAGGGAACAAGTCCCACTAGAGTTTGGGGTGCTTATGGGCTTCCCAAGTGTAAGGGCAGGAAGCGTGGGGAAGGAGGGGATGAGCTGGGGCCGGATAGGCATTCATGTCCAGGAGCCCATTTCTCGATGGTGCTCTGGTGTGTGTGTGTGTGTGTGTGTGTGTGTGTGTGTGTGTGTGTGTGTAAAACTAGCTCTTACCAGAGTGACAGGAGAGTCAAGAAAACAGGATGGAGGTGCTGGGCCTGGGAATCATAGCTGCACGGGGCTGTGCCCAGTGGATCCAATGGAATGATGGAGCTGGGTGTGACGTCACACACCTATCATCTTAGTACTTGGGAAGTGGGGGCAGGGCAATGGGATAATCTCAGCTACAAAGTGAGTTCTGGGGCCAGCTCCATGAGACTGTGTGAAAGAACCCAAACTAAAAATCAAACCAAGTAGGGTGAATGTGACTGCGTATAGAACAGGGTACCTGGTGACTGTTCTATCATCTCAGCAGGAAGGGCTAAGTTTGGTTTAAAAAATAGTGAACCCTTACTATAGAGTCCCAGGGAATAAAAACAAGGGGATCGCCTAGGAACTGGAGCCTGAGAGGGCTCCATGCAGAGGCTGCACAGTGACCCCGGCATCGGCTGGCCCAGACCGTGTTGGCCACTCAAGGACAGGTGTGTTCACTGTCTCCCTTACTGGCCTTCAGAGGCAGTCAGTGGGGCAGCCTCATTACTGTAGTGGCCTGACCGGAAGATAATGATCTTTCCAGCTCTGGCTGGCCTCTGGATGTGTCGTTCTGGTGGCAGCGTCAATTACTGAGCTGGCCTGTGGCTGTCAGACCTGTCACAGCTGCTGTCTGTGATACCTGAAGAGCCACAAAAGCAAATCCATCTTAGTGCATGCTTCTTTAAAGTGGGCCTCATCCCTTACAGGCCACTCTGTCCTGAGGGAGGCACCCCACCCCATGCCACTCTCAGAATCACCCGGGGCCTTTCCAGGGGCTCAGGGGTGGGTGCTCTGATCCTCAGTGGCTGTGTACTGGTGGCCAACACTGAGCACTGCTTTGTCCAGAGGTGTCCCCGAGTCTCCCCGTCCTGACTCCAGCAGGATGGGTAGGCAGCTACACTACCAGGGCCCTCCCATGCGTCCAGCATTTGAACACTGGAACCTCTGTCTTCCGGAGGTCATGCTGGTGCCCAGTGACAGACTGGATTGCTAAGACAAGGCCAAGAGGTCCCCGAACCACTCCAGGGGGAGGCAGGGAGGGATGAGCATAGCTGTTCCCTGCTAATGGCTACAGTTCACATTTGGAAAGGAAATGCCTTTGACTTGGAGTCAGGTGCGGCCAAGGACTGCAGCAAGAGTCAGCCAGGAGGCCTCTGGTCTGAATGTGTAGGAGAGCAGGTAAGACCTCAGAATACAGATCTGAACACTGGGCTTGGCAGCGGCTGCCTATGGAGATACCACCTTCCCTGTGTGTCTGGCTAGAGCCCACCTCTGTTTTTGTGACGGCCAACATTTGCTCTGCCCAGCCCAGCTCACTGTATGCGGTTCCCTGAAGTTGTCTCCCTGGAAACCTCATCCAGCCTGTGAGATAAGTGAACCAGGCATCTGGCCCCAGACCATCCCAGGCAGCAAAGAGCAGCCATGTCACCAGCGGGGCTAAGCGCTCTACACACCCGGCGTTCACGTTTAGCCCCACAGGCCCCATGCACTGTTGGACCTGGGCCAAGACAGTTGACTGTTCCTCGGGCCCAGACTACAAGGCTAAGAAAGTAAGGAACGGGTTTCTAAGGGTTACATACTCAGAGGTCATTCTTGGGGCGCCTCAGAAGCAGCCTGATGTGAGTGAGGGAAGAGGGAGGTGGAAATGGATTAGGATTGACGTCATGGTGTGGATGGGAAATGACAGGTCATGAACTCAGGAGGAGAGGAGTCGGGAGGGGAGATTTTGTTGAATAATGGAAGGCTTGGTGAGTCAGGGCGAGCATGAGGAGGGGGAGGGGAGCCTCCAACAAACAGTCCGATCCTACACAGAGCAAATTCTGTCAGGGATGAAGGAATCAGTAACCCTGAAGACTGATGTTGGGTTACCCCACACCTGGATGCAGATCTGAATACTGCCTGAATGCAGAACTCTTTATCTATAAACAGTAGAGGCTGGGTATAATAGTACCCATTATCCAGTTTAGGACTGTACACCCCGGCTTGATTTCATTCTTCTATTTTATCCTCTCTCTGTCTCTCTGTCTCTCTCCCTACCTACCTATCCATCCATCCATCCATCTATCTATCGTCTATCTATTTTTTGGGGGTCAGACTCGCTCTGTAGCCCAGGCTACCTTCAAACTTATGGACAGCCTCTTGAATGCTAGAATTACAGACATGAGCCACCACGCCCATCTCCCACCTCAGCTTTGGAGGCAGCAGAGAAACCACACAAATCCAGCCCTGTGATACCCAGCACCATCGTCACATGTCACCCTCGTTAGCACTGACCCAGCACAAGAACAATAGACTGTCATCCAGAACGTTCACACTTAGAATCTGGCAGTCTTCTCAGGAACGCCCTCAACGAAGATGCTCCCAGCTCTATCCCCAGTTCCATGTGGGGAGGCAGGATGTGCAGGGACCTTGATTCCAGTGTCGGGCTGGGTTGGGGTAATGGGGCAACTGAATGTTCCTCCCACAGCTCAGCCTTTCTGTGCCTTGAATGCACTGGGGCTGGACATTTAGACCTGGCAAATAGCACTTGGTCGTCATGTAATGACCACCCACAGGGTGGCTGAGGTCACTATGAAGAGACACTTCAAGATAATCTGAGCTCTTCCCCTGGCTCCTGTGAAATCCATCCATCACAGCTGCTCTAAGGATGAAGTGACAGGCACAGAGGTGGTCCCTCCTGGCTGTGTTTCTGGAGAAAGGAAGACCCTAGAGAAGCTCACCAAGCAGATATCTGGGGTCCTTCTTTGTGGTCGGGACACATGCCACTCAAGGAAACAAAAGTGGCTAGGGTGTGTCTTTGGCCTTCCACACCTGGGGATGGTGAGGGTTGAGGAGGGGGTGGGTGGGCCATCCGCTCAAGAATTAATGACTTTTGAGCTGCTTTGCCCATCGAGACACCTTCTGCAGGATTAAACGTCATTCCTTCTAATGACTTGATTTATATCCAAAGGTTTACTGCTCCAAACAAAATATTGGAACGATGGCAATAAATCACACCAAGGATGCTTCCAGCTGCGACTAGCGTGTTTGCTGCTTGTTTGGGAGCAGACTGGGGTACTGAGGGTGGGAGTGGGGCTGCTGGGTAGCAATGTGCATGAGTCACAGGGTGACCACCGGACACCGTTGGTATCAGGTAGCAGCTAGTTTGGCTGGGGCACCAGAGGGCTTCTGATGCTTGAGTCTTTGGGGAGAAAGGATTTCAGAAAAGGATTTAGAGAAGCCAGAAATCCCCTGAGCTCCAAGGAGTAGCTTGTAGTGATGGATGGTCGATGATGGCATCCTGAGCCATATGCCCTACTGTATCCCTGAGTGAGAGATGCAGAGACGGGCCAGGCTAGATGGCTCTGCAGGGCTCAGCGATCTGGGAGAGTGACAGGCTGCAGACAGGGTGGCCCTAGGCTGACTCCTGTCTCAAATGATGGGCAGAAAACGCTCCTTGGAAACTAGGCCCTTGACCTGCAGAGTAAGAGCTCCGAGGAGCCAAGGTCAACTTCAAGGTTCACTTCGTGACAGCTCTGGAGAGAATCCAGCAGTCTCTGGCCAGAAGTCTGGGAGAGTATGTACCTCCTCATGGGTAGAACTAATCCTCATCCTGGCGGCAAGATAGAGGGAAAGTGGACGGGAGGGAGGAACAATTGGGGTCCAGTTACAGGCTAAAACTGACTCAGCCATGCACAGCACAGCTGCTGGATTTATCCTTGGAAGACTCCCATGGCCTAGAATATCACAGCAAGGTCAGGGTGCCCATAAGAGGACCCAGTCCAGGATGACCCAGGGGTGTCGGGCACTGGGGACAGTGATCCATTACAAGGCGTGTGTGTTAGGATATGAATCTGAAATGTCTCACACAGGCTCATGTTTGTGGTACTTGTTCCTGAGCAGGTAATGCTATATTTTGCAGGCTTTAGGGAGTTAGGTCATGGCTGGCAGATGCAGACCAGGAGGGGTAGGCTTTTGGATGTTATAACGCCCTGGTTCTGACCTGTTTCCTGTTTCCTGGTCTCCCATGATGTGAACAGCCTCACACGCCTGCTGCCATAGACGGTTGCTGTGCCTTTCCTCTAGATGGAGTGAAGTCTCCCGGACTGTGAACTCAAGGCAATCTTTCCTCTTTTGTTTCTGGGTAGTATTTGTCAGAAAATACAGTGAGGTGCTGGCACTGGATCGGGGGCACTTCACCAGGAGGTGCTGAGGAGCTCAGGTTGCCCATGTCAGACGCAGGGAAGCACAGATAATGGGGAGAAGCCCATGACAGCATGTTGATGGCAGGTTGGATGGTGAGGATGGTACATGGAGGCACATGGGGGTGTGTGTGCATGTGTGTGTGTGTGTGTGTGTGTGTGTGTGTGTGTGTGTGTGTGTGTAGTGACAGTGTGTGCATGGTATATTGATGGCGATGGTGAGGGATGGAGATGGATGGCGGGTAGTGTTCCAAGCTTTAAGAAAAAGATTTCAGATGGAGGCTCAGCCAGGGCGGGTAGCAGAAGGCCCATAGCAGGGGCCGGCATGTGGCGCTAACTATCCAGCCACAGGCAGGCTTTGGTCTCCTTCTCCTGGCTGAAGGTACTGCCTCTGGTTGTGGTGTCCCCATAGAATTGAGTACAGGAAGCTCAACCTCCCCTCGACCTTTTCAGCCTCCAGGATGCTCAGGGCCAGCACATGGGACTTGGACGGCAGTGGTGCCTAATGAAAGGGGAGCTCGGGTCGCCACTGACCTGCGTGAGCTCTCAGTATAGAAGCCTGGCTCCTGGGAAGGACATTATTGTCCTTTTTCCTCTGCAAACAACCCCCAACGTCAGAATACAAAGCTTCCATCCATCTTTGATTAAAACAGGTAGAAAAAGGAGAGGTGCTGTTTGCTTTGTAAAGTCTGGCAAATTTTGATAATGAAACCTTCTGAACATCAAGTTCGGAAAACCTTCCTAATTCCAGGCAGATAAGGGATAATGGTAACGTATTTCAACTTCAAAAGCAAAAAATAACCTTTTATCACCGAACTTAACAATGTTGCTGGCGAAATATGTTAGGAGAATGTAAAATGTTATTTAAATGATAAAATGGGCTGTCTTGGATGGCAAGGATTTTAATTGCCACAATCAGAGTCCAAACACACTTCCTTGCCGGCCCTGACAGACACGGCTAATGACAGCATGTCCATAACGAACAGCAGTGGAGGGAAGGGGCATTCTTGGCTTCTGTCCTCTCCCTGGGGAGCCATCAGCTCGGCAGCTGTCTGGGCTCGGCCGCACTCATCAACATCGGTGCTTGGAAGTATGAATCGCCTCAGATATTAATATTAATCAGCCATCACATTAATATTAATCAGTTAATATATATTTCCCATGACAACAAGAGATGAAGGAATCTTATTATGTGGTGGGTCAGGGGACACAGACTACCTAAGCGTGTTTCCTTGGGACACACAGCACAAAGAACGCAAAACCTCTCAGGCCTGCTGTCTCTGTGGAGATGGAAGCTGGGCTCACGTGTGGGCAACACAACATACATGCAAAGTCCCAGTGGAGGTGAGTTCCTTTGCACACAGCCAGCAGTAGGCAGGTTGGAGGGACTGTGGTTAGTGTGGATGACCCCCACATCCCTTCCTCCTGGGGCTCAGGTGGCCTCTGTAGAGTATCCAAATCCTGAGCAAGTAGGAGACAGGGTGAGCAGGCATGGAATAGCTAGGCGGGAACCCTTCACTGCCTACAGCAAAGAACATTGCTCCCGCTCCCACTTACCATTCCCAGTCATGGTGGAGCGGGGAACACCAATTCTGTAGTTACTCTTTGGGGAACTGGTGTGTGCCAAGCTCTGAGCTAGGGAGAGACACGGGGTAGGGAAAACCGTGTTCGCTAGCGCTGTTGATGGTTTGCTTTACAATCCCCATTTGAAGGGCGCTGGATGTCTCACTATTGTCCACGTTGCTGGCCTGGTGGGTTGCAGAGCTGAGGTCTAGACCACGTCTGACTTGGTGCTTTGGGTTAGTCGTGAGCCACCACTGTCTGTCAGTGTCCAGGGAAGAGTGGATTGGCCACAGAGAGGATAGAATGGGAGTTTGGGGACAGGAGAGGGCCACGGTAGGTCTCTCAACATGACCCCAAAGTCACACTGTCAGAGTGAGTTCAGGGTCCTGCCCTGGGCAGCCCACAGCAGGGTCCCTGGGGGAGGCCAGCTTGTTTGGTGGGGGCAGGGTGTGGGGGACTACCTACCTGCCTGCTGGCTTACAGATTGCTTCCGCGGGCATGTGCACATCTGAGCACAATTAACATTTTAAGCACTAATTATTTTACTTGGGCGTCTAAGTCTGAGGATCCTTCAATTTCAGTTTAATTGGAGAAAAATGGTCATCAGTTATGGCACAGCAGGAGGGAGGCTCCATGCTTCCTCAGCACAGAGGGGCAGAGCTGCATCGGAGCGTGAGCAGATGGGGTTGCTTACAGCAGCCCAGCAGCTGGCTCTGGTGAGGGTGTGGTGGGTGGGGCTGGAGGACCCTGGGCACCCTGCCCATCACCATCCCTCACATCTGCTGGGGAAGGCTTGCTGGCCAAGTTAATGACTTGCTGTTTTGTCTTTTCCGTCTTGTTCCATTTTCAGTAAGGCATCTGTTATAAAAAGAGCCAACGCAAGAGGAAATGGGATCCTTATTAAAGGAGAGTTCACAACTTCATCGCATCCCCTGGAACTCGATAGTAATCTGGGCTCATAATGAAATCCTCAGGCACTCCCCACTTGGCTGGCAGAGTATGCAGGTGCCAGCCTGGAGGAGGGGGCCCTGTTTAAGGGGCATCAAGCACCCTGGGCTCTAGCCCATTCCCTCTAGTGTCTCTCCCCTATCTTGATTCATAGGGTCTCCTGGGAGAACCCCAAGGCTTTGGTGAACACAATTATGGAACATTTTGATTTCTGCCAAACTTGGTCCTTTCTAGAGAGAGACTCAAGCTGACCCACTGGCGAGGATGCTAAGGTGGCCCCCAGTGGCTTGGCTGCTGGTGGGTGTGAAATAGCCTGGCCTGCAGCCTGAGGGTGGGCAGTGCAGATCTGGGGGCCTGGGACCCAGGGAAGGGCTCGCCTGTATGGCTCCTCTTTGGGTCTGGCCCCTGTGGTCCTGGGGAGGGGTGTGACCTGATGAGAGAAGAACAGAAAAGATGGCAGTTCATCTCAGTGAACACCGTCACTGGGAAAGGGGATTTTGAACCCCAGAGAAACTGAACTCAGCTATAAACCTATTAAGGCAAGAGGTAGGCCATGCCCAAAAACACATCCTCCCATTCCTAGTGGCTGTCTGTCAGCCACACCCTCAGTGACCCTCATCCTCCTACTCTCCCCAACTCTTTCAAATTTCCAGATCTTTCCTTGTTGGAGAGAGCGCCCCTGCTTTCCCAGGGTCCCCTCAGCCCTAAGCCCTCTGGCTGGTCTTTGAGCCTCTCAGTCCCCAAGCGTACCACCTCCCTGAACCGGCCCTCTCAAAGCTCCCGTCTTTACAGAGCACTTCGTCCCTTGCAGAACTCAGGTCCTGCAGTTCATGGACAGGTTAAAGGGCTTTTCCACTTTTCTTCCATTTTCTGCAGCAGACTCTGTTGCGAGGCAACAGCATGCAAGAGGAAAAGGGATGCTTCCACAGCCTGCAGCAAAATCCTACCCGCGTGTGCTGTGAAAGCAACTTCAAAGCTCCCAAGGCTCCCTCGGAAGGTTTTTCAACAAGAAATATTTCATTCATGCAAGAAAAAACATGTCACATATAATATTGATACTATGGAGACTAACAGCCAGAGTGAGGGTGTGGCTCAGTGATCGAGTCCTTGTCTAGGATGCATGAAGCCCCGGTTCCATGCCCAGCGCTACAAATAAAGAAATAACCACAGCAACACAAACACCCAAGGATTCACCACCGGACAGAAGATGCTAAAACCTACCAACGCCTATGCAGTTCCTTCGGTGTCCTCTTGGAGGGACACCTGCCAGTACTACTTCCCTTTTATTTTCCCAAGACAAGGTCTCATGTATCCCAGGCTATCCTCAAGCTTGCTGTGTAGCTGAGGATCCTTGAACTTCTGATTCTCCTGTTTCCACCTCCTGAGTCCTGGGATTACAGGGCATGCCAGCATGCCAGGTTTGTGGGGTGCTAGGGATTGAACCTAGGGTTTTGTGTATGGCAGGCGAACACTCAACCAGCTGAGCTACATCCCCAAGGCCCCATTTCTTGCTTCCTTTCTGAGCTTATTATTTTCCATGTTATACTTCTTTTTTTTTTTTTTGAGTTGAGGATCGAACCCAGGACCTTGCTCTACCACTGAGCTAAATCCCCAACACCATGTTATACTTCTCAGCAGCTGAAAAATAGTAATTTTTTTTAACATGGAAACCTTAGAATTGGATTCAGTAGAAATATTTACACCACAGAAATTGGCAAACACTACAAACAGCAGGCTTTGTTTCTCCCCCACCCCCACCCCATAGAAGGGGTTTACCAGCATGTGAACAGTGTCAGGCGATTTCCAAGGGGAAGTGTCGCCAGCTGCTGTCTAAGGAGGTCAAATCTGTGATTATGGATACAGCTGTGAACACCTCAGCGTCTAGCCACGCTCCTGGTGGTGGGGGATGGGCGCACACCCCTGTTAAAGTCGACCTGGATAAAGTTCCTGAAGCTTCTAGTAACATAAGTTATAGCCAGGTCCAGATTGGAAGGGACCCCCACAAATCTGCCCGCCCACTCATTTTTTATTCGATGGCTTGCAGTATTTACAGACCATTCCTTGGAGTCAAACACATGCTTACCAGAACTCTTCCTACCCTGAAATTATTTATGACTTGGCATTCAGGGTGGAAAAGCAATTTTCTCAAAATGTCTGATGTCATGATATATAGTCCGTTTGACATGCATGTGCCCAAACAGATTGCTGTGTTTACCTGTCTCTCAGAGACTAGGACCCTGAATTAAAAAAGGAGGATGAATGTAGCTCAGTGGACACAGCCAAAGAAAACGTGTGGAGCCCTTGATAGAATAGCGAAAGGCACCCGTCATTTGCCGGGACTGTTTCCTTGGAGTTTCTTGGGAGCTATGTGATGCTGGAGTAGAGTGACATTTGTGATTCTGGTCCACGGAGCCCACCTACTCTTCCTGCCTGGACCCCACTAGGCCCAGCACTGTCCTGGTCCCTGAACACGGTGCCACTAAGAGGTCCACGACAGATGAGAGGCTCCGGGAATGGCAGCGCATCCATACAATGAACTCTTTACTGAGATGCAAGCCAGCATGGATGCTCTCACTTGCAAAGAAGTAAAGAACTCGCTAAAAGATCTTTCTGACATGGAATTCCAGAACAGGCCAAAATAATTTCTGGTGATGGGATCAGATCAACGGCTACCCTGGAGGGAGGTGGGGATCTGAGTGAGCAGAGACATGGGGGGGGGGAGGGGGATATTCTGGAGTGAGGAAAATACCATGTGTCTCCATTAAGATGGTACCTGTTTGTCAAAGCTCACTTACAATGTGTGTGTTTTCTTGTTTACATATTATATCTTAATTAAATCGACAGAAAGTGGTATGAACATATTTTAGAATGTTAAAGTGCCAGGTTGTTTTATTTTTTTTATTTTTTATGCTATTTCAGTTTTGCAGAAATCTTGCTTGTATCTCAGAACCAAATGGCAGCCCTTGGAATGCTTTCGTGAATCTGAAAAGGGAAGCGGTTCCATAACGTCAGTTACCATTCGTTTTCAGTGATCTTTGAATAAGCCAGGCAATGTAGAAACATTGCCTCCATAAAGTTTGCATTCCCAAAAAGTAATTGCCAGACAGTTCTTGTCCTTTGCAGATGGAGAGCCTGGACTGGGGCAGGCACTGGAGTCAGGGATGGGAGGCTGAGCCCAGACAAGACTGTGGCAGCCCAGCCAGGCCGCTCAAAGCTGAGTCTCCACAGAGACTGCTCTCAGCTGCAGGAAGTCACCTCACCCAAGGTCGCAACTCCCTCCCTGGGGCTGCCTGCATCCCACCGCTGATTCAAGTGGAGTTTGCCCCCCCCCCCCCCCGCCTTTCCATCAGTCAGGACACAGATTCGAAGCCATGTCAGCTCCAGAGCGCCTTGTGGGATTGGCTGACTAAATCACAGCCTGCATCGTGCCTCCTTCAATTCCTGCTGCCTTCTCTACCCCATAGGACTGTGCTCCAAGGTCACTCCCACCTCCATCTTCCTGCTCTGCCTGCCTGGCACACTTTCTAATGTCCTCGGGGTCCTCCCTCAGCACATGCTAAGATGAAAGGTAGAAGGGTTGATTTCCCACCAACCAGCCAGCAAGCAGGACTGCACCAGGTAAGCACGGGCAGCCTGCTGCCTGTGGTAGGAAGACACACTAATGCAGCTGTTAAAAAGGTGTACTGATGGTGAATGAAGCGTGCACACCAGTGGAAGGAAATACTCTGGTGTGTACAAAAGTATGTCCAAAAGTTAAAGAGTGTGGGGCCCATGGTAACTTGGGAACATTGAGTTGGCTACCGACTGCCTCTCTGGAAGCCTATAGAGAAATTTTCAACTGGGCTCAGTGGTAGAGCCCCTGCCTAGAATCCCCAGTGAGGGGCTGGGGTGTGGCTCAGTGGTAGAGCCCCTGCCTAGAGTCCCCCAGTGAGGGGCTGGGGATGTGGCTCAGTGGTAGAGCCCCTGCCTAGAGTCTCCCAGTGAGGGGCTGGGGGTGTGGCTCAGTGGTGGAGCAACTGCCTAGAACCCCCCCAGTGAGGGGCTGGGGTGTGGCTCAGTGGTAGAGCCCCTGCCTAGAATCCCCCAGTGAGGGGCTGGGGGTGTGGCTCAGTGGTAGAACCCTGCCTAGAACCCCTCAGTGAGGGATTGGGAGTGTGACTCAGTGGTAGAGCCCCTGCCTAGAATACCTCAGTGAGGGATGGTAATGCTCAGCAGCAGAGCACTTGTGGACTAATACTTAGGAGAGGAAGAGGGAGAGAACGAGAAACAACTAAAGATAGAGACAGAGTAGGGGGAGAGAGAGAAGGTGGGAGACAGAGAGGGAAGAGAGAGAGAGAGAGAGAGAGAGAGAGAGAGAGAGAGAGAGAGAGAGAGAGAACTAGCTAGCATGCTTCCTAAAACTTATTCTAAGTTAGGTCCAGCACCTGACTAATAAGGAATGAGACCCAGAAAAATGAACTGGGACATCAGGACTGAGACTAGGACAAGTTACCAGACTTTCCAGAGTCCTCTGGGCTTCAGAAGCTTCCCAGCCTCCTGTAGTACAGGCTTATAGTCACAGGTCTCTGCTGGACAAGAACAAGTGTCCTCCTTAAGGTCTGCCCACACACACCCCCAGAACCAGCAGCTGCACCCTCACTGGGGAATTGCTGGGTTTGCTAAGGAAGTAAGAAATGATGCCCCAAGAGAGGAGAGAGATCCAGAAAACAGGCACGTCAGGAACCGTGAGAGTCGGACTTACTGCGGAGGGTGCTCAGTGGGAGAACAGACCGTGAAGCTGGCTATGGAAGAACGATTTACAGAGGAGCACTCTCTTGGGAGACGGGCTTTAAGCATGTGGAACGGATCCCAGGAAAGATGCTACCAGGGTGGTTGTAAAAAGCATGAGGAAAGCAAGCCAGCAGTGATGATCCAACTGCTGTTACAGATGGCAGCCGAAGAGCAGAGGACTGCCAGAGATGACCTTTTCACATTGGGACATGCCACAGACTGTGCTGAGTGTGTTTGTGGGAGACCTGGCAGTATCCTCCTTTTAGTGAAGTGCTAGCATCTAAGACAGGTTTGAGGATGAAAGTCAAAGATGCCATTAGAGACTCGGACCCCTGACTGATGGGAAGGACAGGGTTCTGGAACAATCAAAGTCAAACGGTGATGCGTGGCCATGATAACCAAAGTGCACGCTCATCCTAATGTCAGCCCTGGGGACTCACCTACAGATGGGTAATAGAACATGGCATTTCCAAGGATAAGAGAGACAGGTAACCAACAGAGACGGTATTGTCAATATACACACTGAAAAGAAATCAAGGAGGGATGCCAGGAGGCAGAGAGCAGACTTCCTGATAAGAAGGCACAAGCCGTGTCCCAGATCCAGAACTCAGCTATCAAGACAGAGACAGAGAGACAGAGACAGAGACAGAGAGACAGAGACAGAGAGAGCAGATCCCCAACAGGACAGAGAGACAGAGACAGAGAGACAGAGACAGAGAGAGCAGATCCCCAACAGGACAGAGACAGAGAGACAGAGAGAGACAGAGAGAGCAGATCCCCAACATCATGGAAATGCGCACAGTGATACCTCCCCAATCCCTCCCCAGGGACCTGCTGTCACATTTGGGGTACCTGTACACTGGAGAAAAGGGGACATTCAATCATTCCTAGACTTTTGGTCCAAATTGAGATTTATACCTGGTTATTTGGCCCCTGGGAGCCCTTGGCTGAGCAGGTGATAAGTGGTACATGTCTGGCTCATGATGGACTCATGGTGGTCACTTCTCCTCTGTCCCTGGAGGTACAATCACAATGGATGTCTGTGATAACCAGCAGAGCCTCCATGCCCTTGGCATGAGAGTACATCATAGAAGGGAATGTATGATGAAGGCTTAGAAAGTGATCCTTTGCATTTCATTTTTAAACATACATTTATTTATTTATTTAGTGTAGACAGAAAACCTTTCTAGAGTTAATTTTTCTTTGTGTTTTGAGGCAGGGTCTGGCCCCCCTTCTTAGTTTCCCAGGTAGTAGATTACAGGCACGGGCCACCACACCTGCTCAGTTGTTACTGTTATTATTTTAATAAATCCCCTTTTGATATGGAGTCTCCCATAACCCAGGCTGGTCTCAAACTAACTATGTAGCTGAGGATGCCCTAGAACTCAATCCTTCTGCCTCTACCTTCAGAGGGTTGGATTTCAGATGTGCACTATCCAGTTTATGTGGAGCTGGGGATTGAACCCAGGGCTTTGTACATGACAGACAAGCATTGTACCCTCTGATCCACAGATCCAGCCCCTAGCCACCTCCTAATGAGCCCTCTCATCTGCAGGGTCCGCTACTGCAGAAAGCCTAACACCCCACAGGCGGATGGTCACCAAGTCTAACTCAGGAGCTGGGGACAAGCAGAGTTGACTTAGGATCATGATTGGCAGCATAAGGGGACATTCTGGCAGAGGTCAGAAACAAAGTAACTGGTAAAGAGGCAATCTACCCCAGGCTTCACAGTTACCACAGATCCCAAGGTCACAGCCCATCAACTGGAAGCTGGAGGCTGCTTTCAGGACCACGGACAGCTGCCCACGTAGCGTCTTCCAGCCCCACCTCCCCTTCAGGGTCTATCTGACCCCAGGTCCTTATCTCTGGCACAGCAGGCCTATGGAAATGGAAGATATGAAGTCTGTCCTTCCTTTGGTCATTAAGCCTCAAGCCTCGACAGTGTAGGCAGTTCCTTGTGGTCCTATTTGTTCAGAAGCCAAGATGTCCATACATCATGCTGTGCAGTGCCAATTCTGGGGGCTGATGTAAAAATAATTTGTCTCTAGGGATCTTCAGTCTCTAGTGAGGAAGACAGATGGATGGGCATGGGATAGACTCCAGGGGCCCTAGACTTATTCAAGTGGTGAGAGTGTGTGTGTGTGTGTGTGTGTGTGTGTGTGTGAGAGAGAGAGAGAGAGAGAGAGAGAGAGAGAGAGAGAGAGAGAGACAGACAGACAGACCAGAGACAGACAGACAGACAGACCAGAGACAGACAGAGACAGAGACAGAGAGACAGAGAGAGACTCCTTGCTGGGCTCTAGCCCCAGGTATATCAATCATTTGTGTATGGTTCTGATGAACAACTTAAAAGAAGGACAAGGTTTCAGAGGACTCAGCCCATGGTAAGTTGGCTCCCCACCTCTGAGCCGATGGTGGAGGGAGCCTGTGTAGTGGGGTGGTTCTTCCCCTCAGCAGGTGGAGGCCAAAGAAGAGATTAGATAAAGAGACCCGTCCTCAGAACCTGACCTCTTCCATCAAGGCCCCATTTTCTAAAGTCTCTAGTGTGTCAATATAGCGTCACCAGTTAGGAACCAGGAGTTCAACGCAAGAGTCTGGGGCTGGATGCTTCGTATTTAAGAAACAACACGGCTCTCTGGCCAGCCTAGTCTATTCAATGAGCTTCAGGCAGGGCCTGAAGAGGTCTTCTCGCCTGTAGGGATTGGGAACTTCTGCTAGGGAATCTCACGGCCCACAGTGAGGGGAGAGGGGTTCGAGGCTTGCCTGTGAGCAAGCCTGAGGTTTTCTACTCCCAAGCTCTTAAGGGTTTCTGGAAGGTACCAGCCCAGGCTCATGTTCCTGTCTAATCCCAGGTTGACTAGCAGCCACCCCAGCGAACTGTTAGTGTGTGTCCTTGTGTGTGCAGATGCATGTGGAGGTCAGAGGTCAACCTTGTGTGTGGTTTGTCAGGAAGTCTGTCGACCTTGGTGGGATCCTTCCCTTCCTTCTCTCTCTCTCTCTCTCTCTCTCTCTCTCTCTCTCTCTCTCTCTCTCCAGTGAAGCTCACCGAATAGACTAGGCTGGCCAGAGAGCCGCCTGGCTCCACCTCCCCAGGGCTGAGGTTACAAGTCCATGCCACTATGTCCAATATTTTTTAATGTGGGTTCCGGGGACCAAACTCACGTTCTCAGGCTTGTGTGGCAAGCACTTTGCCAGCTAAGTTAACACTCCAGACGAAAATACCTTATTTTACATATTTATTTATTTACTCTGTGTGTGTGTGTATGTGTGCGTACACATGTGCCACAGCACACAGTGGCGGTCAAAGGGATAACCCACAGGACTCAGTCCCCTCCTGCCACGTGATTCCTGGAGATCATAGTGGGGCTTGTCTGATTCTTCACGATGCCCTTGTTTGTCAGCTGAGACCCCACCAGAGATCTCTTTGGAGAGACATCAGAGATGAGACATCACAGATGAGACTTTATTTTCCCCTCACACCTAGCGTCAGGGAATGTCAGAAGAACCAAGGTGATTTTTAAAAGTCGGTGAACACATGTGAACTGGAGGGAATGTTCTGGGGTGCGTGGAATAAATTCTAAGTTCCCATTCAACACAAAAGTTACACTCCCCAGCTCTCCCAGCCAGGAGCACCTTTCAGGCCTCCTGCTGTGACTTGACCCACCTGAAGTTAAACAAAAGAACTGTTGTCTAATCATTCACTAACTCCAGGCACACAGGATAGAACCAGTGCAGTACGGGGTGAAGGAGCAGCAAACACTGGGTATCTGGGTCTGATCAGATCCTCGGAGAAGCAAGATCAACAGCCACTTGGCCATGATGAGAGGAAAGAAGGGAGGGAGGGAGGGAGGGAGGGAGGGAGGGAGGGAGGGAGGGAGGGAGGGAGAGGACTCTCGCTTCTGTGATTTCCAGGGGATGACTGAAGTCCAGGTGGGGCTCTAGAGTCATGGTGAAGTGTCCTACGGTAAATACTCCATCTTGTGGGAGCAGGGAGAGTCACTGGGGGCCAGAAGCGGTCATGACTGAGAGCAGGGAGAGGGAGAGGGAGAGGGAGAGGTGGGGTGCTTGGAACTAAAATGAGTCTCTAAATCTCCATGAACTTACATTTTTCTTGCTCGCTCTACCTCATTCTGTAGATGGAAAAGAAGCGATGTGTGAAGGCAACCCCACAGTTTCTCATGGTCAGTGAGTTTCTGAAGGAGGTAGAGGCTGGGGACACAGCCCCTGCTGGGAAGCCCTTCTGGAAGTCTGAGGAAATGGGACCCCAGAACCTTCAAGAATCGGGGTGATTTCCTCACTCCCCATCCTCTCTCTCCCCTCTAGCCAGGAAACAGTCTGTGCACTTGTTAAAGAACTCAGGCTCTGACTCCACAGAAGTCAAAAGAGAACTAATATCTATAGGAGAATAATCGCACAGGGGCTCCTCGCTGGATTCTGCTTCATTTAGGGTCAATTACTCTTTACTTCTAAGAGGACCGTGGCTTTGAAGCGATATGAGAACATACTTAATCCTGCCCAACCTGGGGCCATCTGTTTTGTGGCATTTTGCCAAAATCCCAGGGAAGGGGGCTGTAAATGACAGATGACTCCTGAATCCTTACATGCCTATATCTCTTCCATTTTCCTAATTAATGCAGAGATCAAATGCTGTGGAGAAACGTCCAGGCAAACATTGGCAGGGACTTCTGACCTGGCCAGTGTATGATCCCACACCTCCACAGTGAGCAGGGCATCACAGAATCCCCCAGTCAGCCCCAGGAAGTTGGAAGCAGTTGGAGTCATGGTATATTTATTTAGCATGGAGCTCTAGCTTCATGTCACTTCCTCATCAAGAATGGGGAAAAGGGTAATTGGATTTAAATGTCAAGATGTTCCAAGTGTGGGGTGGAAGACACATATCTATTTTCTTGGCTACATCTTTTTCTTTGGTTTTATGGTAATGAAAACTGCAACCACTTGTTGCTGGAAGATGGGAGCAAATGCATTCGGACTTGAAGAAAGATGCTGACGTCACAGCCAGAGGGCAGGCTATCGGACGCGGAGGGCAAGTTACAAGAGACAGGAGGAGAGTGAGAAAGCTTGGCAAGAGACTCAGCTGGCCAGAGGACATTCTGGAGAGGGACCAATGAGAGTCCAAGGGGAGGGCTGGCTAGGGATCAACCCTGGGAAGATGGCCACACTTCAGAAAGGATGCGTCAAGCTCCCCAAGAACAATTCTTTTCTGGGAACTCTGTCTTGTGGTTTTCTAAAAAAATTATTATTATTTTAAACAATTTATTTTACTTTAAAATCATGGGTATATGTGTCTGTGTGTGGGAGTGCGCACATGAGTGCAGATACCCACGGAGGCCAGAAGAGGGCACTGGATCCCCTGGAGCTGGAGTTACAAGCTGTTGTGCTGGCCACTGAACTCTGGTCCTCTGCAAGAGCAACCCATCTTCTACACTGCTGAGCCTTCATCTCTAGCCATTTTTGTAAAAAAGATTTTGAAAAAGATATTAGGGAAGTGAAATGCTCCCCACGGGCTCCTGTGTTTAAACACTTGCTCTCTAGTGGGTAGGGCTGTCTTGGAAAGTTGTGTCATCTTTGGGATTTGGGGGTATGTGGCTGCCGGAAGTGTGTATGGGTGTCACCAATGTTGGCTCCACTTCCAGTCTCACTTTCTCTCTTCCTGGTCTACTAGGATGCGCAGGGTGCCACTGTCATGGACCAAGCCATCCCAGCCCTCATGCCTTCCTTAGCATGATGGACTTAGGTCCCCTGAGCCCTGAGCCAAAATAAACTTGTCCTCTCTCAAGTTGTTTCTGCCTCATTTTTTGGACACAGGATGAAAAGTTAATGTAAAGAGCTAACAGCATGGTCGGGGACCTGTGTCCATCTTTGTTTCAGCTGTAACTATGTCCCCTTCCAGTCACCAAGGCAGTCAATGTCTAGTGCTGAGGACAGTTCTGAATGCGTAACTCAGTGGTCCCACACCCGGAGTGACAATGATGGCCCACACATTATTTCATGGGCTAAGTTCCAAAGTTTGGGGTCGGGAACTGGGGAAAGTAGCCAGGTTGCTACTTTCTGCAAGGATGGGACAAGAGTCTTGACTGGCCATTCCCAGCTGTCCCAAGTGGACAGTCACCTCACTTGGCCTGGTAGTTCTGCATACCACCTAAATGCCTTAGGGGGAATCCTTTCTCAGTGAAAGTGAGGCTGTCATCCCACAGGAGGGCAGAGCAGCAAGGAATGAGTCATAGACTGTTACCAGAACCAGCCAGGAGCCTTTCTGAACAGTCACTGGAAGTACTATTCATCTCTCTGCCATTCTGATAGGAGGGCTCAGGAATGAGGATCCTGTGTGATCCTGATGTGCAGCCATGGTGACCCTGGTGTGGTGGTCTGAAAGAGAATGACCCCCATAGGCTCATGTATTTCAACACTTGGTCCCCAGTTGGTGGAACTGTTTAGGAAGGATTAGGAGGTGTGACCTTGTTGGAAGAGGTGAGTCACTGGGAGTGGGCTTTGAAGTTTCACAGGCGCACACCATTCCCAGTTAGCTCTGTCTGTCTCCTGCATGTGGATCAGGTGTGAGCTCTCAGCTACTGCTCCAGCGCCATGCCTGCCTGTCTGCTGCCATGCTCCCCTCCATGATGGCCAGATTCCAACCCTCTGGGATGGTGAACCCCCAAATTAAATATTTTCTTTTGTAAGTTGTCTTGCTCATAGTGGTTTTTGTTTGTTTTGTTTTTGCAGGAATAGAAAGTAATTAACACATCTGGTTAGACTCAGATTGCCTATCACTCATCAATATAGTTGATTAAGTGAAGTGAAGTGCTTAGAAGTTGGGGTACAATGGGAACTATGCAGAACCAACAGTAAGTCTGGCATGCTCTACTCCTGGTTGGTTCTCCATGGCTCACTTCCCAAACCACGCCTGACCATGAAGTCTCCTCTCATCCCCTTGTCCTCCGGTGGTCCACATCTCAGCTCAGAAAAGACAACTGACATAAAGAAAACTAGTCGTTCAGCCCGGTAGTGGACATTGGGGAACAGTCCAACCTCAGCGGATTCCCGGCAGTCTCCATTTGGATGTTCTCTAAGGACAGAGGGCGTCTGGACTGTCTCTAGGCTTAGGGTCCGCAGCAGGGGAGCGATACAAAAGTGCTTGCAGTAGAGAGCTGGTGATGGACCTCCGGCCGGCCTCCTGGCGTCTGTCTTGGTCACCACGGACTGTTGCCTTTGTTGGATTGTGGTCACCTCTGGCCTCTCCCGGCAGGGAGCAGTCAAGGACACTGCCATGTGGACGAATGGTATTGCAGAAAATAAGCATCCTTAATTAGAGACACGTGGAAGAGACACTCCACTCCATTACAGGCATTGATTAGGGGATTATCATTTTCTTGACTGGTCTGAGAATGTGTGTGTGCTCTGTGTGCAGCGAGGTGGGATGTCTTAGGTGGAGGCCTACCCTCTGCCTCCTCCTCCCTCCCCATCCACACTCTCCAGCCCATTTGCTCTGTCTCTCTTCCAGCTCAGTTGCTCTTCCCGTGAGGTGTTCGAGGCCTTGTCTTCTGGAGGTGTCCATCATTCTCTGCTGTGAGCCAGGTCAGACCTCCACGGGAGGAAGGCTCTAGACAGGGACCTGTAGCTGCCCTGTCCCTCTCTCTTCCGCCCCTTCACAGCCAAGCTGTTGGCAGGAATCGTCTAACGGCTGGGATTTTCTGATCCAAAGCCAGGCCTGGTACTGCAGCTTGCCAGGAAGCGCATGCCTTTAAAAGGATGTCTCTTCTTCTCTGGGCCGGGAACTTCCCTGCCTGGAGAGTTGTGATGGGCAAGAGGGGTTAGGGACAGTCTTCAGCACGTTAAAGTGCGTCTTCACCCACAGCAGACAGCGGTGGGTGTGCTCTGGCTCAGCACCGAGCATCTTCCCATCAACCACGTGGAAGAACACTCCCGTGGGAGCTACAAGCCTGGCACCTGGGCTGTCATCACTCTTTGGCCCTCATCTCCGTTCCTCTTGAGGTGCAGCGCTGTGTCGTGCCCTGTGGGTCCAAGCCTCCATCTTCTCACGCAGATAGGAGCCTGGCCTTGGAGAGTCAGTCCATTTGATTAGCAGCCGAGGCTCACAAATGTTTCCCTCTAAGCAGGCTGTAGTGTGACCTGAGGGTCCTGGATGGGGCTCCCAAACCTGAAGTGTGACCGTCAGAGGGTGTTTGGGTTCTCAGTAACATGTTCTTTCGGCTCTGAGGCTGTGGCCATCGTGTGCACATGTCTGGTCCAGCTATGCTTGCCTGTAACTTGGCACTCAAGAATGTGAAAGAAAAGGGGGCAGAAATGTGAGGGCTGGAGTATGGGAGGGCTGCTGTGAGAGTCCTCTCTACCCGACACAGCGGCCGCACTCGTGAACACACAGCAACTCTGGCCACCGCACAAGACTGGGCCCTTCAATATTTCATCAGGGGTGTGAGAGGGTCTCACGGGTCCCCCACTCCCTGAGAAGCTACTGGCGGTTAATGGTTGCTAGGAGGGGACGAGTCATATGGCCTCTGTGTGCTTTAGTAAATAACTCTCTTTGCAAGTAAACCCTAATTAAACTCAGCAGGACACACACACTCTCACATCCACCCCCACACACTCACTCTCATACACACTCCTCACACATACCCCCCCACATAGTCTCGCACCCACACACTCACACAACCCAACCCCTCACTCACACACCCAGCCCCCACTCACACATATTCACACACACTCACACCCAACTCCCTACATACACACACACACCCAACCTCCACATTCACTCATACACACAACCCCCACACTCACACAGACCCCCCCACACCCAACCCCTCACACTCACACATGCACACACACACCACACATACTCACACAAATTCGGGAAGGGGGACTTGTTGGGAAGAAGAGGTTCATTGTGGGCGGGAGATGAATAAGACCAAAATACATTATATACGTGTATGGAATTGTCAAATAATCAATACAAGTTGATTTTAGAAAAAGAGGAGGGTGAGGAGAGGGGAGGAAGACCTGAAAGCATAAATTACAAGTGGGATTCACAGAAGGAAGACACATAAGGAGTCTAGGAGTCCGTCAGGTGGAAGCAGCAGTTCACAGCTGTGGACTGGCTTGGAGCCGTGATTTAGACAGCTCCAGCAGGCCGGGTGTTAAAGCCGCACCCCCTCCCACCCCCACCCCGGCATGTGGTGCTATTGGGAAGCTATGGGACCTTTAAGAGGCGGAGCTTAGTGGGAGAAAGCCAGGTTCTCTGGGGATGGGCCTCCAGGAGGGTCTGTCGGATCCCCAGTCTCCTCTTTCATTTTGCTTCCTGGCAACTATGAGGTGAGCAATGTGTTCAGCCACACACTGATATTCAGCCTCATCATAGGCACAGAAGCAACGGTTCTGAAAGCGACCATGGTCTGAAACCTTTTCTCATTATAAGTCGATTAGCTCTGATATTGTGCTACAGTCACGGGGAGCTGACGGACACACTTGGTAATGGGCTGTGGTACAATTAAGAACTTATCTGGACTTTGCCCCCGGGTTCCTGATAATATAGCTGCAAAAACTCCTCTAATTCCCTGCCTGATGGAATAATTCATTATGTAAATGAGGTCACCAACTATGGGGAACTCTTAGAGAGCCTCAAGACAGAGGCCAGTCACCAGAAATATCAACCACTTGAAATGGAGGGTGCCTGATGTCTGAGGAGACGATGGTGGTGACTGGGTCAATTATGTGGCCAATAAATCTGGACTATTCATAATTAAACAAAACCCATTTAAAACTCTGGAGAAGGGGAGCTGGAGAGATGGGTCAGCTCTTTGAGAGGACTCACATGGTGACTCACATCTGCCTGTAACTCCAGTTCCAAGGGATCTGACGCCCTCTTCTGGCCTCTGTGAGCACTGCACACATGCAATACACACACATACATGCAGGCAAAGCACCCATATACACAAAATAAAATAATAATTAAAAAACTCTGGACAACAAGGTTCAGGAGAGCTTCCGGGTGAACAGGCTGATGTGCCGGGAGGATCATGAGTCTGGACTCCATGGGCAAAGGACAGGACAGCTTTCTGTTCAGGACTCAACTTGCCTCTGCCCCAGGTGGATCCTTTCTATAAACTGTCGATGTCAGCCAGCACTCTCCTGAATTCTTCAGATCTTTCCAACAAATCCTGGACATGAAGTAGCCATACAAACTCCCTAGTCTGCATCAGCAGTGGGTAGCCTGGAGACCCCTCATGTGGCTGGTGTCTGAAGAAAAGCCAGTCTTATGGAGGACTCTGATCTTAACTTGTGGGGTCTGATGTTAACTTCAGGTGGCCAATGTCATGGTTTTATTGCAGCCCAGACCAGCTGGGTGGCCCAGAACACGAGCTCAGCATGAGCCACGAGCTTCCAATGGAGAACAACAATTCCTGATGTGAAGATTAGATAATAGGGCCTCCAAAGAAATGTCCTTGACCTCATCCTTACAGCAAGGGCAACTGTGAGCTGAGGGGGTGGGGGGGCAAGGGGGTGGGGAGGGCGAGGGGGTGGGGGCTGGTTTTCAGGCTTTTAAAAGAGTCCGCTGTAGTGGATCCCAGTTCAGAGCCTAACCCACAGGACAAGTGCATGCAGTGGCAGATCTGGCTGGGTGAAGGAGACACTCTGCTGTAGAGAGCCTCTCGTTCCCACACCTCGGTCTCAACACCCACAAGGCTATGGCAGCCTCCCACGCTGGGTCTGTACAACCAGCAGGTATATATTAGTACTTCTCACATAGCTGTGACAAAACACCCTAGGAGAAGCAACTTAAGGTTGGAAAGGTTTTGTCTGGGCTCACAGTGACTCAGTATATTGAGGAAGGTGTGAGGGAGGACTCGGCAGCAGGAGTGAGCGCCAGAGACTATTCACAGCATGGTGGATCAGGAAACAGAAAGCTAGACCAGAATTTCAGGTGGCCTGCCCCCTTTGACAGACCTCTGCCACTCATGTGTCAAAACCATGCCAGACGTTGGTGGCCAAGGGTTGAAATACAAAAGCTAGTGAGGATGTTTCTCATTCAAACCATAACAGAGCAAACTAGAGTATCTAGCCCCCCAACCCACCCTGAGAGCCTTTAGAGAACTTGAAACTTGTCTGTAAGTACCATACTCCAAAGTCTAACATGGAGCGATGACGTCTGACAGAGGAGAGAGGTCATGCATCTGCTTGTCCTCACACTGACTGTGGTCCTCACAGTCTCTTCTCTGATGCTCACTGTGCCATCTGAAGTAGGTTCTGTTACAGACGGCCCCCACTTAACGGTAGTTCATGGACGATTTTTTTTTTTTCGAGACAAGGTTTCTCTGTGTAGTTTTAGTGCCTGTATTGCGCTGTAGACCAGGCTGGCCTCCAACTCACAGAGATCCACCTAGTTCTGCCTCCTGAGTGCTGGGATTAAAGGCGTGTGCCACCACCGCCTGGCATCATGGACAATTTTTTAACTTCAAAATATTTATTATTTATTTTTAATCATATGAATGCACATGTGTCCCGTGTATATGCACGTGTGAGTACAGGACTCCTAGAGGCCAGAAGAGGACATCAAACCCCCTGGAACTGGCGTTACAGGAGGCTGTGGGCTGCCTGACATGAGCGTTAGGAACCAAACGCAGTCCCGTGCAATAGCAACGCCTGCTCCCAACTGCCGAGCCTTCTCTCCAGCCCCTTCAACTTCATGAAGGAAAGGAAGCAATGGCTGCTCTATGAAGTTCGAATTACTTGTGCCGGGCAGTGGTAGCAACCTACAGATTTGGCCACATGGTCACTGAGGGGCGTAAGTGGCCCTCCATGCAAGCTGTGCTCCTAGGCTAGCATGCTTGGTAGGCTGGGGTGCACTGCACGTAACTGTAAATTAAGATTACTTCATATACGCAATGGGGTGGTATTCAGCCATAAAAAAATACCATGTAGCTTTTTAAAAATTGGATAGAACTGGGGGCAATTTTGGTAATACAAACTAAACTCAGACAAAAATCATATTTTCTCTCATGTGCAGAACCAAGGCACAGATATCTTAACATTTCAGAAAGCTGGAGATGAAGATGTACTAAATGTATCCAATAAGGTCATAAGGTCATTCTCTCTCTCTCTCTCTCTCTCTCTCTCTCTCTCTCTCTCTCTCTCTCTCTCTCTCTCTCACACACACACACACACACACACACACACACACACACACACACACACACACAAAATAAAACAAAAACAAAACAAACAAACAAAAACTGAAGAAGAGCCAGAGATAGTTCAGTGGTTCAAAGCATAAGCTGCTCTTCAGAGGACCCAGATTTGGTTTCCAGCACCCACATGGAGGCTCACAACCATCAACTCCAGTCCCAATGGATCTGACTCCCTCTCCCGGTCTCTGAGGGCACTGCATGCAAATGGCACACAGCCACACAGTCAAAACGCCAACACACAGAAAATACAAATAAATAACTCTCTTTTAAAAGATGAGAGGATTCTGATAGCATCAGATCTGCAGTAGCAACTCTGCTCTCCCTACAGCGCTTGTTTCAGGGGGCAGGCATCTTCTCGGGTCCCAGCCCTTGAAATCTGACTTCTTCTCCACCATCTCTGCCTGCTGGCTTTCGGGCGGACAGTAGACAGACTTGATCTGGCAGCAGCAAGCCCTCACCTGGATGGGGAAAATGAAACCCACGATCTGTCCTGTATCTGCAAGGACAGGTGACAGGGTGACTTTAGATTCTTTCCACTTGTGGTGGATTCTGGGTGACACAGCTTCATTGTAAGTTGAGGAGGATCTATGTCACCTGTGTGCCCTTTCCTGGGCACTATAGTCAGAAAAAATCTCTCCCAACATCATCCTTGCTAAATCCCTCTGTTTCTTCACACGGCAGCCAGGGTAACCTCATCTGTTTGAGATGCCATCAAGAGGAAGGTTTTATTTCTCCCATGATGGTCCAACAGAGAAGGGAAAGAGAGGCCCAGCATTTTAGAGGACCTTCCAACATCCACCCAAAGGACCAAGCTTCTAGACCACGAGTCTGGGGGACACACTGGAGCCATATCCGGACCACAGCAGGTGTGGTTGTAGAAAAGAAAAACAAAAAACAAAACCAGCCATTCCCCAGGAAGTTAAAAGCCTCCTCCTCTAGGAGATAGGTGCCATCCTGAAGCAGCATCCATACCAAATAACGACTCGGGGAAGTTTAACCAGACAAGACTGTGTGTGTTATCTAGAGTCTGCCAAGACATCCTGGGTTGGTTGCATTTACCTGAAAGAGCAGCTAAAGATGAGGCATGTTGGGGTCTAGAGCTAAAAATGTGAAATCTGTACTAGAAATAAAGAGTGTTCCATCTGCCATGCCAGAACCCACGTGAGCTGCTACAAGTGTGGCCATGAGCCTACCAGGGAGCTCAAGGCACTTGCTGGGGTCTCAAGGCTCCATTCATAACAGCCCTATGTTGGCGTTCTGATTGTCCACAGCCTGCCCTTGGCTCAGCCATCCCATCTGGCTGGGCTGGAGGAGGAGAGTACCAAGCAGGTGGAGGCATGGCTCTCTCTCCATCCCAAAATAGTGCAGTCTGATTGAGTTTGGGGCTCAGTAAAGAGGAGAGTCCAGGAAAGATGGTCATCAGGAGGACAGCACACAGGTTATACAAACAATAAAGCTGGAAGGTAGCCACCAGGAGGCTTCCCCAGGGAGCAGATCCACTTGGCACCTGGTCACGGCAATTACCGCTGAACTTTAAAACCTAACGCAGCAAAACCACAAATATTTAACATGTGCTTCTCCTCCCAGGGGGCCCAGAGGAAACAGGAGCAAATGGCCAGATTCACAACATGAACTCCCAAGTCTGTTCACAAAACGGAATAATAAAGAAGCCAGCCAATGGGAGCCACAGTGCTTCAGCAAGCTTCGAGGTGGGCCTTTAGTGTCTTCTGGCTGCCAAAGACTCCCGGCTTCTGGAAGCCCACTCTGGGACTCCATGGCACAAGCATGTGCCAACACTCATGTTACTCATCCACAGTCTGGTAAGGGCCAGAAGCACGTATATTCTGTACATGAACATGGGCAGTCATCTCTGTTCCCCGGTGGGTGTGGCCTGGCAGAGGGCACCATGGCAGCCTGGTCTAGCCTGCCATGTTAGCACAAGCCATCAGCCTGGTTTGGGACCTAGTTTCCCATGCCAGGAACACAAAGTCAGCCTACGGGCAGTGGTTTGAAGAATGCAGAGTATTGGGAGAAGATCCCAACAGTAAGATGCATTCAGGGGACCATCAGTGGCTCCCTGTGGCTGTAGAGGGAGTAAAGGAAGGGATAGGGATGGATTAGACCCAGCTCCATCCTTATCCTACCTAGAACGGATCTCTGGGGTCCAAAGGCTTGTTCCACCTTGAGGCTAATGCCTCACATTGAAAGAGCTCAGGGCCAGAGCCCAGTGTGCCCAGGCCTCAGGGCAGAACAAGTTCAACTTAGATCTCAGCTTCCCACCAAGAATGCAAGAAAGCCCCAGCTCCAGCAAGTGACCTTCATGCTCCATCCAGGCTGCTTCCCACTAGGCCAAAAGAGAAAGGACCACCTCCAGGGCAGAGCCCCGAGCGACTGCATCCTCAGGGCTCCCTGTGCTCAAACTGACTCAGCCTGGGCATCATCAACTTACTCCCCCAATGAACAGATCCTGGACCAGCCGCTCTGGCCTGAGCCTTCCCAAAGCATCCATCATAACCAGACAAGAGGGCACAGGGAAGCAATGCCAGGACCAGAGGTGAGACTGAACACTGGAGCCCCACCCTCCCGGCCCACCTCTTGTCACCTCTGAGTTGAGATCCCCAGAGTTTGGTTTGGGAGACTCCTCCTAGAGGAGGTCCTGGGGAGTCAAGGGAGAAATGAAATCATTCTCTTACTGACATCTGGAATAGATCATGACAAGGAAACAGGGGCTCCCTGGGCTAATGGTACAGCCCTGGGGAAAAACTCCCCCACAGTGACACAGCTGGGACCCTGGGCCACACCGGTGACCAACACACACACACACACACACACACACACACGAGAGAGAGAGAGAGAGAGAGACAGAGAGAGACAGAGAGAGACAGAGAGAGACAGAGACAGAGAGACAGAGAGAGAGAGACAGAGAGAGAGAGACAGAGACAGAGACAGAGAGACAGAGCAGGGGATTTGGAGATAAGGCCTCACTGTGTGGTCCAGGCTAGCCCCCACCTTCCCAGTGCTGGGCTTACAGGCATGTGTTACCATATTACATACATGAAACCACTGTATTTTAGTTTTTTGCCTTTGTAAATTTCATTACTTGGAATTTCAAATTTGAAGGATGAGAACTTTTGGTTCAGCCCATATTGGAAGAGCCCTCAACAGTTGTGTGTGGGCAGACTCAGGTACAGAGTAACCAAGAAGCTGTGTGTGTGTGTGTGTGTGTGTGTGTGTGTGTGTGTGTGTGTGATGTCAGCCAGAAACCAAAGGGAGGCAGAGGCCCTTCTTATTCCTGATCGGCTCCAAAGCCTTGGAGACTTGGTTGGGTTCCACCAGCACACACAGTGAGCCTCCTCTCCCCCACAAACCACATACCGCAGGCACACACCTTCATGACAATACCTTCCCATGCACCCCCATGTGTAACCAGAGCCGAGCGGGTCTCCTGATGGGGGCTGTGCCCTGCACATGCTCTCTGGAGCACTGAAAACCACCATGTCTTGCAGTTCCCATCATGCCTTGAGGCCCTTCTCCAGGGACCTAGAAGGCAGAGGCGGCAAGAACCCTTGCTTCTGTGCACCTGGCCTCTAACTGGGATAAGCCCAGGAGACGACTGCAGAAAGGGCCAGCTCCCCAGCCCCGCCTCTGCCCGTACCCCCAAAGCAGGCCCATCTGTGCCACCTGGCTTGGTAGTCTTACACCCTCGACCTGTAGCAGGTCTTTGTGGCTGAGCCTACCCTGCCCTGGATCTCCAGGGACCGGGAGAGTAAAGTGAGATGGGGAAGGAGAAAGAGCGGGAGTCAGGGCTCAGATGATCTGTCTGGGTTCGACTTCTGCCTGGCTTCGGAACTGCCCCTGGCAGGGTGGAGCCCACCCACCAGCAGCAGCCAGACTTGCAGCAGCACGCTGTGGGGGAAGGGCGTCCTGGAGGCTGCCACCGCACGCACGCACATTTTAAGGTGTCTTCAATTATTCATGGGGATTTGGAAGAGCTGTCTGCCTGCCTGGAGCAGCCTTGCAGTCACACTTTGCAGGATGGGAGCGCGCTGCTCCTCTGTCTGTGCCTCATGGGGGACACAGGTGTCCTCCTCTGGGAATAACGGAGCCACTGGGAAAGCATGGCCCCCTCCCATGCTCTACCTGGCCCCAGGTGTGTGTGAGGGGGTGGTGGCTGGCTGTCTCCTATCTCCTTCGTATCTTCTCTGTCATCTTGAGTGTGCACAGGATTAAGGGTCAGGGCACAGCTACAGCCCCAGGGCAGCATCTGTCAGGAAGAGGCATGCCCAACATGGAGCAGGTGGACTGGATTTGGCCAGAGTCTAAGAAGGGTCTGGATTCCTAGAGCCAGCCAGCAAAGTCTGGCCAAGAAGGATGCAGCCTGAGGCTAGAGCAGTTTGCTTCACCCACACATGGCTGCTGCCAGCATCCATATGGAGTTGGGGGCACCCAGCTCCAGGCACAGTGCCCAGGAAAGCAAGCACAACGCCAGGGAGGGAGGTACCCACCTCCTGCTTCTGTTCCTGGCTTCCCCACCCCCATGCATATCAGCACTTACTTCCTCAAGACCCCTACCATCTGAGCTAGGTGGCACCACACACTAGGAAGGACATAGGATGCAGGATCCAGCTGGGCCAACTTGCTATGTTGGTTTATGTCCATGTCCAAGGATTTGGATCAAATATGCTCCTATGGATGAGACTTGGGGAAGCCTTGGAAATGCCAGGGCCATCCCTTAGGAAAAGGACACTTCGGTTTGAGGCAGTCAAGTTCTGGTGACACTGAGATGGCACCTGAATGTGGCTGTCCTTGATGCTGTCCCTTGTAAAGAAATGTTCCCATCCAACCCAGGTCCTCCCCGCTCAGGCCACCTACCTTCTCCAGCAGAAAGGACAGCAGGGTTGCAGGACCATCTACCACCCACTCCAAGTGTGTGCCCAGGTGAGAGCGACAGGGAGATGTCCCAGGTTAGGGCCCCCAAGGCTGCTACAGTGTCTGGCACACAGTCATATCAGATGACAAACCCGGGTCTCCTACGTGCACACACCACACACAGCGAACAGACAGGTTCTTCTCCAAGCTTGCGCGTGTGCCATTCTCAAGGAAACGTTCGGATGAGCACACATGAACACAAAAGGGATCATGGCATGCTCCAAAGGCCAAGCATTCAGCCTCCAAAAGAGAGTGTGTGCGCGCGCACGTGTGTGCATGCGCACACACACTCAGACACAGAGATCTGCTCACACTTGCAGACGCTGAGCCCCCACAGTCACTTCAGGATCATGTGTAGGAAATGTGAGTTAGCTCAGCACCCTGGGCTTGGCAGGGGAGTGTGGCTGAGAAAACTCGGCTGGTGCCTTCTGGGAGCAGAGCCACGCTGGCGTTCGGCAGGGTGAACACCAGGTGAAAAATGATTAGCTGTCACTCAGGGCTTGATGGATGAAGCCCTCCCTCTTCCTCTCGCTCTTGGCAAAAGGCTGACGCATTATTGATCCACTTAGTGTATTCAGATCAGCAGCCGCATACAGGCTGAGCCATGATTAGCTCAAGAACAGGGAAGCAGGGGTGGGCTATGGTGGGTGAGGGCTGCAGGGGTCCTTGTACCAGGTCACCCCAGCCCCTGAAGGCCTGGCTGAGCTAGGAGTTACTTATGTTAGGATCTCCAGTACTTGTTTATTCTGGAAACTTCGTGTCCCATCAGGTCCCTTCTGGGATCATGGTGCCAATCATGAATCCTCAGGTCCAGTTGAAGAGGGAGGGGTAATATGAAGGAACAAGATGAGCAGGGCAGAGGTAGAGGCAACCTGATAGATAACAAGACCCCAGGAGCACTGGGATAAGAGCCACAGGAGACCATCAGCTCTGGAAATGTTAAGCTCCCCCCTGCTTCCCAGGAGAAACTGGTCCACACAAGGGACAGTGGCTTAAGTCTAATAAATCTTTGCAGAACTTCTCCTAATTTATTCCTTATACTATCTACACCCACCCACCCATCCATCCATCCGCTTACTCACCTATTCTCACTCATCCATCCACACTACATCCATCTGTCCATCCTCTCACCCATCTATGCATCCATCCATTCACCTACCCATCCATCTACCTATCCGTTTGCCCATTCATCCATCCACTCGTCATCCACACTCCATCCATCTGTTCACTTACCCATTCACCCATCCACCCACTCACCTATTCACCTACTCCACATCTATCTATCCATCCACTCACCCATCTATCTATCCACACATTCATCCACCCATATGCTCACTCACTCATTCATCTACTCATCCATCCACACTACACCCATCCAGCTATGTGTCCATCCATCCATCCATCCATCCATCCATCCATCCATCCACCCACCCACCCATCCATATATCCATTCATCCACCCATCCATCCACCCATCCATCCATCCATCCATCCATCATCCATCCATCCATCCATCCATCCACCCACCCACCCACCCACCCATCCATCTATCCATCCATCCATCCATCCATCCATCCATCCATCCATCCATCCATCCATCCACCCATCCATCCATCCACCCACCCACCCACCCATCCATCCATCCACCCACCCACCCACCCACCCATCCACCCACCCACCCACCCATCCATCCATCCACCCATCCATCCATCCATCCATCCATCCATCCATCCATCCACCCACCCATCCATCCATCCACCCACCCACCCACCCATCCATCCACCCACCCACCCATCCATCCATCCACCCACCCATCCACCCATCCATCCATCCATCCATCCATCCATCCATCCACCCACCCACCCATCCACCCATCCACCCATCCACCCACCCACCCATCCATCCATCCATCCATCCATCCATCCATCCATCCATCCACCCATTCATCCATCCATCCATCCACCCACCCATCCATCCATCCACCCACCCACCCACCCATCCATCCACCCACCCACCCACCCATCCATCCACCCACCCACCCACCCATCCATCCACCCACCCACCCACCCATCCATCCATCCATCCATCCATCCACCCACCCATCCATCCATCCACCCATCCACCCATCCATCCATCCATCCATCCATCCATCCATCCATCCATCCATCCACCCATCCACCCATCCATCCATCCATCCATCCATCCATCCACCCATTCATCCATCCATCCATCCACCCACCCACCCATCCATCCACCCACCCACCCACCCATCCATCCACCCACCCACCCACCCACCCATCCACCCACCCACCCACCCATCCATCCACCCACCCATCCATCCACCCACCCATCCATCCACCCATCCATCCATCCACCCATCCATCCATCCACCCACCCATCCATCCATCCACCCACCCATCCACCCATCCACCCATCCATCCATCCACCCATCCATCCATCCACCCACCCACCCACTCATCCATCCATCCATCCATCCATCCACCCACCCACTCATCCATCCATCCATCCATCCATCCACCCATCCATCCACCCACCCATCCACCCATCCATCCACCCATCCACCCATCCATCCATCCACCCACCCATCCACCCATCCATCCATCCACCCATCCATCCATCCACCCATCCATCCATCCACCCATCCATCCATCTACCCATCCATCCATCCACCCACCCACCCACTCATCCATCCATCCATCCATCCACCCACCCACTCATCCATCCATCCACCCATCCATCCATCCATCCATCCATCCACCCACCCACCCACCCACCCACCTATCCACCTACTAACCTACCATCATCATCTCTCCACTCGTCCACCAATCCATCCTTCTGTCCGCTCAACAAACATTTATGCATCACCTGTCATATGCTGGGCCCTGCACTCATTACGGTGATAGGGACGGGAAGGAAGCCTGGAGTGAAATGACAGAAGAGACATTTGTCCCAGGAACAAATGGCCAAAGTCAGAGGACAGGGCAACAAAAATGTCATGGGCTGGCTCAGGGCGCCCTCTGCTGGCACTAAGGCAAACACACACACCGGACACATGGCTGGCTGTATGAACATTATAACTGGGCTTTACCCCAACCTCAGAAAGGGTGTCCAGAGACTGACAGCCTTCCCATTGAACCCTGTCATTTCCCACAAAGGTTCAAGGATCAACTTGCCTTGAACCTGGGGATGGTTACAGGTGCGGTAGGTGTCTCTGATCAGACCACACCCATCCAAGGTGGGAGAGATAGGGCACCAGTCCTCAATGGGTCCCAGATGGGCCAGTGTCAGCAGCCACTCAGATCTGAGCCACGACAGAGGCCTCTCAGACCCCGGCCCCAGTTCCCCGGCTCTGCTGTCTACCACAGTAGGGAGGGAACTGAGGGGTAAGGCAGAGAAGCCTGATGCCTCAGTATTACTTGCCTTGGTCTGTTTTGCTTCTGTCTTTGTATTTTTCTGACTTTGCCATGGGGATTGTGGCTGGGCAGTTCTCTGCTAGTCAGTAGAAGCCAACAGACAGTGTATGTGACATGTCTACATGTGTATTTGTAGATTTATAGTACACTGTGCATGTATATATGCACTGTGTGTGGATAGTAAGTATGCATGCACGGTCTATATGTGTGTCACATGTATGGTACAATGTATAATAGGTATATATTGCATAATATATATGTGTGCTGTGTATATGTGTGCTGTGTGTGCATATATAATGTCTGCTGTGTATGGATGGTATGTACATATGTGTGTAATGTATAGTGTATCTGTATTTGTGGGAATGAATGGTGTGTGTGGTATGTACATATATGTAGTGTGTATGTATATATGTATTCATTGTGTGTAGGTGATGTGTGTGGTGTGTATGTATTTGTGCAGTATGTAATGTATGGTGCATTTGTGTGGTGTGTGTGTATTTGTGGACTGTGTGTATATGGGTACTATGTATGCATGTGCACACATATGTGTGTGGTGTATTCACGTATGGCGTGATTCTGTATGCCATGAATGGGCAGTGTGTGCATGATCAGGTCCAGACCATCCTTCTAGTTCCTCCTCCGGGCACTAGAAACTTCCTGTGCCCTCCTGCCTCTTCTGATGGACAGGGGGTTCTCTGGTAGGGAGGATTTGGCTGAAGAGTTTCAGGGGTTCACAGGGGTGGCTGCCATGATTGCCACATGTGATAGCAGAATAGTGATATGTGGTAGCTATCACAGTGATAGCAGAATCATTCATGATAAGAATGACTATCATGCTCACACGGGGAGTTGAGCCGGGGGTCTCCTTTGTGGCCTGGGTATCCCCCCATTCTCATATAGCAACCAATGGAATGACGTGTGGCCATCATGGTGGCACCGTCAAAAGACAGGACATCTAGCTGCTCGGACACTGGAGCAGCACACAGGAGACTGTCACACAGTCCACTGAGTGGGAACCCCAGGCTTGTTGAGACCCCTTTCCCTTGGCAGCAACAGCAAGTTGTTCCAGACCCATCCTGCCGAATGAGGCTAACCCACTCTCGCCCATCCTGCTAACAAGGCTCATCCGCTCTTGATCATCCTCCCAGAGTCCTAGGCAGCTCTTCAGGCTTGACAAGTCTGGGGCTGGGTGCCTTGGTGTCCTCTGCCTTCCGTCATCCTCAATCACTGCAGGCAGGTGACCCCCCCCCCAGTCCTGTTTCTTAGAATCCTGTTACATTCCTGGGCTTGTCATCCAGTACAAGGAATAGCTAGTTCATTGAGCCTCACGAAAATTCCCTGTTCTTGGAGTTGTGGGCATTGTATCCCCTCCTGCCCTCCCCCCAACACTTTCGTTTTTTTCTGGGGCAGCCGAGGCTGACTTTGAACTTGTTATGTAGCTCAGGCTGGCCTCTCCACCCTCCACCCTCAGGCTCTGGAGTGCGGCATGACAAACATGTGCCACTATGCCTGGCTGTTACGTTCTCTCCAAAGCACTTCTCTCTCACTCTTCCTAGGGAACAATTGTCAGGGAGCTCCAGCCACTGGAGCAGGAGCCTCAAGTGGGGGTGGATCCTTAGACACAATGCACACTTCCCTAGCAAGAGCCCCAAAGCCTTGGAAGAGAGAGAGAGAGAGAGAGAGAGAGAGAGAGAGAGAGAGAGAGAGAGAGAGAAGGAAGTCTGGAGGAGCACCAGCATACATCATCTTGCCTTAGCTAGCAGCCCCTTCTATTGTCTCACGGGTGCCCCGTACCTCACGGACAGATGGCTAGATGGACAAGACTCAACCCCACCTGGCATCCCCTTCTGGCCTGGGGACAATCCTGTCATATGCCTCCAAGAATCAGGGGTTCTCCACCTGACCCATTCCCAGCTGACAAAAGGAATTGTCTTATATCAGGGAAAGTGTAAACGGCTTTTAAAAATATTTATCACCGCCAGTCACAGTTTGGAAAACATGTTCATTTGGGAGGTGCCAGACACTGCCTGCCTGCCTGGTCCCCGACTGTAGAAAGCCACACCTATGACGTCATTGGTGGGAATGTGGAGAGGAGCCTGGGCTTGCTGGGGAGCTTGAGGCTGAGGAGCTGGGGGTTTGGGAGGGTGAAGCCATAGAGTCCTAGGTAAATAGACACCCAGCTAAGTGCAGAAGAGCAGGCACCCTGCAGAGCAAGAACTGTGGGCGGGTTGCCCCTGGGGTTCAGGAGCCACAGAGAAGTGCCCAGGCCCTGACCAGCTCCCGTCTCCTCCACTCCCAAGAGCTGGTGGCTGGCCTGGGTGGGCCGGCTTCCTCACCCTCCTCTGCAGCCTGCAGCTCTTACCTCTTCTTGAGAAGGCTTCTGGGTAAACACAGAGGACTGAACATATACATTTATCTCAGCTTCTCTCTAAGATCACAGCAAAGAATAAAACAGACAGCAGCCCACGGTGACAAACAGCAGTAGGGGAACAGCAGCAGATGACAGATTCCAACACATTTCCGGAAAGTGGAAAGAGGATCAAGGGTGGTGACAGCTTCCACGGGGGAAAGGACACGCTGGCCAGCCTGAGGCTACACAGATTAAACCCGCAGCGCACAGGGAGGCGGACTTGGAAGCAGCAGGGTGGGGAGCTGGCGGGAAGGACGGCTGGGCTTGAAGCTCTGGGCAGTTTTCCCCTCTCACCTGGCCAGATCTGCCTCCGAAGGACCTACAGAAGACAAGCAGACTCCAGGTTGGGATGGGGGGCGGGGTGCACTGAAATCAGAGCATTAACTAGAAGCCTTCAGATGGAACAATCAGAACCCAGGCTCCTCCCCAGCATTTACACATGGAGGCCTTTCCCAAGGCTGGGGATTGTAAACTTGCTATGGACTCAGTTGTGTGCTCCCCCTAACTCACTGTGTCCTAACCCCCCAGACCTGACACTGAAACTGTATTTGAAGATAGGCCTTTAAAGAGATTAGTTAAGTCGGAGCCGTGAGAGCGGGTCCCATAGGGCTGATGTCTGTGGAAGAAGAAGATAGGCTTTGGACACATAGGAAAGACCAGGTAAAGACACTGTGAGGAGCTGGAGAGATGGCTCAGCGGTTAAGAGCGTGCGTTGCTCTTTCAGAGGATCCAGGTTTGATTCCAGCA